>NC_091252.1:61117500-61427500 GCF_042477335.2 Ovis canadensis | reverse complement strand
CTGCAGTGCAGGAGACCCGGTTGGATCCCTGAATTGGATCCAGTATTCCCAGTATTCTTGCCTGGGAAATCCCAGAAACAGAGGAGCCTGGCAGGCTATGGTCCATGGGGTTGCAAACAGTCGGACACAACTTAGTGACTAAATCACCATCACACTAATGAAATAGGAGTTAGGAAACCTAACTTTAGTTCTGGTTTTGTGGTCAAAGTTATGTTATCACATTGTACCTTGGTTTTTCTTTCAGTGAAAACAAAAGGATTTGAGTAGATTATAGTTTGGGTCCTATTTACTTACTTCTTGAATGTTTATGACTTAAAAGTACCCTCTGAGGTTTAAAGGAGAACCCATCTTCAGCAAATAAGAGAGTGGGTGTCCTGGTCTTTCTGCAATCCTAGACTTGTCAGAATCATGGGACATCATTGCTTCACCATGGAGTGCTTTCTGAATGATCTTTTTAAGAGCAGAAATTCTATTTGATGGTAAATGACTTACAACATTATTTATAGTAAAAAAAAATGTATTATGACCACAGCACAAAAATAACACTTACTTTTAAAATAACACAATATACAACAGACATTTTCTATTTGCCCTTAACGTCTGTTTCACTCACCTTAGTCATTGTCGTAACTGTGTCAGGACTCAGTGATAACGATTATTCCAGTGGAAACCTCTCCAAAGTGTTGTTCTAATCCTGTTGCTAGCTACTGGTCACAACATTGTATGTTTCCTTTCTGAAGCCTCATTTTTAAAGTTTGATTCTGGCTAATTTTGCCCCTGAATTTTAGTTCCTTGAGAAGAGACTTCTAGCATCTGTTCACAGTGTAACCTTTATTCCAAACTGTTCTCATCCATAGAACAAAGTACATCTTGCCATTTAGCCAGCAGATGGTCACAGCGTTTAGGAAGCAACCTTTTTCCACATCAGCTTGCTTCTCCCATCATCACAGTCCTGACATTCTCCTTATCAGGCGAAGATCCTAGAGTTCAGACCTTTTGTAACAGGACAGGAGCCTTCAAAGTCCACAGAGGTTCCGTACAAGTTGTCTTTGTGTTGTTGTTCACGTCTATTTCATTTTTCATCTCTCTTTTTTTCATACAAATCATCCTTTTTGTTCAGTAGGTTGCATCCCCAGTGATTAGATTTCTTGCTCCATTAATTATGATTCATAAACCTTCCCTGTCCATTACGATCATTTCCTTTGACACTCAAATTTCCTTTGTGTTCCAGTAGGAAACTAGTCAAGGAAACATTAGACGGTCATGCAAATTTACTATTACCTTTGAGGTTTTAAAGGATGTGCTCAAAGTACAGGGCATTATTGTCATCAATTGACAAGAGTCTTTTAAGCCTAGAGAAATTATTTTTTTAATAATAAATTTGTTGGTTGTTATTTTGCCACCCTTTGTAAATATCCACAGTTGTGTTTTATTCATCATGAAAATGATTTTGGTGATACAAGGAATGTTTGGCTGGCCAAATGCATAGGTGACTAGAATGATTTCTACCATTTCTTAATAAGAACATTCCGCCCACTCGTAAATTAATTTCTTATTTTAACAAAATGAAAACTAAATTCCAGTTTTACTTTTTTTTAAATTCCCCTACATATTATTTTCTGGTAAAAAAATTCACACATCTTTTCTTCATCTTAGAAATAAAGCTATCAACACTGAATCAAATTCATCAACATTTTAAACATTTCATTGCTTCTATCAAACTTATCATTTGAAAGAATCATAAATAAAGAAAAATAAAAGTTCCTTCCTCCATCTTTTCCAACTTACTGTGCACTCTCTTTTATCATCCTATGTTATATTCTGGCATAACTGGACAATTCTCCTTTAAAATAAATTTATATTCTTTTTTTTTTCTTGGTAAGTATAGGTCTGTAAATAAGGCAACTTGGGTTTTATCGATTTTGGAATTCCATAAATGAAGATATATATTCTCTTATTTCTGGCTCCTTTTCTTTGGCCATAATCCGTGGGATGTAAGACCTTAGTTCCCTGACCAAGAAATTCAGAGTCTTAACCACTGGAATTCCAGAGAAATCCCTCTGGTTCCTTTCACGAACATTTGTTTCTGTAAGGTTCATGTATGTTGCACATCACTGAAATTGATTCATTTCCATTATATTCATTGTGTAACTATACCAAAATTTTATCTATTCTGCTGTTAATGACATTTAGGCTGTTTTTAGTTTTTGGCATTTAGGATCAATGTTGCTATACATATTGTTGAAAAATATATCCTAGGGCATATACAGCTGAGTTTCTCCAGGTTATACACATAGAAGTAGAATTGCTGGGCCATGAGTATGTGCATCTTCAACTTCACTAGGTTAGGCTAAATTGTTTTGCTAAGTGTTTATTTTATGCCCAGAGTCCGAGTCCCCAAAACTGAGAGAATAAGACGTCCACAGCAATGCAAAAGCATAAAAGGGTTTATTGCTAGCTCGAGTTAGGACCCAGGTCTCATCCAGAACAGTGGAATCCGACAAGAGCCCCGAGCTCTGAATCACATCTTTTTTTTTTTTAATTTATTTTTTAATTTTAAAATCTTTAATTCTTACATCTATTTTTATACAGACGGTTCTTTGTTCCTGTAACAGCATAGTTGATTGGTTAAACCATATGCGCGCGGGGGACTTTTAAACCTCTCATCCCTATCTGGATTGGCTCAGGTCTTGCAGGGGCTTGAGGGCGGGGGGGGGGGGGGGGGGGGGGGGGGTGGGGTGGCGGGGGCCCGGCTCCGGGGATTTTTCTGATTGGTCGAGCTACAAACCTCAGGCCTAGCCTGCCCCTTAGAGCCTGTCCTGGCTCCAGTTTGGTCCTAACAGTTTATACCATGTTAACTCTTGCCAGTATTGTATTACAGTTCCCATTGCTCCACACTCTCAACACTTAATATTATCAGACTTTAACTTGAATTTTAAAATACAGTAGCACTGTTATAACCATTATGATAACCTCAGCCCTGGAGCAGAAAGTCTCTGTGATGCTTATCTCTAAGATCACCCTTTGCCCTCACTAGAAAATTCAGTCTCCCTTCTCTCATCCCTGTCTCCTCAGCAAGCTTGATCCCTATCTCCTACCACCCTGGGCCACACTCTGTCCTGACCCTCACTCTTTCTCTTCCCCCTTTTCTCTCTTCTCCCTGCCCCAACTATTGTTCCTAGAAGCTTCTCTTCCACTGAACGGTCTTTTTCAATTAGCTTCTTTGCCTGACTTCATCTCATTTCAGCAGCTGCTATTTATTGTACTAATTATAGGCTTTTCTTAATTTTAAGAGGCCGGTAAGTAGGCCCTTTCATGTCCCCCAGAGTGTCTCTAGAGTAGAGACACCAATCATGATGGTATTGCTCATGTTCACTACCCTTGTAGGGGAGTAGCCTCTGCCCACAACTCCTTAGACTATTGTGGGATTTGAATTATGTGACTCAAGCCCATTTAACCAAGTGTGGTAGTTGACCTAAGGTCAGTCAGTCCATGAATAGTGGTTCATGACCTGGCTCTGTAAGGAAAGATGAACCAGGCCAATTTGATTCTTTCTTTTTGGAATTTCAGTAGGAAAAAATGAGTCGAAAATGGGGATTTTATCAGCAGAAACATGACGAGCTTGGGAAAAGTATAAAATTTATAAAAGCCATGATAGTTCATGTACAAAGCAGAGAGATGGGGAAGCAGAAATAATAAATAAGCAGATATTATACAAAAGAAAGAAGAGGGTAAAAGCGATTCGTAGCAGGCAATTAAGAAGTAGACACAAACTATAGAGCCCATCTATAGGAACACATGACCTAGGCCTGTGTTCCCAGGACCCCTTGAACCTGGTTCCTGTTCCCATGAGTCTGGGCTGTGATTATATGCCTGGATGACTATGAAGAATCTCTCTTGACTTTGGCCCCATCTGCAGCCCTCTGTTAAACCTTTTCATTACTTAAGGTAAGTTGAGAAAATTCCTCTGTGTGCTATAAGCAAAACACTGATTTAGAAAAACTCTAGTTGTATTCTTGTGTGGGACTCTTAACTGATGGTTCCCCTCAGTAGGCCCTTGACCTTCAATGGCGGCTGACCTTCCAGTGCCCCTGTGCAGGACCCTTCTGCTCTTATAACTCATATTTATCTCCCAGCACAGAAGGTTGTCATGCACAGTTTGTTAAGGGGGCCACCGGCTGTTAGGCTTTTACATTTTTATCCATAACTTTTATCAAGAGAAACTATTTTTACTGAAAACACTACCAGGAAGGATGTAGCACTGTGTGTTCTCAAATGGGAGTATTTGTGTCTTCACACCTCTCGATGAAGGGCATCCTTGAAGCCAAAGGATAAAAATACAACAGCAAAGATAAGACATGGTAAAAATAAACACTTACAACATGTGATCCTGAGGGGATAACAAGGATGGCTGCTTTTAAATTAACATGCGCCAGACTCGGAATAATGGTTTTAGATGTAAAACTCCAGTTTCTCCTTGGTTTTAATCCAAAATAAGCATTCTCTAGATTAGTTTACTAGGACCTTTTCCAAATGTCTCCATTCTGTAACTATGCCTTGTCACTGTTACAGATGAATTAGCCACTGAACTTTAATAATTCTATGGGAAGAGATCTTTAGGAAGAGATTTGATCAGCCAACAAAACAGAATTATACAAGCACAGAAGTTGTTCCATACTTGAGAAGGGATCAAGAGTTTAGCAAATGATCCAGACTTCCTGGCAGGCCAGTGGTTAAGACTCTGAGCTTCCACTACAGGAGTCATGGGTTCAGGGAACTAAGACCCAACATTCCATCCAAGGATCCCCCTCTCCCCCCACCAAAACAAACAAACAAACAAAAATTCAACTCTTTAGAGTTCAGCAAATGAGGAAAAAGGGTCATTGAGTTAAAGTGATTTACGTGGGATCACATAGCTCTAAAGAAGTCAGGACCAAAACATATATATTGTTTCCCTTTTCTCCAGGGCTTAGGCCATTTATTTATAAAATTTTCCCAAAAACAAATTAATAAGCTTCTGCCAAATCTTTAACTGTCCTGTCAGTTTGAATAGCAGGGTGGAGAGTCATTATGAAGTATTATCTCAACATCACAGTCCTCCAGTCATTGACAATAGCTATGACTCTGCATGATATTAAAGGCAAGTAGCTGATGTAAAAACAGGGCAAACGCAGATCTAGGGAGGCATTCAGATAAGGCAGAGAGGCATGAATGGGAGAAAAAATGCCACCAGGGAAGAGGAAAAGTGGCACACACATGATTTGGACTACTTACTAATTTTTCTTAGGCCTTCTGTTGGCTAAACTCGAGTCAGTCTAATTTTCACTATATGTTGTTGGAAAAAAAAAAATAGATGATGTAATTATAGAGGCACATGATTGTTTAAGATGTGGATGATGAAATTAAGAAAACCAAAATAAAATCCAAGTTTTGTGTTTCAAGAGCTATACAGGGAAATGAGAAAACATTCTTAATATAGAAGATCAAGAAAAGAATAAAGGAAAATAGCGTATAATCTTTGGAAGGAGGAGGGTTTTTCTTAATGCTTTAAAAAACTTTTTATCTTATTTTGAAAAACAGAAATTAGGGCAAATAGGGAAGATAAATAGAAAGCTTCCTTGCATGAGAAAGGAAAAATTCAGATTTCACATAGATATCCAAAGTAATCTTTTCAAAATGCAAATCTGATAATGTCTTTATTGTCCCCTACTGTTGTTAAAGACCAAAATCCTATATACAAGTACAAGGCTTTGCCTCACATGGTCTCTATGTACCTCTCTAGCCTCCTATTCATATCCATCAATTTCCTTCCTTTATCAGCATTTGCCTCCAAGCCATGCTAATCATTTTACCACATCCCTTCTCACACCAAGGCCTTTGTTTATGCTCTTTCCTCTCCCCTAATACGCCTCCCTCCACCTGAACTCTCACCCTCACCTATCAGCTCTCACTCATGCTTCATATCTCAGCCAACACATCAGTTTATCAGGAAAGCCTGCTCCATTGCAGTACAGAAGTTTTTATTTTGATGTTGTTGAAAATGTTTTTTTTTTTTTTTTCATTTATTGCCTTTGTTTTGGTGACAAATCCAAAAAATGCCAAGACCAATGTCAAGGAGGCTATCGTTTATGTTTTCTTCCAGGATTTTTACAGTTTCCATCAAAAGAAATGCATGCTAATGAAGAGGTCACAATTAAAAATTTTTTTATGATGAACTCAGTTGGTAAATAATCTGCCTGCAAGTAGGAGACCTAGTTTCAATCCCTGGGTCAGGAAGATCTCCTGGAGAAAGAAATGGCAACCCACTCCAGTATTCTTGCTTGGAAAATCACATGGACACAGGAGCTTGGAGGGCTATAGTCCATGGGGTTGCAAAAAGTCAGACACAACTGAGCATGCATGCATGCATTTTGAATTACCCATTCAGTTCAGTTCAGTTCAGTAGCTCAGTCATGTCTGACTCTGCGACCCCATGAATCGCAGCACGCCAAGCCTCCCTGTCCATCACCAACTCCCAGAGTTTACCCAAACTCATGTCCATCAAGTCAATGATGCCATCCAGCCATCTTACCCTCTGTCATCCCCTTCTCCTCCTGCCCCCAATCCCTCCCAGCATCAGGGTCTTTTCCAATGAGTCAACACTTCACATGAGGTGGCCAAAGTACTGGAGTTTCAGCTTCAGCATCAGTCCTTCCTTCCAGTCCTGTGGCCACTGCTGAGTTTTCCAAATTTGCTGGCAAATTGAGTGCAGCACTTTCACAGCATCATCTTTCAGGATTTGAAATAGCTCAACTGGAATTCCATCACCTCCACTAAATTTGTTCATAGTGATGCTTTCTAAGGCCACTTGACTTCACATTCCAGGATGTCTGGCTCTAGGTGAGTGATTACACCATCGTGATTATCTTGGTCATGAAGATCTTTTTTGTACAGTTCTTCTGTGTATTCTTGCTGCCTCTTCTTAATATCTTCTGCTTCTGTTAGGTCCATACCATTTCTGTCCTTTATTGAGCCCATCTTTGCATGAAATGCTCCCTTGGTATCTCTAATTTTCTTGAAGAGATCTCTAGTCTTTCCCATTCTGTTGTTTTCCTCAATTTCTTTGCATTGATTGCTGAGAAAGGCTTTCTTATCTCTCCTTGCTATTCTTTGGAACTCTGCATTCAGATGCTTATATCTTTCCTTTTCTCCTTTGCTTTTTGCCTCTCTTTTCACAGCTGTTTGTAAGGCTTCTTCAGATAGCCATTTTGCTTTTTTGCATTTCTTCTCCATGGGGATGGTCTTGATCCCTGTCTCCTGTACAATTAACTCCTTTGCAGTTACTGTCTTTTAAATAATAAAAATCTGATTGCAAAGTTCGTGAAAGGGAATTAAATTATTTTAAGATTTACTAAATAGCAGTATTTGTATAGATCTGCTTTTTATGTTGTGGAACATAACAGACAATGTAACAGACAATTTGGTTGTTATTTTAAAATATGTAATGGTATATTGATGCTTTTGAACTATGATACTGGAGAAGACTCTTGAGAGTCCCTTGGACTGCAAGGAGATCCAACCAGTCTATTCTGAAGGAGATCAGCCTTGGGTGTTCTTTGGAAGGAATGATGCTAAAGCTGAAACTCCAATACTTCAGCCACCTCAGCCGTTAAAAAGAATTCATTTGAATCAGTTCTGATGAGATGGATGAAACTGGAGCCGATTATACAGAGTGAAGTAAGCCAGAAAGAAAAACACCAATACAGTATACTAACACATATATATGGAATTTAGGAAGATGGCAATGACGACCCTGTATGCAAGACAGGGAAAGAGACACAGATGTGTATAACGGACTTTTAGACTCAGAGGGAGAGGGAGAGGGTGGGATGATTTGGGAGAATGACATTCTAACATGTATACTATCATGTGAATTGAATCGCCAGTCTATGTCTGACGCAGGATGCAGCATGCTTGGGGCTGGTGCATGGGGATGACCCAGAAAGATGTTATGGGGAGGGAGGTGGGAGGGGGGTTCATGTTTGGGAATGCATGTAAGAATTAAAGATTTTAAAATTTAAAAAATAAAAAACTAAAAAAAAAAAAAATGAAGGTCCTTCATAGAGACAACCACTTCAGTTCAGTTCAGTCACTCAGTCATGTCTGATTCTTTGCGACCCCATGAATTGCAGCACGCCAGGCCTCCCTGTCCATCACCAACTCCCGGAGTTCACTCAGACTCACGTCCATTGAGTCAGTGATGCCATCCAGCCATCTCATTCTCTGTCGTCCCCTTCTCCTCCTGCCCCCAATCCCTCCCAGTATCAGGGTCTTTTCCAATGAGTCAACTCTTCACATGCGGTGGCCAAAGTACTGGAGTTTCAGCTTTAGCATCATTCCTTCCAAAGAAATCCCAGGGCTGATCTCCTTCAGAATGGACTGGTTGGATCTCCTTGCAGTCCAAATGACTCTCAAGAGTCTTCTCCAACACCACAGTTCAAAAGCATCCATTCTTCGGTGCTCAGCCTTCTTCACAGTCCAACTCTCACATCCATACATGACCACAGGAAAAACCATAGCCTTGACTAGACGGATCTTTGTTGGCAAAGTAATGTCTCTGGTTTTGAATATACTATCTAGGTTGGTCATAACTTTTCTTCCAAGGAGTAAGCGTCTTTTAATTTCATGGCTGCAGTCACCATCTGCAGTGATTTTGGAGCCCCCCCCAAAAAAAGTCTGACACTGTTTCCCCATCTATTTCCCATGAAGTGATGGGACCAGATGCCATGATCTTCGTTTTCTGAATGTTGAGCTTTAAGCCAACTTTTTCACTCTCCACTTTCACTTTCATCAAGAGGCTTTTTAGTTCCTCTTCACTTTCTGCCATAAGGGTGGTGTCATCTGCATATCTGAGGTTATTGATATTTCTCCCAGCAATCTTGATTCCAGCTTGTGTTTCTTCCAGTCCAGCATTTCTCATGATGTACTCTGCATATAAGTTAATTAAGCAATAACAATATACAGCCTTGACGTACTCCTTTTCCTGTTTGGAACCAGTCTGTCGTTCCATGTCCAGTTCTAACTGCTGCTTCCTGACCTGCATACAAATGTAGACCCGTTTGGTCAAAAGTTAATTAAATCTTCAAAGCATTGTCTGGAAGGAAAAAGAGCATGAGCTGCTTTTCAAAAATCCTAAACATTGGGGGAGCTTGTGCCAAGACAGTGCTTGAAGATTTTTCTAAAACTTGAATTTAAAATGTAGTCTTTCACCAACTGTGTTAAGTACAAATCCTGGGGCAGTACCCATCTCCAGTAGTTCTAATTCTTTACGGAACACTGCCTCACTGCTGGCAAACTATTTATTTATGTCAACTGAAATGTTTTAGCCCATATAATTTTCACCAACTGCAAAAAAGTATAGCTGAGGGGTTTTAACTGGCAGTCTTGGTAACAGTGCATGTATGTACAATCTGACTTTCTGCTATACAGAAAGGGAGAATTTTAGACCAAAACAAAGGAGATTTCAACTAGGTCAGATTGCTGCTAAAGCAGAAGAGGACACTGTTTCCATCTGAGAGACCCCCCCCCCCTGAGGTCCTCATTATCTAAAGAGGTTTAAATCTCACAGCGTGATGACAGAAACATGAATTCAGAGCTTTGGCGCACTGGGTCTTACTTTTAATTTCTTCTCCACACCATAAGCTTCCTGCAGCTAAAGTTGTTTCTTTCCAGGAAAAGTATTTCACATCGCCTCTGGGCTTTCTCTTGTGTGTAAGCTCCTACAAATGAACACAATGTGGCCCCAGGGTTCTTATCTTCCCACTCTTACCTCCTACCTTTTTGCCTCATGAACTTAGTATTCCTGTGGCAGAGAAAGCTAACGCTACAACAATTTGTCCACTGCATCCTTGCTATAGGGGTTTTCCTGGTGGCTCAGATAGTAAAGAATCTGTCTGCGACACAGGAGACCCAAGTTGGATTCCTGGGTCAGAAAGATCCCCTGGAGAACGGAATAGCTACTGACTCCAGTATTCTTACCCGGAGAATTCCATGGACAGAGGAGCCTGGCAGGCTACAGTCCATGGGTTGGCAAAGAGCTGGACTGAGCAACTGACATACTTCCAAGTTATGGAGTGGTTTCTGGGAGGTGGCTGCCTAACCAAGGATTGCATTTCCAGGCTGCCCTCCTTTCTAGGTGGGAAAACATGAGTAGTTCTCACCTCATGGGTGTGAGAGTTAGTGCTATGCATCATTTATGCTCAAGGAAGTAAAGTAGTAACAGAGATAAGGCAGTGTGCCTCTGCCATCTTGTTTTCCCATCCTTCAGCTGGATGCAGAACATTCCAGGGTCCTCAGTGATACTACAGCCCCAAGATGTGAGAAGCCTGGGTCCCTGAATTACCATGTGGAAGAAAACCACCAGCTAACCAGGACCATCCACACTGGGCTCATTTACATGTAAGAAATAAGCTTATTGTGTGCGACATCACTAAACCCTTCAGGGTTCATTGGTTGTAACAGCTATAGTGACCTTAACTAAATATATGTTAATCACTCTCATTTCTCTTTTCTCTGTTAATGTGTTTCTTCTGCTTGGAAGGCTATTTCCCTTTTCTCTTTGTGCCAGATACTGTTTGAGCCATAAAGGTGAGCAAAATAGTCGGTTTTCATGGAGCATGAGTATAATAGACTACAACATATCCTTCAAGGAAAAATTTAATGTCCCTTGCCCCTGATTTTCCCTGATCTTCCCCTTTCTTCACCCCTTAAGCAAAATTAATTGTCCACATATTTGTGTTCTAGAAATCAAGATTGATTACAAATTGGACAGTTTAGTGATTTATAATGCATTTGCAAAGGAAACCATTACCACTATCTAATTCCAGAACATTTTCACCACCCCCAAAAGAAACCTGTACTGATCCCATTCTCAGCCTAGTGCCTGGCAACCACTGATCTACTTTATGTCTCTATGATTTGCCTATTCTGAGAAACAAAAGATTTGCATTGATAAATCCTTCCTACATCTTCACAATTATTTAAATCCATCCCTCTATGATCCTCTACTGTATTTTTCACTCCTTCCGTTTTGTGCTAGTCCCTTTCTGTCCTTATTGCAGCTACACTACCATTGCCATTTGGTGTGATATTTTTCCTCCCTATCACTATAATCTAGCAAAAAGAGGAAAAAAGAAGAAAACCAAAAAAAAAAGAAAGAAAGAAAATAGAACATCCATGTAGAGCCAATCCTCATCATTCTTCCTCATAAAGGAAAATACTGATTTTGGAACCATTTTCTCTTTAATATGAAAGATTCTTAGTGGAGGAAAGGGTGACTAAAATTGCCCAGAGAGCTTGCATTATGGAAGAGGGTAGAGGGGAAGGGGAGGAGCAGGAAAAGGCAACCATGAGACTCCCATCCCCTTCATGCAGGGCAACATGCTGTCACTCAGTAATACAATTTCATTTATTCATTCACTTAGTCACTCATTCCTTCAACCCACAAACCTTGTCTAAGTCCTAACTGAGGGCCAGTCATGGCGATCCCCCATCCTGATCCATTAGCCCTTTTCTGACAATCCTCTCTTTTGCCAAATTAGCAGTTCTGTGAAGTCTTTAGAAAAGTCAAGTCCATTTGTCTGGAAAGAAAAAAACACTAAAGGAAATTGGGTTATAAAAGATCTTAGGCAGGACAGTCCCCCAAATAACCCCCTGGAACCAGGAGGGGGTGCCCGAATCACAGGAGGCGTGACGCGTTTACACTAGGTAGAATCAGAGAGCCGGTGAATGCCCTCTTCATAAATCCACTTTCATCACCTCTCTGGCCTCCGCACTTCTGCTGATTTAAGGGAAAGGCTGGATGTGCACAAAACCAGTGGGTTTCATCCTTAATGGGAGAAACAGTCGGTGTGACCTAAAGGAATCAATAGAACTGAAGATTTAAAACACCCTCACCACTCTCTCCTGCCCTGAAATCGGGAGTCTGAGTGTGAAGGACGTGCCATAACCATCAATCACACGCAGCTTCTCCAACGTGTGACCTGACTCTTAACCTTACCTCTGGGCGTCTTTTGACCTTCCTGGCCCTGCCCAGCACCACTGAGACTGATAGCCCCATTCTTCTTTCAGAATCCTTTCTGATGGCTTCCCACCTTCTCCAGCGTTTCCTCCCAGGCTATCCTGGAGGCCACGTGTTTATCCTTACCTCAAATCTCGCTGCTCTTAAATTTCTGTCCCTGCCTCTCGATCACTCTGGTGACTTCATTTATTCTCACAGTTTGAGCCTTATTCTTTATGCTGATGGTACTAAAGCCCGAATTCCACACCAGATTTGTCTCCTGAGTTCTAGACCCACTGATCCAATTTCCCACTTGGTTATCTCCACCGCCATTCATCTCAAAAGATGTAAAACTGAGGGTGTTATCTTTCCACTCCTATTCCCAGACCTGCTCCTCCTGAAGTGTCTAATTCAATAAATAGCACCGCAGCCACACAGGTGTCCAAAAAGAAACCACCATCTTCAAGTCTTTGCCTCCTACCGTGGCACCCAATCAAGTTAGCGTTCCCCTGGTCCTGTCTCCTTTCAGAGAATCTGTCCTCCAGTGCTTGCCCCCACCTGCATCGCTACTGCCTCAGCTCAAGCATCACCAGCTGTCATCCGCGTTCCTGAGGCAGCCTCCTTGCTGCTCTACCTGTCTCCTTTCACTCCACTGTAATCTGTTCTGCGCAATGATGCCAGACCAGTAGCCCCACAGTACACATCTAACTATGGCAATCCTCTTCCATACCCCTGCATATGGTTTAAAAATGTATCCAGGATTTGTTTTAGTGAGGTATTGTGAAGTCAACAGATAAGGAGACAAACCTTGCAGGGTCACACAGGAAGCACCAGGGTTGGCAGGAGACAGAGTAGGTAAGCAGGCCAGAGACATTATGTGTGTGTGGGGGGAGGGAGGGGAGGGGGTGGTGCTTAGCAGGAAGAAACAGGCAAGGCAGGGAAAGTACACTAAGTTAGCTTATGATGGGTCCACTTGGATAATGTTGGTGAGCTCTGGGCTATAGAGGCAGTTCCTTGTTGTCTGATACTTGAACCTGGGGTGATACAGGGCAGTGAGAATGTTAGCTAGGTGTTTGAGTGCTTGATAAAGGGGATGTTTGGGGTATAGGCTCTGGGTTGGTTGGTTTCATAACAAAGGAGTGCTTTTTGTTTGCCCTCTCTAGGAGTTAATTCCTAGAGGGGCAATCCCTTCTGGGGTCCACAAGAATCCCAAAATATCATAGTATCACACAGTACAGAAAAAAAAAAAAAAACATGATTAACACACAAAGACAGACAGATACACAGGCACACATATATTCCCAAATACTTCAGCTGGGGAATAGGCAACAGGAAGCAATGAAAGGATTTTAAGCAAGAGAATGGCATGATCAGATTTGCTACTTTTGGCCTTTGGAATAAAGTCGGGCTAGTATTTCCAATCTTATCCATTTATTGTGTTCTCTTTCTAGTATGTATTTTGTACATTCCTCCCAATATGCTCTGCTTTCCTTTGCCTATGGGATTTTGCATATAACGTTATTCCCTTTGTCTGAAATGCCACTTTCATCCCTCTTTGCCTAATGCCGGAGCTTTCTTCCAGACTAAGCTCAGATGTCATCTCTTCCGGAAAAGTCTCCCCTTCGCACAGGGATGCACTGGCTACCCTCTAGGTCCTCCCACATCAGCCAGCACATCCTGAACTGCAGTGACCTGGTGGTGTCCTTTGCTGAACTTAACTATAACTTCCTTGCAGGCACAGAATGTGCCTTAATCATCTCTGAGTCTCCAGAGCCTGGCCCAGATTATAGCAAGCACCCTATAAATGAGGTGACAATGAGATATATATGGCTTGTAAACTGGCCATTACTTCTTGGCTGACCTTTCATCCTGCTAAAAGATGTTTATGTAATTTGTAAGTAAACAGATGATTGATTAGGGAAATGTTCTTTATAAAAATTTTTTTTATATTTCTGTATTTGGCTGCACCAGGTCTCCAGTGGGCATATAGGATCTTTAGTGGCTTGTGAACTCTTAGCTGCAGTATACAGGATCTTAGTTCCCTAAAAAGGGATTGAACCCAGACCCCCCTGAATTGGGGGTGCAGAGTCTTAGCCATTGGACCAGGGAAGTCCTAGGGAAATGTTCTTATAATTAAAACTAATGACATCACATCAGAGAGCCACCTTCTCTATGAAGACTTTTATTTGATCCCCAGTAAGGGGTGGGCTTCCTAACTCAGAGGTCTTGCCTATGTATCTCCACTGGAGCAAGAACCACATCACACATCGCATGGTCTCTACCATAAATTCTTAGATGGTAGGAGTCTTGTTTTGTTTTTAAATTTCTAAAGAGTGCTGGGCACATAGTAAAAATTCAATAAATAATCTCTTTAAAACTGAAAATTAAAATAAGCTATGGAAACAATGCCAGGATTATCTTACACTATTCCAAAAGGAAACAGTTTTTTTTTAATTTAAATTTATTTATTTTAATTGGAGGCTAATTACTTTACAATATTGTATTGGTTTTGCCATACATCAACATGAATCTGCCACGAGTGTATAGTGTTTTAATCAAACGATCCTTATAGACATAATTCTGCTTTCCTAATTCAAATCCATCCCTCCACTTTCTGTTACTGAGATGATATATATCCATAGGAAACAACCGAACACATTAACAGTAGAGGCACAGAGGCACCACTTATGCTTGTTGTTTGCAGAGTCTTATCTTCTTCTTTCATATGCCAACTAATTAAGACTATAAAACCAGTAAGGTCTCCAAGTGCTCAAATGTCCCAACATGCCACCATATTTTAATCCCCATGTACTTTCTCAATTTTCAACATCCATACTTCAAAAATCTTAAATTACAAAGATATTCTAAACCAATGAGGGAGTTTAATTTCTATTAGGAAAGCTATAAATATAGCTTTATTGTTGATAAGGAAAAAAGAAAAACAGAATGCATACAAACCATGATTTAGGCGCCAAACTTCCGAGAATTCTTTTGGGAAAGAATATCTGAATTCCAGTTAGAACAAGAGCAAAAAGAAAACAAACAGATTCTATTGGATTGGCCAAAAAGCTTGTTCATTCATTCAGTGACTATATTGTTCAATAAAGTTCTTGGTGAAAATGAAAAATGTGTCTTTTGTTTGAACTTAAAATCAAATGAACTTTTTGGACAACCAATAAAATTTACCTCAATTCCACCTGACTGTCAAGTCTCTGTATGATTAGGATAGAGTTTCCATAATACAAATATATTAAACATATTTCACTTACGACAGCTATGACAGGTATAAATGAGAATTATACCCTAATTAAAAAATAAAGACAATAATAAAATAATTTTAAAAATGGTGACAGTACATATCCAAATTGAGACTCACTGCAAATGAATGACTCAAGTTCCAGAATTTAATGCTTCCTTAGTTATGTAAAACATAGGCAAGACCTTGGCGATTTACCCAACCCAAGGCCTAGGTGACAATGAGATATATATGGCTTGTAAACTGGCCATTACTTCTTGACTGACCTTCCATCCTGCTAAAAGATGTGATTTCCCTACAGTGGCCAGCACTAAATCTGATTGACTGACCATCCCCAACAGCCTGGAGTTTCTCTCTCAGAGGGTTTTTTTGACTTTTCTCTGTTTCCAGTGTATCATCCTTGCTCTAACTAGCTCTCTTAAATACTTTCAGCCCCAACCTCTTCTTACTGAATGGTTGGCTGTTTGTATCTAGTCAATTACACTGAAAGTCCATGAGGCAAGACCACTCTTCACTCTTTGGAACACCCTCCCCTTCAGTTTGACATTTATATACAAATAACAAAATAGATCTTAAATATGGGTCCAGCTGGGGAACTGGTACAAGGCAAGAATCTCTTTTGACATTAGGATTTTAGTGGTTGTTTGTGACAATACCCATTTATTGTGTGCCTTTTATGATCTAAGAGATGGGAATACCAGACCACCTGACCTGCCTCCTGAGAAATCTGGATGCAGGTCAAGAAGCAACAGTTAGAACTGGATGTGGAACAACAGACTGGTTCCACATTGGGAAAGGAGTACGTCAAGGCTGTATATTGTCACCCTGCTTATTTAACTTATATGCAGAGTTCATCATGTGAAATGCCAGGCTGGATGAAGCACAAGCTGGAATCAAGATTGCCAGGAGAAATATTAATAACTCATATATGCAGATGACACCACCCTTATGGCAGAAAGCGAAGAAGAACTAAAGAGCCTCTTGATGAAAGTGAAAGAGGAGAGTGAAAAAGTTGGCTTAAAGCTCAACATTCAGAAAACTAAGATCGTGGCATCTGGTCCCATCACTTCATGGCAAACAGATGGGGAAACAATGAAACGTGAGAGACTTTTTTTGGGGGGTGGGGCCTCCAAAATCACTGCAGATGGTGACTGCAGCCATGAAATGAAAAGGCATTTACTCCTTGGAAGAAAAGTTATGACCAACCTAGACAGCATATTAAAAAGCAGAGACATTACTTTAGCAACAAAGGTCCATGTAGTTAAAGCTATGGTTTTTCCCATAGTCATGTATGGATGTGAGAGTTGAACTATAAAGAAAGCTGAATGCAGAAGAATTGATGCTTTTGAACCGTGATGTTGGAGAAGACTCTTGAGAGTCCCTTGGGCTGCAAGGAGATCCAACCAGTCAATCTTAAAGGAGATCCATCCTAAATATTCTTTGGAAGGGCTGATTCTGAAACTGAAGCTCCAATAATTTGGCCACCTGATGCGAAGAACTGACTCATTGGAAAAGACCTTAATGCTGGGAAAGATTGAAGAAAAGAGGAGAAGGGGCTGACAAAGGATGAGATGGTTAGATAGTATCACTGACTTGATGGACATGAGTTTGAGTAGGCTCTGGGAGTTGGTGATGGACAGGGAAGCCTGGTGTGCTGCAGTCCATGGGGTCTCAAAGAGTCAGACATGACTGAGCGACTGAACTGACTGACTATGGCCTATTACCTGCATGTTGGAAAGACAGTGCAATGAAATATGATGGGCAGATAGTAAGTTTATCTTTCTAAGGAAATAGAGGGGCCAGTGGATGAGGAAACACACAGGAAGCCTATGTAGATCTTTTCAGGGGCAAGGGATCTGGGAAGGTTTCCTGGCAGAGAGTATGACTCACTGGGGTATTATAAAGGAATTTGGAATTAGCCAGGGTGGGATAGAAGCAGATTGATTCCAAGCAATAAGAATAGTGTGGGCAGCAGAATGTCAAAAAGTAGGGAAGCCTGAAATTGTATCCTAGCCTAGGTAGATGACAACCTGCTCTCCTACTCATCTTTCCAGCCCTAAAAAAAAGAAAAAGAAAACCATATTGGCTAACATATCTTTGCTTATCAATTTTTTAAAAAGATGAGACAATTAGCATTAATTTAGAATCTTTATTTCTGCCAGTTATTGAACTCAATATATACATTATACACATTTTATTTAATTGGCAAAACAAACATTAAGAAATGTGTAGAACTTCCGTGGTGGTACAGTGGATAAGAGTCTGCCACCAATGCAGGGGACTTGGGTTCGATCCCTGGTCTGGGAAGATTTCACATGCCTCCGAGCAACTAAGCCCATGTGCCACAACTAGTGAGCGCACGTGCTGCAGCTACAGAAGCCCCAGTGCTTAGAGCCTGTGCTCTGCAACTAGAGAAGCCGCTGCAATGAGAAGGTGGCACACTGTAACTAGAGAAAGCCTGTGAACAGCAAGGAAGACCAGTGCGATCAAAATAATATATATAAAATAACACATATATTGTTTAAAGTTGGGAAAAAATAAACCAGCTTCTTTATAAAAAGAAAGGCATGATAATATGCATCCTCCAAAAGAGTAAAGAGGCTTCCCAGGTGGCTCTAGTGGTAAAGAGCCGGCCTGCCAATGCAGGAGACACAGGAGACATGGGTTCAATCCCTGGGTCAGGAAGAGCCGCTAGAGGAAGAAATGGCAACCTGCTCTAGCATTCTTGCCAGGGACCTGGTGGGCTACATTCCATGAGGTTGAAAAGAGTTGGACAAGACTGAACAGCTGAGCAGGCAGGCAGGCCAAAAGAGTAAATGAAGGTTCAGGGAGGTTAAATGGACTGTCTAGAGCCATGCAGCCTGTGGGTGACAGCCTGGATTCAAGCTGAGTCTGAGACATCAGAATGTAGAGCCTGCGTTTGTTTTTCAGGACCAGGGGACTGGCATGTGACACATGGGAGCAGCTTTGAGGAAACAGGGCTCTTTCACGGAGCAGAGACCAAAATAAGATTCCTGAACACTTCGCAGAGATTCGTATAACTCTGTATGACTGTACGTAACTCTCTCCTAGTATTCTGTCTGCAGCACATGGTCCTGAAATGTGGCATGTTTGGCTTTCAAAGGACTGGATTTGGGGTCCTCACCCTCAGTTTGCTGTGACCTAGAGGTGGCTCAATTCTAAATTCTAGACCAATGTTATATAATAGTTCACATCTGCCTTCAGCTACATCTGGTATGATTTTCACTGCCAAAAGGTTGACAAGGTGAGTATTCATTTCATTATTGTGACCAGCTTACAAATAGACAATATGGAGCCCAAGGAAAGTAGGTACTTTCCTCAAGTCACAGTGCAATGCGAAGATATGGCAATGGCAGCAGTGGAACCCAGGTCAGGCCACCTCTGATCAGAAAGCAAGATGAATTGAAGTCATTACTGAGATGTCAGGATTTAAACTTCCAGGGTGCTGGCAAGGCAGAGCAATTTAGGACAAGAGAAGAAAGCATAGCAGTTGCTCTCAACAAATCTTGAACACCCAAGGTTAAAAAGAACCTGAGGCCTCATCAAGCACCACAGGTCTTGGTGAGAGCCAGACAGCTGTGGATGTAGAGACCAGCATGAGAAGCAAGTCTGTATCAGGTCTGCAGACAGCCAGGAGTCAACAGGAGTACTGGGGACATTGATCCAGCACTGATGTGGTGGGATTCATAGTGTGTTTAAGACACTCCTCCCACTCCCACAGGGTTGGAGAATTCCCCCCAGATGCAAATCAGAGCTCTAGATCAGAGGCTGAGATGGGCCAGGAGTGTGAAGTAAAGCACAGCTCTCATGCTCTGCCTCCCAAAGTGCAAGGAGTTTGGATACGCCTCTAAAGATAAATATTCCTTTCCTCAATTTTCAGGTGACTTTACCTACAGGGGTGGCATGGAGGTAGGGATGGGAGGGAGCTTCAGGAGGGAAGGGATATATGTATAGACATAGCTGATTCACTTCATTGTACAGCAGAAACTAGCACAACATTGTAAAGTAATTATACCCCAATTTTAAAAAAGATAGTGGGAATTATTATTATTACCTAGGAAAGACGACATGTTGGATCTAAGGGTGGATAACAAGTTTGCTTTTATTTTGACCATATCAATGAATATAGAAAGTCAAATGGAAGTTTGTCAGCAATCCACGGCAAAACTCAAGAAAGAAAATCCTCTCTCAGGAAATTAGTACCACTTTTGTGGGTGTGTGTGTGCGTTCATTTGGAAGTTTGTAAAACACAGTCTCCTGCCAAAATAAGCATTTAGTGCAGATTGTCCATTATTGTATTTCTTGGTCTCATGATGCATCATCTCATTTTTTTACTTAAGCTTTTTATTTGAGATAACTGTAGATTCATATGTAGTTGTATGAAATTGTACAGAGAAGTCCCTGAATCCTTTATCCAGTTATCCCTCATGAAAACCTATAGTGCACAGGGAATCATATTCAATATCTTGTAAGAACTTACAATGCAAAAGAAGCTGAAAATAATATATATTTAAAATACACAACTGAATCACTTTGCTGTACACCTGCAACTAACACAACATTGTAAATCCATCATACTTCACAAACCACAACCGGGACACTGACATTACAACAGTCAAGATACGGAATGTTTCCTTCGCCACAAGGATCCCTCAGACTGCCCTTCCGTGGCTACATCTGCTTCCCTGATTTCCTCCTCAACTGCTAACATCCACTCATGTGTTCTCTGTTTCTGTAATTTTTGTCATTTCAAGTATCCCATGTGGGGAATTCTCTGGCAGTCCAGTGGTTAGGACTCGGCGCTGGGGGCCTGGGTTCAAACCCTGGTCAGGGAACTAAGATCCTACAAGTCACATGGTGCAGCCAGAAAAGTAAATAAAAATAAAGAATGCTATATAAATGGAATGACACAGCATGTAGCCATTTGTCTTCCTCCACTCAGCCTACTCCTCTGGAGATTTGTCCAGGTTATTGCATGAATCAACAGTGGTATTGAGTAACATTCCTCAGGATGAATGTGCCAGAGTTGGCTTTGCTTTTCACTGCTTGAGGGAAACTGCAGACTCCCTGCAGCAACTCAGGCCATCCCATGTTTTTAGTATCAAGGGAGATATATTTTTGTTGGAACAGCATCAGAAACATCTTCCTGAACAAAATGTAGCAGTAACAACAACAACAGCAGATTTTCTGGGACTTAGGGAGCCTCTGCCAGACCTGGAGAAAATATGTATAAGCTCATCAGTGGGACTCAAGTGGGAGGATCATCTTGAGGATGAGAAATAAAAATGTTGAAGTGTCTTTAGTCACCTGAAATTGTCTTTCCATGCAGGTATTATCTCCTGCCTTCCATGAAAAAAAAAAAAAATTAGCCCAACAGCAAGTCAAGTTAAGCATTTTCCTCTGAAGGGTGCAATGTGTAAAGAGCCGTGATGTGTCAAATAGAGGAGAGTGGGTTTGCATAAACCAGTGGGGATGCTTACAGGGCCCTATGGTCCCTGCTGTGACAGCCACATCCTCAAAAAGGCTTCAAGACCAATTAATAAGCTAGAACCACAACAGGGAGGTTGAGGTGAAGGCAAAGACTTAGAAAATCATCTAGAGAAAATGGGCAGTTCAAAGAGAAGGGGTAAGAAATAATTGGAATTGTTTCCTGAGATCTGCAAAAATTGAAAGCTAGAAAGAAGAAAGAATTTGTTCTTTGAAGGAGATAGTCTTTATTCTCATGATGAATAAATAATTTCTGTCAGAATCAAATCTATCACTTAGTCCCTAAGATAAAGTGAAAACTTGTTAGAATAAAACTGGTACAGTTTCTTTCACTTTTCTTTGTATGTACAGATCTCTGAATTCTTTATTGAAAGCAAATACACCAAAAGATAGAGAATTGAAAGTGTGTGTGTGTGCCACACACTCATTTGTGTTAGACTCTTTGCACCCTGATGGACTGTAGCCCACCAGGCACCTCTGCCCATGGAATTTTCCAGGCAAAAATACCGGAGCAGGTTGCCATTTCCTATTCGAGGGTATCTTCCTGATCCAGGGATCCAATCTGCGTCTCTTGCATCTCCTGCATTGGCAGGTGGATTCCTTATCAGTGTGCCACATGGGAAGATGGGGAATTGAAAGGATGGTATGCTATTTGCATTAGAAAAGTATCTTGTTTTGGGTTTTTTGTTTTGTTGTTCATATTCTGAGAATGAATTCTAGAATAGCAGGACATTAAGAAAAATCTGTACCCATAAACAAATTCAAAAATGTGTCTGGAAACATAAAGGAGCTCAGTTCAGCTCAGTCGTGTCTGACTCTTTGTGACCCCATGAACCGCAGCACGCCAGGCCTCCCTGTCCATCACCAACTCCCGGAGTTCACCCAAACCCATGTTCATTGAGTTGATAATGCCATTCAGCCATCTCATCCTCTGTCGTCCCCTTCTCATCCTGCCCTCAATCTTTCCCAGCATCAGGGTCTTTTCAAATGAGTCAGCTCTTTGCATCAGGTGGTCAAAGTATTGGAGTTTCAGCTTCAACATCAGTCCTTCCAATGAACACCCAGAACTGATCTCCTTTAGGAGGGACTGGTTAAATCTCCTTGCAGTCCAAGGGACTCTCAAGAGTCTTCTCCAACACCACAGTTCAAAAGCATCAATTCTTCATCCCTCAGCTTTCTTTGTAGTCCAACTCTCACATCCATACTTGACCACTGGAAAAACCATAGCCTTGACTAGATGGACCTTTGTTGGCAAAGTAATGTCTCTGCTTTTCAATATGATATCTAGGTTGGTCATAACTTTCCTTCCAAGGAGTAAGCATCTTTTAATTTCATGGTTGCACTCACCATCTGCAGTGATTTTGGAGCCCAGGAAAATAAAGTCTGACACTGTTTCCACTGTTCCTCCATCTATTTCCCATGGAGTGATGGGACCAGATGCCATGATCTTTGTTTTCTGAATGTTGAGCGTTAAGCCAACTTTTTCACTCTCCTCTTTGACTTTCATCAAGAGGCTCTTTAGTTCTTTGCTTTCTGCCATAAGGGTGGTGTCATCTGCATATCTGAGGTTATTGATATTTCTCCTGGCAATCTTGATTCCAGCTTGTGCTTCCTTCAGCCCAGCATTTCTCATGATGTACTCTGCATATAAGTTAAACAAGTAGGGTGATAATATACAGCTTTGACGTACTCCTTTTCCTATTTGGAACCAGTCTGTTGTTCCATGTCCAATTCTAACTGTTGCTTCCTGACCTGCATACAGATTTCTCAGGAGGCAGGTCAGGTGGTCTGGTATTCCCATAAAGGAGTGAAGGTGTAAAAATCTTTATGGAAAAACACCAAGTAAATCAATTATGCCTGAGGTGCCCCAAGACTTCCCTGGTGGCTCAGTGGTAAAGAATCTGCCTGTAACTCAGGAGATGGGGGTTCCATCAATGAGTCAGGAAGATCCCCTGGAGAAGGAAATGGGAACCCACTCCAGTATTCTTGCCTGGGCAATGTCATGGACAGAGGAGCCTGGTGGGATACAGTCCATGGGGTCAGAAAAGAGATGGACACGAGTCCATCTCTTTTAGAGATGTTGTTTAGAGACTAAACAACAACATGCCCTGAGGCTGGTTAACAGGGGAATGCATGGCTTTTAGCACCACTCACAGTCCTAATCTTGCTACTCTGGAGAAAGCCAGCCCTGGACACAGTATGACTTTGCTCATAGCTCTGAAATGACTATGTCTAGACAGGCAGACAAGAAATCATGGCCAGAGTCCATTTTAGCTAGACTCCTATACCAAGCTGTTTAGTTTCAGCAGGGTACAGCACTAATTGCCCTGCATTGAATCTGACTAAAGCTTCCAGTCTTTTTTATAAAAGTCTTTATTTATTTTTTTACAGTATTGTTTCTGTTTTATGCTTTGGTTTTTTGGCTGCAAGGCTTGTGGGATCTCAGCTCTCTGACCAGGGTATGAACAGGCACACCCTGCACTAGAAGATGAAGTCTTAACCATGGGACCACCAAGGAAGCCCCTAAGGCTTCCAATTTTCTGCTTTCATCTCCCCATCTTCTGTCTGAATGTCTTAAAACTCTTTGCTCCAATAGGTACTTATGAATTGGTTGACAATTACAGTTGATCGGTAAAATTCAGAACCATTTCATCAGTTTTGTCTTTGAGACAAAATGATAACCAAGGCCAGGTAAAATATTCATTTCTCCAAAAGGATCTTTGAAAGTAAGGGAAATAGTTGGATGTCTGGTCCTTAAGGAAGCTCATGTAGTAGAAATAAATGTGTGATAGAAAAAGAGATCCAAAGGACTCAGATTATCAGTAATTCAACACCAATGACAGCAATGAGAGAAAAGTGATGACAGCTGCCACTTCAGCTGTCATACTGGGCCAGCTTTCTTCTCATCCATCACCAAGTTGATTCGCTGCTCCCAAATAACAGGGCAATCACATCTATTGAGTTCTGTAATGCTTAGACTCAAGACAGTGCATTTGTTTTCAAATGAAGATAACTTAAGAACCTAAGGCAGTCTCCACATGGTAGACCCTGTATAAATGATGAAGTGCATGGTTTCTCCAGTTTTGGATATTCTGATTAAACTCTCATCCTTCAGAAAGAAATAAGCACTATTAAACTCAATATGCTAGAAGTTGAAATTTAGTACAACTAAACTGAACTAAGTTCATCAAGCAATACTGATAAAAGTCCTTAATGGACCAGAGCCAGGTATTTTCTCCTCCAGGAAGACAGTAATTGGTACTTCAGCCAGGGTGTTTATGATCTAGGATCAAGTTGCCTCTTCCTCTGTAATATTATCAAATAGAGACTTTTCCCCCTGTATCTATTTGAGTTTAAATAGGTAAAGCTGTCTAAAAAGGATAGGAGTGTTTAAATTGGACATAGATCATAGTAATAAGACTGTAAGAGATAGAATTAAAGCCTCATGAACAAAAAGTGTCACTCATCACCCAGTTATATAAGGGTCAAGTCACAACCCACTGCAGCTGCTCACGGATTGTGCACCCTGAGGGGAATTCAAGATGGAAAAAACAGGAGGAGGCACTCTGTGCTTTGGCTAAATGGGCCCTTAGATAGTTAAATTCTCAGGAAGAATTTCAATGACTCTAGATTCTTGTATCTTCACACACATAGAAAAGCACTAAAACCATTAATTTCAGACATTTGTTTTTTTTGTGATTGGCAATAATCTTTAACAAAATGTATGCTTGACTGCATTTATTCCTCAGCTAAAAATTATATATAAATTGGCTTCTTTCCCACCTCATCAGAGTAGTTTCTTAGAAATCCTAAGAGGCTGGCTCCCAGGCTATAGTCTTCAGTAAGACCATGAATTAAGTTCACAATTTTCATATTGTGCATTTTTCTTGAAGTCAACAGACTGACTCCATGATGAAAGTAAATCTACCTTGTATTTTCTCAGTTTTATGTACTACATTCTATGTTAAGTTCCTTACACACCTCAGCTAATTGAATTCTCACAATGAACATCTGATTATTACTTTATGTGCATTTACAGATGACGCTATCCAAACTTAAACTTATAGAATTCAGTTAACTTGCTCAAGGACTAATAAGAAATCAAGATTGGAATCTCTGACTTTAAAGCACAGGTTCTCTCTGACTTTAAAGCACATATTTTAAATTACTTAGCCTAGTAATTATTACTATTCTTGTACAGTCATTACCAGTAGGACAAAAAAATGTTTCATTTAACAGACTGTGATTTTCTATAAGTCAGGAAGTTTTTGTTTATTTTTATTCATCTACAAAATAAAATGCCCAGAGGTGCCATCTTACAAAATTATGTTTGCATTTCAAATATTTATTGTATACCATTGTTCATTGAAGAACAAATAAAGAAATGGGAGGAAAGAAATATAAAATTACCATCTCAATATCCAAGTCTTGTTGTAAAACAAATTAATGACCTGTCTAAAGTAATCATGATGACATTACATAAACAGGTTAAATTTTGTGCCCAGAACAAATATTTCATCTCTGAAGTTAATCACTTCCTTTGCTTAAAAAATTCTCCAAAGGACATTGGTGACCTATCTTTAGGAAAGAATATCTCCATTATTTTGCATAATGGTCCATGAATTTGGCAATAAAAAAGACAAATCATTCTGGTTACATATTTATTAACAATAGGAAATAGATTCAAGCAGTTCAGGTGTATCAGTCAGTAAGTAGCATATAATGCTTAATAACAAAAAATTAAACGCATAAAATTCCAGTGATTTAAACCAAGGAAGATTTATTGCTTTCTTTCAGCTCAGTAAGGAATCTCTGCTTATTCTAGCCATTCAGAACCTCATGCTGATGGACCAGCTACCATCTCAAGCATTCCTTGTCCCCATGCCAGATAGATAGAGAGACTATTGGAGGGTCTGTCATAAGAATTAAATGTTCTAGCCCAGAAGTGATATGTATCACTTCCACTTACAATTAATTGGTCACAAGGGGACCAGAGCAAGTGATATTATCATGTGTCCATGCCAGGGTGGTTTGAAGAAATATTGTCGTAACTGACAGGATGGTTCTTTTTTGCATTTGCCCTTTCTGCTGCCTCATTCTAGGATTGCCCAGGGGAAAAAAAGTACAATTTTTTTTCTGTGCTTTATGTCAAGAAGAGTCTTAAGGTTGTTTTATGAAAGTGAAAGTGAAGTCGCTCAGTCGTGTCCGACTCTTAGCGACCCCATGGACTGTAGCCTACCAGGCTCCTCCATCCATGGGATTTTCCAGGCAAGAGTACTGGAGTGGGTTGCCATTTCCTTCTCCAGAGGATCTTCCCAACCCAAGGATAGAACCTGGGTCTCCCGCATTGTAGGCAGACGTTTTACTGTCTGAGCCACCAGGGAAATCCTGCAATACCATTTTTCTGCATCTCCACAGCGATTATTAGTACCCATTTAGAACTCCTTAGTTGTCTTCTGAAGACTTCCTATGATTATTGTAGTGAAACAAACTCTAAACAAACTCTAATATTGTTCTCTTTGTAACAAAAGGCTCATACTTTCTATCTATGTACTCATCTGTGAAAAAGAAAACAATCATATTTAGGGATTGAAAACTGTTACTTGAAGATTTTGTATCCAGTAGGATGGTCTTCCCTGGTAGCTCAGCTGGTAAAGAATCTGCCTGCAATGCAGGAGACCCCAGTTCAATTTCTGGGTTGGGAAGATCCCCTGTAGAAGGGATAGGCTACCCACTCCAGTATTCTTGGGTTTCCCTGGTGGCTCAGATGGTTAAGAATCTGCCAGCAATGTGGGAGACCTGGATTTGATCCCTTGGTTGGGAAGATTCCCTGGAAGAGGGCATAACAACCCACTCCAGTATTCTTGCTGGAGAATCCCCATGGACAGAGGAGCCATGGACAGAGGAGCCTAGTGAGCTATAGTCCATGGGGTTCTGAAAAGTTGGACATGACTGAGCAACTAACCACAGGATGGTCCTATATTCCAAGCTAAAAAGATGCACCATAAAAGGGATATAACCTAAGTTGGCAGAGGAATGAATAAAAGAGCTATATTATTAACTTGTGTCATGTACTATGGTGACTATTAGCTGTGTTAGGGTTGAACATTTGACTTTTGTGCCTAACACCTCTTTCCCAATTTTGGCAGAATCTATGGGTCCTCATCCTCTATCCCCTCGAATCCCCTTTCTGTTGCAGTGCATATCAATTTGACTTCCACAAACCAAATCTTGTATTTTTGTTGGAGGGTTGCCCTCAGGTTGTCAGAATCATTTTGCCTGCAGGCATGAAGGGCCATATATGGTTCCAATTGAACAATTATCATCACTCCCAGGGCCTTAACCAAAAGTGTTAGTGTGAGGATATAAATACTTCAGCACCCTTGTCCTTCAGCTGGGATAATTCTGAGGCATGTGTAAATTGCCAGAACCTCCCAGAGAGGATCAAGCTTTAGTTGTCCACTGTGGGAACTGGCTTAATTGCATGTTCCTTACTGGTTGTCCATACTTCTCGAAATCACCACCCTTCCTTTCCACTCCTGTAAGTGTTCCCATATTTTTCCAAACAAACTGCATCCACTCCTGCCTTGCCTCAGAGTATAGGCTTCTAGGGGAACACAGCAATAACAAGTGCAAACTTAGAAGAAATATGTATTTTATATATTTTTTCTTTTTTATTTATTATTATTATTATTTTTTTTACTTTACAATATTGTATTGGTCTTGCCACACATCAACATGAATCCGCCACAGGTGTACACATGTTCCCAATCCTGAACCCCTCTTCCATTCCCTGCCCCTCCCCAACAACATCCCTCCGGGTCATCCCAGTGCACCAGCCCCAAGCATCCTGCACCCTGCATTGAACCTAGACTGGCGATTTGCTTCTTATATGATATTATACATGTTTCAGTGCCATTCTCCCAAATCATCCCACCCTCTCCCTCTCCCACTGAGTCCAAAAGACTGTTCTATACATCTGTGTCTCTTTTGCTGTCTCACATACAGGGTTATAGTTACCATCTTTCTAAATTCCATATATATGTGTTAGTATACTGTATTGGTGTTTTTCTTTCTGGCTTACTTCACTCTGTATAATAGGTCCCAGTTTCATCCACCTCATTAGAACTGATTCAAATATATTCCTTTTAATGGCTGAGTAATACTCCATTGTGTATATGTACCACAGCTTTCTTATCCATTCATCTGCTGATGGACATCTAGGTTGTTTCCATGTCCTGGCTATTATAAACAGTGCTGCAATGAACATTGGGGTACACGTGTCTCTTTCAATTCTGGTTTCCTCAGTGTGTATGCCCAGAAGTGGGATTGCTGGGTCATAAGGCAGATCTATTCACAGTTTTTTAAGGAATCTCCACACTGTTCTCCATAGTGGCTGTACTAGTTGGCATTCCCACCAACAGTGTAGGAGGGTTCCCTTTTCTCCACGCCCTCTCCAGCATTTATTGCTTGTAGACTTTTGGATCACAGCCATTCTGACTGGCATGAAATGGTACCTCATTGTGGTTTTGATTTGCATTTCTCTGATAATGAGTGATGTTGAGCATCTTTTCATGTGTTTGTTAGCCATCTGTATGTCTTCTTTGTAGAAATGTCTATTTAGTTCTTTGGCCCATTTTTTGATTGGGTCGTTTATTTTTCTGGAATTGAGCTGCAGGAGTTACTTATATAGTTTTAAGATTAGTTGTTTGTCAGTTGCTTCATTTGCTATTATTTTCTCCCATTCCGAAGGCTGTCTTTTCACCCTGCTTATAGTTTCCTTTGTTGTGCAGAAGCTTTTAAGTTTGATTAGGTCCCATTTGCTTATTTTTGCTTTTATTTCCAATATTCTGGGAGGGGGGTCATAGAGGATCCTGCTGTGATTTACGTCGGAGAGTGTTTTGCCTATGTTCACCTCTAAGAGTTTTATAGTTTCTGGTCTTAGGTTTAGATCTTTAATACATTTTGAGTTTATTTTTGTGTATGGTGTTAGGAAGTGTTCTAGTTTCATTCTTTTACAAGTAGTTGACCAGTTTTCCCAGCACCACCTGTTAAAGAGATTGTCTTTAATTCATTTTATATTCTTGCCTCCTTTGTCGAAGATAAGGTGTCCATACGTACGTGGGTTTATCTCTGGGCTTTCTATTTTGTTCCATTGATCTATATTCCTGGCTGTGCCAGTACCATACTGTCTTGATGACTGTGGCTTTGTAGTAGAACCTGAAGTCAGGCAGGTTGTTTCCTCCAGTTCCATTCTTCTTTCTCAAGATTGCTTTGGCTATTCGAGGTTTTTTATATTTCCATACAAATTGTGATAATATTTGTTCTAGCTCTGTGAAAAATACTGTTGGTAGCTTGATAGGGATTGCATTGAATCTATAGATTGCTTTGGGTACTGTACTCATTTTCACTATATTGATTCTTCTGATCCATGAACATGGTATATTTCTCCATCTGTTAGTGTCCTCTTTGATTTATTTCACCAGTGCTTTATAGTTTTCTATATATAGGTCTTTCATTTCTTTAGGTAGATATATTCCTAAGTATTTTATGCTTTTCGTGCAATGGTGAATGGAATTGTTTCCTTAACTTCTTTTTCTACTTTCTCATTATTAGTGTATAGGAATGCAAGGGATTTCTGTGTGTTGATTTTATATCCTGCAACTTTACTATATTCATTGATGAGCTCTAGTAATTTTCTGGTGGAGTCTTTTGGGTTTTCCATGTAAAGGATCATGTCATCTGCAAACAGTGAGAGTTTTACTTCTTCTTTTTGAGTTTGGATTCCTTTTATTTCTTTTTCTGCTCTGATTACTGTGGCAAAAACTTCCAGAATTATGTTGAATAGTAGTGGTGAAAGTGGGCACCTTTATCTTGTTCCTGACTTTAGAGGACATGCTTTCAATTTTTCACCATTGAGGATAATGTTTGCTGTGGGTTTGTCATATATAGCTTTTATTATGTTGAGGTATGTTCCTTCTATTCCTGCTTTCTGGGGAGTTTTTATCATAAATGGATGTTGAATTTTGTCAAAGGCCTTCTCTGCATCTATTGAGATAATCATATGGCTTTTATTTTTCAGTTTGTTAATGTGGTATATTACATTGATTGATTTGCGGATATTGAAGAATCCTTGCATCCCTGGGATAAAGCCCACTTGGTCATGGTGGATGATCTTTTTAATGTGTTGTTGGGTTCTGATTGCTAGAATTTTGTTAAGGATTTTTGCATCTATGTTCATCAGTGATATTGGCCTGTAGTTTTCTTTTATTGTGGCATCTTTGTCAGGTTTTGGTTTTAGGGTGATGGTGGCCTCATAGAATGAGTTTGGAAGTTTACCTTCCTCTGCAAATTTCTGGAAGAGTTTGAATAGGATAAGTGTTAGCTCTTCTCGAAATTTTTGGTAAAATTCAGCTGTGAAGCTGTCTGGACCTGGGCTTTTGTTTGCTGGAAGATTTCTGATTACAGTTTCAATTTCTGTGCTCGTGATGGGCCTGTTAAGATTTTCTATTTCTTCCTGGTTCAGTTTTGGAAAGCTGTACTTTTCTAAGAATTTGTCCATTTCTTCCATGTTGTCCATTTTATTGGCATATAATTGCTGATAGTAGTCTCTTATGATCCTTTGTATTTTTGTGTTGTCTGTTGTGATCTCTCCATTTTCATTTCTAATTTTATTGATTTGATTTTTCTCCCTTTGTTTCTTGATGCGTCTGGCTAATGGTTTGTCAATTTTATCTATCCTTTCAAAGAACCTGCTTTTGGCTGTGTTGATTTTTGCTATGGTCTCTTTTTGTTTCTTTTGCACTTATTTCTCCCCTAATTTTTAAGATTTCTTTCCTTCTACTAACCCTGGGGTTCTCCATTTCTTCCTTTTCTAGTTGCTTTGGTGTAGAGTTAGGTTATTTATTTGACTTTTTTCTTGTTTCTTGAGGTATGCCTGTACTGCTATGAATTTTCCCCTTAGCACTGCTTTTACAGTGTCCCACAGGTTTTGAGTTGTTGTGTTTTCATTTTCATTCATTTTCATGCATATTTTGATTTCTTTTTTTATTTCCTCTGTGATTTGTTCGTTATTCAGCAGCATGTTGTTCAGCCTCCATATGTTAGAATTTTAATAGTTTTTCTTCTGTAATTAAGATCTAATCTTACTGCGTTATGGTCAGAAAAGATGCTTGGAATGATTTCAATTTTTTGAATTTACCAAGGCTAGATTTATGGCCCAGGATGTGATCTATCCTGGAGAAGGTTCCATGTATGCTTGAGAAAAAGGTGAAATTCATTGTTTTGGGGTGAAATGTCCTATAGATATCAATTAGGTCTAACTGGTCTATTGTATCATTTAAAGTTTGTGTTTCCTTGTTAATTTTCTGTTTAGTTGATCTATCCATAGTTGTGAGTGGGGTATTAAAGTCTCCCACTATTATTGTGTTATTGTTAATTTCCCCTTTCATACTTGTTAGCATTTGTTTTACATACTGTGGTGCTCCTATGTTAGGTACATATATATTTATAATTGTTATATCTTCTTCTTGGATTGATCCTTTGATCATTATGTAGTGGCCTTCTTTGTCTCTTCCACAGCCTTTGTTTTAAAGTCTATTTTATCTGATATGAGTGTTGCTACTCCTGCTTTCTTTTAGTCTCTATTTGCATGGAATAGCTTTTTCCATCCCTTCACTTTCAGTCTGTATGTGTCCCTTGTTTTGAGGTGGGTCTCTTGTAGACAATATATATAGGAGTCTTGTTTTTGTATCCATTCAGCCAGTCTTTGTCTTTTGGTTGGGGCATTCAACCCATTTACTTTTAAGGTAATTATTGATAAGTATGATCCTGTTGCCATTTACTTTATTGTTTTGAGTTCGAGTTTATACACCCTTTTTTATGTTTCCTGTCTAGAGAAGATCCTTTAGCATTAGTTGGAGAGCTGGTTTGGTGGTGCTGAATTCTCTCAGCTTTTGCTTGTCTGTAAAGCTTTTGATTTCTCCCTCATATTTGAATGAGATCCTTGCTGGGTACAGTAATCTGGGCTGTAGGTTATTGTCTTTCATCGCTTTACGTATGTCTTGCCATTTCCTCCTGGCCTGAAGAGTTTCTATTGAAAGATCAGCTGTTATCCTTATGGGAATCCCTTTGTGTGTTATTTGTTGTTTTTCCCTTGCTGCTTTTAATATTTGTTCTTTGTGTTTGATCTTTGTTAATTTGATTAATATGTGTCTTGGGGTGTTTTGCCTTGGGTTTATCCTGTTTGAGACTCTCTGGGTTTCTTGGACTTGGATGATTATTTCCTTCCCCATTTTAGGGAAGTTTTCAACTATTATCTCCTCAAGTATTTTCTCATGGTCTTTCTTTTTGTCTTCTTCTTCTGGGATTCCTATAATTCGAATATTGGAGCATTTAATATTGTCCTGGAGGTCTCTGAGATTGTCCTCATTTCTTTTAATTCATTTTTCTTTTTTCCTCTCTGATTCATTTAGTTCTACCATTCTATCTTCTACTTCACTAATCCTATCTTCTGCCTCTGTTACTCTACTATTTGTTGCCTCCAGAGTGTTTTTGATCTCATTTATTGCATTATTCATTATATATTGACTCTTTTTTACTTCTTCTATGTCCTTGTTAAACCTTTCTTGCATCTTCTCAATCCTTGTCTCCAGGCTATTTATCTGTGATTCCTTTTTTATTTCAAGATTTTGGATCATTTTCACTATCATTATTCGGAATTCTTTACCAGATAGATTCTCTATCTCTTCCTGTTTTGTTTGGTTTGGTGGGCATTTATCCTGTTCCTTTACCTGTTGGGTATTCCTCTGTCTCTTCATCTTGTTTATAGTGCTGCATTTGGGGTGGCCTTTCTGTATTCTGGCAGTTTGTGGAGTTCTCTTTATTGTTGAGTTTCCTTGCTGTGGGTGGGGTTGTATCAGTGACTTGTCAAGGTTTCTTGGTTAGGGAAGCTTGTGCCGGTGTTCTGGTGGGTGGAGCTGGATTTCTTCTCTCTGGAGTGCAATGAAGTGTCCAGTAATGAGTTATGAGATGTCAGTGGTTTGGGGGTAACTTTGGGAAGCCTGTATATTGAAGCTCAGGGCTGCGTTTCTGTGTTGCTGGAGAATTTGCATGGTATGTCTTGCTCTGGAACTTGTTGGCCCTTGGGTGGTGCTTGGTTTCAGTGTAGGTATGGAGGCATTTGATGAGCTCCTATAAATTAATGTTCCCTGAAGTCAGGAGTTCTCTGATGTTCTCAGGATTTGGACTTAAGCCTCCTGCTTCTGGTTTTCAGTCTTATTTTTACAGTAGTCTCAAGACTTCTCTTTCTATACAGTGCCGTTGATAAAACATCTAGGTTAAAGATGAAAAGTTTCTACACAGTGAGGGACTCTCAGAGAGGTTCACAGAGTTACATGGAGAAGAGAAAAGGGAGGAGGGAGTTAGAGGTGACCTGAATGAGATGAGGTGGAATCAAAAGAGGAGACAGCAAGCTAGTCAGTAATCATTTCCTTATGTGCACTCCACAGTCTGGACTGCTCAGCGATGTTCACAGAGTTATACAGAGAAGAGAAGAGGGAGGAAGGAGACAGAGGTGGCTAGGAGGATAAAAGGGGGGAAATGAAAAGGAGAGAGACAGATCCAGCCAATAATCAGTTCCCTAAGTGTTCTCTACCCTCTGGAACACACAGAGATTCACAGAGTTGGGTAGAGAAGAGAAGGGGGAGGGAGGAGGCAGAGGCGACCTGGTGGAGAAAAAGGAGAGTCCAAAGGAGGAGAGAGCAGTCAAGCCAGTAATCTTGCTCCCAAGTAAAAATGGGTACTGAAGATTGGGTTTTTAAAGGTACAAAATTGATAACAACTACCAAAAAGCAAAGATTAAAAATCTAGAGTAGAGGTTCAGTATTCAAAAATATAATATTAAAAGAAAAGGAAGGGAAAAAAAAGTCACAAAAATTATTAAAAATATATATATATATATATATGAAGTTTGCTTTAAAAATAGGGTCTTTTTTTGAAAAGTAATAGTAGGATATAAAAATGAAAATTAAAGGAGTAATAGAGGACTTAAAAATTTTTTAAGTTAAAAAAGAAAAAAAAAAGAGTGATCAGAAAAGTAGTAAAGATATATCTAGGACTTTCTCTGGTGTTGTTGTGGGCAGTGTGTGGTCAGTTCATTTTCAGGTAGTTCCTTGGTCCAGCTTATATTTCTCAAGATCTATAGGCCCCTTCCTACGTAGTCAGTACTAACAACAGGGTTTTAATCTATTGCACCTGTCACTTCCAAGGCCGTTCCCTCTGTTTTAGCTTCTTTCATTTGCTGGTCTCTTCAGTGTCTGATTTCTGCCCTGACACAAGGAGGGCGGTGGTGGACACTTTTTTTAGGCTCACTTGTTCAATCACACTGTGAGGAGGGAGGGACACTGCAAACAAATAACCCTGGCATGTGCTCACAGTGTCTCAGCCACACTGGGCCTGCCCCTGCTCGCAGTGCACACAGCTCAGGCTCTAGGTTGCTCTGCCGGGAACTGTCTGAGGCTGGCCCTGGGCTGCACGCACCTCCCATGTCTAAGCTGCTCAGGTTCAGGCACTCAGGTAGTCCTCAGAGATGCAGACTCGGTTGGGCCTGCATTTTGTGCCCTTCCCAGGTCCGAGTAGCTCAGGTGTTTGGCAAGTGCGGTCGCTGCGACTTATCACCTCTCCCATCCCTGTTGCTCAGTTTTCTGGGTGTACAACTGACACACCTTCTCAGGTGGATGATGACTGTCCAGAACCCTGAGAAGTCTTAGTTAGCAAAGGAGCCTGCTTGCCGTTTGGTAGATAATGTCTCTCTGGGGCTGCGATTGCCCCCTTCTGGCCCTTCCGGCTCTGGCTGCCTGTCACCGGAGGGGGATGGTCTGCAGCCCGTTAATTCTGTTCCGTCCTTTGTTCTGTGCGTGGTCTTGGTGGTGTCTTATGTTAGAGCTTTTTGCATGGTAGCTATCCCACAGTCTGGTTTGCTAGCCCAAGTTAGTTTGCTCTGATTACACTTGGGGCATTCAGGCCGATCCTTATGCTAAGCAATGCAGCCCATGCCTTCCTGCCCAGCCCCCACTTGCTAGTGGCGGATGCAGGTGTCTGCACTGCTTTTCCACTGGGGGAGTTACCGTTGGGCTCGTAATCTGTGGGTTTTAATTATTTATTTATTTTTCCTCCCTGTTATGCTGCCCTCTGTGCTTCCAAGGCTCGCCACAGACTCGGCAGTGAGAGTGTTTCCTGGTGTTTGGAAACTTCTCTCTTTTTAAGACTCCCTTCCCAGGGATGGAGCTCCGTCCCTACCTTTTTTGTCTCTTTTTTTGTCTTTTATATTTTTTCCTACCTCTTTTTGAAGACAATGCGCTGCTTTTCTGGGTGTCTGATGTCCTCTGCTGGCATTCAGAAGTTGTTTTGTGGCATTTACTCAGCGTTTAAATGTTCTTTTGATGAATTTGTGGGGGAGAAACTGGTCTCCCCGTCCTATTCCTCCACCATCTTAGGACCACCTCCAATTTAGAAGAAATATATATTTTAATGAATACACTTTGGGAAATAAGACAAAGGAAGAAGAAATAACCCCAACATGAGTTCAGAGGAATCCTGTAGGGTAGTGGTGGTGTGGCCCTAGGAAAAGCACAGCATTTCTGAAACATTCTCCACGTGAAAGACTTGCAGGCAAACACATTACAAAATGCTCCATAATATAACCTTCTTTCAGAGGTTTGAAATGTACATTAATTCAATATCAAAGGTTTTGTGAAGTCTTGAAAACTTGTTTAATATCCTTTAGTTGAGAATTTCACAAACATGTTTCACCATGGAACATTTTCTTTCAGAGGGCCCTGTAAATCACACTGTTTAAAATGCTTATTTAAACAGTGTTTGTGTGTGTGTGTGTGTGTGTGTGTGCATGTTCAGTTGCTCAGTCATGTAGGACTCTTTGCAACACCCTGGACTGTAGCCTACCAGGCTGTTCTGTCCATGGGATTTTCCAAGCAAGAACACTGGAGAGGGTAGCCATTTCCTTCTCCAGAGGATCTTCCTGACCCAGGGATCTAACCTGAGTCTCCTGCATTGACAGGCAGATTCTTACCACTGCACCATCTGGGAAGCCCAAACTGCATTATAAGGGAGAATAAAATACTCTTTTTTAAAAAAATTAAAACTCCACCAACTTAGAATTTGATAATATTCAATACAGACCAGGCTAAAAGATTCATACCTTTTCAATGAAGAATAAATCTGCTAAGCCTTAAACAGAATTCACAAGGTTATTCTTAATTTAGCTGAGAAAGTAGCTTTTCAAAAAATGTTAGTGGAAATCTATTGTTATCTAAATGGAGAATGCCAACTTCAAGGGAATCTTGTCTTCCTATTAAAAAAGACTGTTTACACAGTAATCTTGGAGATAATCATTATTATCTATTTTTAAAATCTTACTTTAAAAATTTTAAAAAAACAATGGCAAACAATTGCTTATGAAATGCCTATATGCACTGTACACAAAATATTTTCATAAATATGTTATATTGCAAATGAATTTTTCCCAGAGTTGCTTTCGTTTGGAAAGGAAGAGAAAAAAATAACACTGAACTTAAGTCTGAGACACCTCAGTTATTACTGATTTTGTTTTTTATTTTTAGCATTCAACTAATGAGCTCTGTCTGTCAGATGCTGAATCTAGAAGGTTGCATAAGGTTGTTTTAATAAAGGTGTTTTTAGCTAACATAAACATCACTTTTTAAGAAGCTAAAAATGATTAATTTTGATTTTATCAAAACTTTTCAATATGATTAGTAAGAATGTGATGAGGATAATTTTCAAGTTCAATTAGAAGAGACCACAAGGAAGCCAGTTTTGAGCATGTAAACATTCAGATGAGAAGACAGAATATAATGGAAATTCCAGCTATGTGGGAATGGAATTTTTTGTATTATGGATATTTTGAAAGGTAATTTGCATGAGAATTTTTTAAGCATTACTTTACTAGCGTGTGAGATGAGTGAAATTGTGTGGTAGTTTGAGCATTCTTTGGCATTGAAGCAACACTTAGAACTGGAAATGGAACAACAGACTGGTTCCAAATAGGAAAAGCAGTATGTCAAAGCTATATATTGTCACCCTGCTTATTTAACTTATATGCAGAGTTCATCAAGAGAAACGCTGGGCTGGAAGAAGCACAAGCTGGAATCAAGATTTCCAGGAGAAATATCAATAACCTCGGATATGCAGATGACACCACCCTTATGGCAGAAAGTGAAGAAGAACTAAAAAGCCGCTTGATGAAAGTGAAAGAGGAGAGTGAAAAAGTTGGGTTAAAGCTCAACATTCAGAAAACGAAGATCATGGCATCCGGTCCCATCACTTCATGGCAAATAGATGGGGAACAGTGGAAACAGTGTCAGACTTTATTTTTCTGGGCTCCAAAATCACTGCAGATGGTGAGTGCAGCCATGAAATTAAAAGATGCTTACTCCTTGGAAGGAAAGTTATGACCAACCTAGATAACATATTCAAAAGCAGAGATATTACTTTGCCAACAAAGGTCTGTCTAGTCAAGGCTATGGTTTTTCCAGTGGTCATGTATGGATGTGAAAGTTGGACTATAAAGAAAGCTGAGCACTGAAGAATTGATGTTTTTGAACTGTGATGTTGGAGAAAACTTTTGAGAGTCCCTTGGACTGCAAGGAGATTCAACCAGTCCATCCTAAAGGAAATCAGTCCTGGGTGTTCATTGGAAGCACTGATGTTGAAGCTGAAACTCCAATACTTTGGCCACCTGATGCAAAGAGCTGACTCACTGGAAAAGACCCTGATTCTGGGAAAGATTGAGGGCAGGAGGAGAAGGGGACGGCAGAGGATGAGATGGTTGGATGGCATCACCAACTCGACGGACATGGGTTTGGGTAGACTCCAGGAGTTGGTGATGGACAGGGAGGCCTGGCTCACTGCCATTCATGGAGTCACAAAGAGTCGGACACAACTGAGCGACTGAACTGAACTGAACTGAACTGAAGTTGCATGAATTATGATGTTACCAAAAGTGAAGTAATTTCAAATGTATCTAAGCAACAAAATTAAATAGTAATTGAATAGAATATTTCAGAGGGTGCTTATAGCACCCTCTCCTCCTCCACTAAAGCACTCAGTGGAAACTTTTGGGATTTTTTTTCCCCCACAGCTATTAAAAATTCACATTATATGCTTTAAAATAGCTTCAATATTCCCTAGCTTATTTGATTAAGAAAGCTAAATACTACCTTGGAAGTGTCTTAATGCATATAATCTGCTGTGGTTAAATAGAAAAATTACTGGCCTTACAATCAGGAGAACTCGCCTATCAAACTCTATAGACTGATAAGCTTGGGGGCTGAATGATTTGATTTCTTTATATCTCAATTTCCATATCTTTAAAATTACATATGCATATATTTGTAATATATAAATTATATATATACATACCACATATATATTTATTTATACATATACACACATCAGTTCAGTTCAGTCGCTCAGTCGTGTCACATACATACATGCATATAAACTTGCATGTGTGCATGCTAAGTTGCTTCATTTGTGTCTGACTTTGCGAACCTGTGGGCTATAGCCCACCAAGCTTCTCTGTTCATGGGATTCTCCAGACAAAAACACTGGAGTGGGTTGCCTTGCCCTCCTCCAGGGGATCTTCCTGACCTAGGGATTGAACCCGCATCTCTTATGTCTCCTGCATTGGTAGGTGGGCTCTTTACCACTAGTGTCACCTGGGAAGCCCCCGTATGTATGCATCAATGCATAAATATATGTCCACATATATTTACATATCCACATATTTACATGTATGTCCATACATCTATGGGCTTCCCTGGTGGTGAAGAATCTGCCTGCCAATGCAGGAGACGTGGGTTCAATCTCTGGGTCAGGAGGATCCCTTGGAGAAGGAAATGGCAACCCACTCCAGTATTATAGCCTGGGAAATCCCATGAACAGAGGAGCCTGGTGGGCTACAGCTCCATGGGGTCACAAAAGAGTCAGACCCAACTAAAGTGACTAAGTAAACAAAAAGGGCTCAAGTACTGTTTTTTTTTTTTTTCTTCCCTCCTCCAGAAAGACCTTGCTTATTTTCTGAATTCTCTGGATCCAGTATTATTTCTGATTTACAGGTAATATTCAATACCTGATGACTGAATGACCATCCGACCTAGGTACTCAGCACAGCAAGCTGTCCTTCCAGGTCAAACCTAGGCTTTTGGGTTTGATTCTCCATGTGCACAGAATCAAGGGTGACCTGTCTCCCCAGCTCTGCTCCTCAACATGGTAGCTCTTGAATCAGAAGTCCCCCATGCCTTCACAGTCTCCTCTGAAAGCCTCCCCTCCTCTCACACTTTAAAAATCTTTGATTCACCTTGCTGAGCCCTCAGTAGTGTTTCTCCTTTTCCTTGTTGAAATCTCAATATTTGCTTTAAAATACTTCAATATAGAGACAATGCTCTCTCTCTCTCTCTCTCTCTCTCTCTCTCTCTCTCTTTATCTTTATATGTGTGTGTATATGAGAGAGAGATAAATTGGTTCTAATCCACACTCCAGAGTTGGTTATTGTCCTAAATGGGAAAACACTCCAGGGAGCATTATGTACAATTTAATCAAAAGCCTCCAGTGCTCAGTTCTCTTGATTTCTGGCCAGCAGCAGAGGTTTTCGTTTTTTTTTGTTTTTTTTTTTTTCTTTGTTTTGTTTTTTGTTGTTGTTTTTTTTAACTTAATATATATTGCCCAAGTAAAATTATGAATTAGTAAAATGTATGAATTGGCTAGAATTATTTTAGTGACACTGCCCATTTTTTTCATAAGCAGATGTAAAACTCTGAAGCTTTTTGCTCTCCTGAATGGCAGCTGAAACTTGATTCCAATGAATTCCAGTGTATCCATCCCCAGTATAGCCAGAGTGAGCCAAATCCAAGACTTGAGCCATCCTTTCACAAGGTGTGATTGGATCACCTCAATGGAGAGACTGTGCTCATAGTAGTTTGTATAACTGGCTTTACACCTTGATGATAAGAAATGCTTGCAGATGTGGCAAAGTTCATTTGAGTTCTGAATTCATTGTCACCTAGGAAAGCTGTGAAGAGAACTCTATAATCCTCACCTATTTCTGTGAGATGCTTCCCCCAAACCCAAATAATTGTAAACAACCAAATTCACAAACCAGTTGTGCAATCTGGCTCAGATAGCAAAGTAGGGTGTACATGAATTTTTAAGTAAAAGCAGGTAATAAAACTCTTTTCTAAGAGGCAAAATCTAAAGATGAGAAAACAGTCTGGACTTGTCCCCCTTGTTCATCTAAATGCATGTGTTGTATTACAGTTTCAGAAGGAACTCTGGGGGCTATTTCAAAACAAATATGGCACCCCCCAGGTGAAAATATAGAACATCAAGAGCACCAAGATGGACTGAATTGAGAGGGGGTTGGTATTATCTCTCCTACTTAATCTTTGACTCAGCATACATATTTAGGAAGTAAAATAGAGAAAAATGTTGCCATGGCTGATGATGGAATACTTGCCAATATTTTGGGGGGGAAAAATTGTAAGAAGTGAAATTAGTCTAAGTGATACAGATGAAGGATATCTGTCTCCTTTAACCCCCAACCAAGGGATCTATTTCCAGGTAGACTGAGACAAGTGAGAGCAGATCACTGACAATTCAAAAACTAGTAGTCATCAGGATTTATTTGACAGAGAAGTGAAGCTATTAAGTGAAGAAGTTAGAACTTAGATGTGTTTTACATACAAGTTAAAATTCATCAAGAACTGTCCAGAGAAGGGAGAGGGGTATTTGGCTTGGTTAAATGTCCTCATTAAGGAGAGAGAATCTCTCAGATTTGGTGTGTTGCAAATCAGTTCACCCCCTGATATAACTCTGTCAGAAATAAGAAAAAAGGTGTGTGTGTCGCGGGGGGGGGGGGGGGGGGGGCGGATGTCAATTTATCACAGAGACATAGGCCAGAAGACAATTCCTGGCTTCGTTAAGTAATGACAGTGGTACTGAAGGAAAGCTGATGACTGTGATTTATATTCAGGGAGGCTGTGTTTACAGTTGAAAAATTAAAGGGCTTGAGAAAGCAATCAAATCTGTTTTAAATTTCTAAATGTGGTAAGATTTGTTTGTACCTGTTAGATTGAATACAATTGTAAAAAGAAACAATTTTTTTTTAATGCTAGACTTACAAATAAAAATATCTGTAAGCTGAACTTAAACTGTAGTAACAAAATAGAGATTCAATTCATAAATCACTAAATTAAAATAAACAATCCTAAAAGTAAAGATGCTTTTCTATGTAGGCTTTGCAGAAGTAGCATTTAGTTTTTCTACTACAGAGAGTGCATTTGAGTAGCTAGAAATTAATTAGAATAAATAAGTCTTTCATTTAAATGCAGAGGATTATCAGTCTATAGGACAGAAATGGGGAGCTTCATTTAAACTAAAGGATCCTAATCTAGAAAAAGGCATCAAACAGAAAATGAAAAACATACCTAGCTGTCAAAAAATCCTTATTCTGAGACAATTTTTGTTTTACAAAGACCTTTGGTTATCTATAGTAAAATGCACTGAATCATATGCTCATATATATTTGCAGATTTTAAATGATGTTCAATGTTTTGGGGTTTCAAAATACACCTCATTTTGAAAGATAGAAAACCAATTGATTGACATAATGAAGTTTTAACTTATTAAGAAGGTAAAATATGAAAAATAACAAATTTTGATTAAAAAGTTAAAGCTTTTATTGGTAATAAGGTAACAGACAGTTGTTTTACTCTTTGTCAAAGTGCTTTCTTACTATGTCAAAAAGAAGTTGGGCATATTAGTGTGGGTCTACTTCCAAGTTATCTATTCTGCTCCATTATCAGTCTTCTGGAATACTGGAATCACTTTTAAGATTCTATTTTGTTCTTGACATAGTGTTTTCTGGTAGCTTTTTACATGTGCTATAGTTTTTATTTCACATGTATATAACTTTTCACAATCTGTGTCATCAATTTCAGTTCAGTTCAGTCGCTCAGTCGTGTCCAACTCTTTGCGACCCCATGAATCGTAGTACGCCAGGCCTCCCTGTCCATCACCAACTCCCGGAGTTCACCCAGACTCGCGTCCATCGAGTCAGTGATGCCATCCAGCCATCTCATCTTCTGTCGTCCCCTTCTCCTCCTGCCCCCAATCCCTCCCAGCATCAGAGTCTTTTCCAATGAGTCAACTCTTCCCATGAGGTGGCCAAAGTACTGGAGCTTCAGCTTCAGCATCATTCCTTCCAAAGAAATCCCAGGGCTGATCTCCTTCAGAATGGACTGGTTGGATCTCCTTGCAGTCCAAGGGACTCTCAAGAGTCTTCTCCAACACCACAGTTCAAAAGCATCAATTCTTCGGTGCTCAGCCTTCTTCAGTCCAACTCTCACATCCATACATGACCACAGGAAAAATCATAGCCTTGACTAGACGGACCTCAGTCAGCAAAGTAATGTCTCTGCTTTTGAATATGCTATCTAGGTTGGTCATAACTTTCCTTCCAAGGAGTAAGCGTCTTTTAATTTCATGGCTGCAATCACCATCTACAGTGATTTTGGAGCCCCCAAAAATAAAGTCTGACACTGTTTCCACTGTTTCCCCATCTATTTTAACTAGCTAAAATAAAATGTAGACATCTTATTACCATTTATGTCACTTTGTCCTCCGATATTTGTAACATAATTGTTAAAATCTTTTCTCCACATACATTTAGAATCACATTTAGTAGGTTATAATTTTAGTTTCAATCATTAAGCATAATTTAGCAATCTCAAAAGCAATCGCTCTTATTTATGTATTGTTTTTATTTATCATGTTTGTTCTTCCTGATGTTTCAAATTTCTTTCTTTTAATAATAAACACATGAACATCCAAAGAATCATGCTGAGTGCAAATGTCATTCCCGAAAGATTACATGATGTGTGATTCCATTCATACAATGCCCATGAAATGATAAAATTGCAGAAATGGAAAACAGATTAGTAGTTGCCATGGGATAAGAGGGTGATAAGATGGGGGAAGTAGATGTGACTATAAAATAGCATCCTGAATGATCCTTGTATTGATAGAAATCTCAGCTATTTTAATGTTAATATCCTGCCTGTGATTAATTGCACTATAGCTGTGCAAGATATTACCCATGGGGGAAAGTGAGTAAATGATACATGAGATCCCTCTCTGTTGTTTACATGTTTTTGTGTTATTATTCACGATTGCACATGAATCTATAGTAGTCTCCAAAGGTTAATTTAAAAGTTGAATCAACTAATGAAAATATACAATATCTGATATGACTGATGTGCTTGGTTGCTAAGTTGTATCCGATTCTTTTGTGATTCCATAGACCGTGGCTCACTAGGCTCCTCTGTCCACAGATTTTTCAGGCAAGAATACTGGAGTGGGTTGTTATTTCCTCCTTTGGGGATCTTCCCCACCCAGGGATCTAATTCACATCTCCTATATTTGTAGGTGGATTCTTAACCACTGAGCCACCAGGGAAACCCCAATATGACTGATAGGAAGTGGGTCAGAGTCATAGTAAAAGGCAAGATCGGTTTTCTTGGCAAAACTTGTATTTATGAAATCTTCCTTGTCCTTGGGAAGTCACTCAGTCGTGTTCAACTCTCTGAGACCCCATGGACTATAGCCTATCAGGCTCCTCCATTCATGGAATTGTCCAGGCAAGAGTACTGGAGTGGGTTACCATTTCCTTCTCCAAGGGATCTTCCTGACCCAGGGATTGAACCTGGGTCTCCTACATCCGCATCGCAGGCAGACGCTTTACCATCTGAGCCACCAGAGAAGCCCCATGAAATTTTCACTGACAACTAAATATTAATTAATTTTTGGTGAGCTGGATTATGCTGAAACAAAACTCATATTAAAAGCTTTAGATATTATATTTAGCTTTCTCAAAATGGAATGGAAAACCTGACTCCCAACCAATATATTTCTAATTAACTATTTTTACTGAAGAAAGGCCCATGGCAGGTAAAATCTATTCTCTTCTATGTACTTAGAAGTGTCATACTACTCCTTAAATTTAAAACATTGTATAAATACTTACACCACTTCACTTAGTAACCAATTATTTCAAGTAACTCTAGAATGTAGTATTTTGCTCAATCCTAGTAGAATAATACATTCTGATAATAAGAATAAATGTTTGAACTGCACTGAATATTCAAATGTTACTAGAAATATTGATACTGTTATTCTAAAACTTTTATTTTTGAATAAAATAATGATATTAGCAACTAATCATTATAGAGCACTATAGAGCAAATAGTACAGAACTAAGTAGCTTCGTTGGCTTCCCAGGTGGCGCAGTGGCAAAAAACAGGCCTGCCAATGCAGGAGATGCAAGTTCGATCCCTGAGCCAGGAGGATCCCTTGGAGGATGAAATGGCAACCCACTCCAATATTCTTGCCTGGAAAATTTCACAGACAGAGAAATCTGACGGACTGCAGTCCATAGGGTCATGATGAGTCAGATACAACTGAGCACATACACAATCCTTATTTGTATAATATAATGGTGGCAGTAATAGTAAAGAATCCACCTGCCATTGCAGGAGATGCAAAAGATGCAAGTTCAATCCCTGGGTCAGGAAGATCCCTGATGTATGAAATGGCAACCCACTCCAGTATTCTTTCCTGGAAAATTCCATGGACAGAGGAGCCCAATGGGCTACAGTCCATGAGACCACAGAGAGTCAGACATGACTGGGCACACAAAGAGAGAAATAGATAATATAATGAGTAATTATGCTATTGTCATCAGATGTGAACTTTTGGCATAAAAGAAAATTAGACATAATGATAGAGACAAAGAAGTCAAGTTGAAATGCTAACATACTAGTACTTAATTAGATATACCCATATAAACTCAGCTTCTTGGAAAATATTACATGTCTTATTAGTTGTGTTATGGACTGAATAACAGTATCCTCCCCAAATTCATATTTTGAAGCCTAAGTCTCCAATCTGATGGCATTTGGAGGTTGGGCGTTTGGGAGGCAGCTAGGCCTTAAGGGTGAAGCCCTCATGAGTAGGATTAGTGCCCTTATAAGAATGGACAAGGAAAGATGCTCTCTTTCAAACATGTAAGGACACAGAAAGACAAGAACTGTCTACAGACCAGGAAGTTGACTTTCACCAGATATTATATCTTCTGAGACCTTGATCTTGGATTTTCCAACCTCTAGAACTGTGAAAAATAAACATTTCCTATTTACATCACCAAATCTATGTATTTTTCATCACAGCTTGTACTAAGATAAGTAGTAACCACTGAAACTGTCTAGAAGCAATGTTATCCCTGGAGCTCAAACATGCTTTGCATCCACAGAACTTTCATTTTGGTCTTTAAGGCTACTTTCTATTGGGCTTCCCAGGTGGTTCAGTGGTAAAGAATCCACGTGCAATGCAGGAGACATGGGTTTGATCCCTGAGTAGGGAAGAACTCCTGGAGAAGGAAATGGCAACTCACTTAAGCATTGTCTGGAGAATCCAGTGGACAGAGAAGACTGGTGGGCTATAGTCCATGGGGTTACAGAAGAGTCCCATATGACTTGGCAACTAAACAACAACTACTTTCTATTAAAAGAAATGCTGGCTTTCTGGGAAAATGACTGATATCCTGTCTGAAGAAAAGACAGTACAAGATGAATCTGGAGTAACATTTTGTTCTGAAAAGAAAAGAACTTTTCAAAAATTAATGGCAAACGGTTATGGCAAAAGGACTTAGAAATAAGCTACCATTGGCCAAAGTGGTAATATTTGGGCATTGTACTGGAAAGAATAAAATAATAGCAATCTATCTTAAAATGCATTGTGTCCTTATGATTTTTAAAGTGAAAAAATAGTACAAATTACCTAAAATGTATTTTTAAATATAAATTTATTTATTTTAATTGGAGGTTAATTACTTTACAATATTGTATTGGTTTTGCCATACATCAACATGAATCCGCCACAGGTATACATGTGTTCCCCATCCTGAACCCCCCTCCCTCCTCCCTCCCCATACCATCCCTCTGAGTCGTCCCAGTGCACCAGCTCCAAGCATCCTGTGTCATGCATCGAACCTGGACTGGCGATTCGTTTCATATATGATATTATACATGTTTCAATACCATTCTCCCAAATCATCCCACCCTCTCCCTCTCCCACAGAGTCGAAGAGACTGTTCTATACATCTGTGTCTCTTTTGCTGTCTCGCATACAGGGTTATCATTACCATCTTTCTAAATTCCATATATATGTGCTAGTATACTATATTGGTGTTTTCCTTTCTGGCTTACTTCTCTCTGTATAATAGGTTCCAGTTGCATCCATCTCATTAGAACTGATTCAAATGTATTCTTTTTAACGGCTAAGTAATACTCCATTGTGTATATGTACCACAGCGTTCTTATCCATTCATCTGCTGATGAACATCTAAGTTACTTCCATGTCCTGGCTATTATAGACAGTGCTGCGATGAACATTGGAATACATGTGTCTTTTTCAGTTCTGGTTTCCTCAGTGTGTATGCCCAGCAGTGGGATTGCTGGGTCATAAGGCAGTTCTATTTCCAGCTTTTTGAGGAATCTCCACACTGTTCTCCATAGTGGCTGTACTAGTTTGCATTCTCACCAACAGTGTATTTTTTTTAAATATTTAACTTATACATAAACAAGTCTTTTGATTCATTTTCCAACAGTGGAAATATAAATAAGCTAAAGGACATTACAAATAAATCAGTTACACAGATCCAAAGATGAAGACATTCCAAGAGCTAAAAGGCATAAGTCTGTAATAGCCAGCATGGCAGCACAAAAAATACTATTAAACATGAAAAGACACTAACTTCGCATAAAAACCAGCTTGTAAAGTGTGATCCTAGGTTTAATTTAATCCTGACAAACAAGCTTCAAAGGAATTTTGGAAGACCAACTAGAAAAATGTGAATATTGAATGAGTATCAGATGTTACTAAGAATATATTATTCATTTTATTAAAGACAGTGCTATTATTTTGGCACACAGAAATATTTAGGAGTAGTTTATACTGTTTAAAATTTTCCTTAAAAAGACTTCAGTTAAGTAAATATGATTTATATGTTTATCAGCTGCATAATAACAGTACTCAGTTACCCTAATTGGTACTGTGCTCTCTGGGGATGATCAGCTAACATTTCATGAAAGGTCACACACCAAAGATAGCTACTGTGAATACCTAGTCAATTTTTCAAATCTTCACTCAGCCATATAAGGTTTTGTCAATTAGTATCATAGATGTTCAAAAGGAAATTTAGTGTTAGGAATATGCTGGCTTGGCTAAAATTATTGTAGAGTAACTCTCTGCTTTTACATGGAAATGATATGATAGCAAGATCAATAACATGAACCCTTAGCAGGATGCCTTACGCTTGGCCTCAAAATGATACTGGACTAGAAACAAGGTAATTGTTCTACTTTTAATATTCCACTAATTCATTCTTGAACGACCATGCTTCTCCAAAATTTAGAGATTTGACAAATTGTGATCTTAAATTGATACAGAATTACTTTTAGAATTAATTTTCACTTTTTAACTGTAGATATAGCTCATCATAGGCTTCCCTGGTGGCTCAGATAATAAAGAATCTGCCTGCAATGCACAGGGCCTGGGTTTGGTCCTGAATTGAGAAGATTCCCTGGAGAAGGGAATGACAATGCACTCCAATATTCTTCCCTGGAGAATTCCATGGACAGAGGAGCCTGGCGGGCTACAGTCCATGGGACTGTAAAGATTTGGACACACTGAGCAACTAACATTCACTTTTCTTCATAGCCCATCATGTCTCTTAAAATGAATTGCAATGCTTTAAAATCTGTTTGTTCTCTATTACGTTGAAGTTTGTTCAAACAGTAGAGATTTCCATCATATGAGGTATGATACCTTATGGGTGGTAAACAACAAGTTCAGTTCAGTTCAGTTCAGTCACTCAGTCGTGTCTGACTCTTTGAGTTCCCATAGACTGCAGCACGCCAGGCCTCCTTGTCCATCACCAACTCCCAGAGTCCACTTAAACTCATGTCCATTGAGTTGGTGATGCCATTCAGCCATCTCATCCTGTCATCCCCTTCTCCTCCTGCCCTCAATCATTCCCAGCATCAGGGTCTTTTCAAATAAGTCAGTTCTTGGCATCAGGTGGCTAAAGTATTGGAGTTTCAGCTTCATCATCAGTCCTTCCAATGAATATTCAGGACTGATTTCCTTTAGGATGGACTGGTTGGATCTCCTTGCTGTCCAAGGGACTCTCAAGAGTCTTCTCCAATATCACAGTTCAAAAGCATTAATTCTTCCATGCTCAGCTTTTTTTATAGTCCAACTCTCATATCCATACATGACTACTGGAAAAACCATAGCCTTGACTAGATGGACCTTTGTTGGCAAAGTAATGTCTCTGCTTTTTAATATGCTGTCTAGGTTGGTCATAACTTTTCTTCCAAGAAGCAAGCATCTTTTAATTTCATGGTTGCAGTCACCATCTGCAGTGATTTTGAAGACCCCCCCAAAATAAAATCTGTCACTGTTTCCCCATCTATTTGCCATGAAGTGATGGGACTGGATGTCATGATCTTCGTTTTCTGAATGTTGAGCTTTAAGCCAACTTTTTCACTCTCCACTTTCACTTTCATCAAGTGGTTCTTTAGTTCTTCACTTTCTGCCATAAGGATGGTGTCATCTGCATATCTGAGGTTATTGATATTTCTCCTAGCAATCTTGATTCTAGCTTGCACTTCATGCAGCCCAGCGTTTCTCATGATGTACTTTGCATATAAGTTAAATAGGCAGGGTGACAATATACAGCTTTGACATACTCCTTTCCCAATTTGGAACCAGTCCATTGTTCCATGTCCAGTTATAACTGTTGCTTCCTGACCTGCATACAGATTTCTCAAGAGGCAGGTCAAGTGGTCTGATAGTCCCATCTCTTTAAGAATTTTCCAGAGTTTGTTGCGGTCCACACAGTCAAAGGCTTTGGCATAGTCAATAAAGCAGAAGTAGATATTTTTCTGTAATTCTCTTGCTTTTTCAATGATCCAGCAGATGCTGGCAATTTGATCTCTGGTTCCTCTATCTTTTCTAAAACCAGTTTGAATATCTGGAAGTTCATGATTCATGTACTGTTGAAGCCTGGCTTGGAGAATTTTGAGCATTACTTTACTAGCGTGTGAGATGAGTGCAATTTTGCAGTAGTTTGAACATTCTTTGACATTTCCTTTCTTTGGGATTGGAATGAAAACTAATCTTTTCCAGTCCTATGGCCACTGTTGAGTAGTTCATTAATGATTTTGTAATCACTTCTTTTATTTAGATTTATATTCCTTTGTTCTTTAAATCCCAGCTGATTTCTATTCATATATCTAGAAATCACTCTGTGAAATCTAACACTTTTCAAAAAAAGATGAACAAACAAAAACTCTTTCTTTCAACCAGTTCTTTTCACTTCTCACTATTCAAAAACAAATATAAACTTGCATAAAATGACTGTTCCTACTTGACTTCTTTCTTTATATAGGCTTTTCATGAAATGAAAAATTAGCTTGATAATAGCTTAATGGTTATTAATAATACAACAAAGTTGTATTATCATTAATAATACAACAAAGTTGTATTATCATTAATAATACAACAAAGTTATCATGAAAATTGTTTTCTTCCATGCCTACATGGGGAGATGATTCATTAGGCATATAATTACTCCCTCCTAATTGGAATCAAACCAGTCAATCCTAAAGGAAATCAATCCTGAATATTCGCTGGAAGGATGCATGCTGAAGTTGAGACTCCAATACTTTGGCCACCTGATGTGAAGAACCAATTCACTGGAAAAGACCCTGATGTTGGGAAAGATTGAATGCAGGAAGAGGAGGAGATGACAGAGGATGAGATGGCTGAATGGCATCACTGACTCAATGGACATGAGTTTGAGTGGATTCCAGGAGCTGGTGATGGACAGGGAAGCCTGGCGTGCTGCAGTTCATGGGGTTGCAAAGAGTCAGACTCAACTGAGCGACTGAACTGAACTGAACAGATATAAAGACATTAAAAACTGTCTACTCCTACCTCTTTATATCATAAGTGAGGGAAAACAAGACTTATGCATTAAATTTCTCCAAGATGGTATCATGAGTTCATGGCAGAACTGGATCTCAGGAGTCACAGACCTGAATTCATAGGCAAAGCTTTCTCCTCAGAAAAGAGAAAACCAGATTCTCAGCACCTTGAATCCTGTGATGTCTCCTCTCCAATATAGGTGCTGATAGGCCTGAAGTCAGAAAGTTGTAAGTCTTAGAGGTGACACTAGTGGTAAAGAGCCCACCTGCTAATGCAGGAGACATAAAAGGCATGGGTTTGGTCCCTGGGTTAAGAAGATCCCCTGGAGGAGGGCATGGCAACCCACTCCCATATTCTTGCCTGGAGAATCCCATGGACAGAAGAGCCTGGCGCGTTACAGTCCATAGGGTCACAGGTCACAGAGTCAAACACGACTGAGCAACTTACAATGCATGCACAGAGACATTTGAGGTATATATCCACTATTTCACATAATTCTTAGAAATATGCTACTGGAGGGTTGCATCTTGGGGGGCTAAAGTTAGTAGCATCAAAATCTAGCTGGCCAGTGTAGAAATGGAAACCAGAATGAAGTGGCTGGACCCTCTTGCAATGCAGAGAATGTCTGCTTGCTGGACTTTGTCACAGGCTGGTTGTAAGAGGCTGCACCATTGACATTCATCAGTTCAGTTCAGTTCAGTTGCTCAGTCGTGTCCAACTCTGCAATCCCATGGACAGCAGCATGTTAGACTTCCCTGTAAATCACCAATTCCTGGAGCTTACTCAAACTCATGTCCATCGAGTCAGTGATGCCATCCAGCCATCTCATCCTCTGTTGTCCCCTTCTCCTCCCACCTTCAATCTTTCCCAGCATCAGGGTCTTTTCCAGTGAGTCAGTTCTTTGCATCATGTGGCCAAAGTATTGGAGTTTCAGCCTCAGCATCAGTCCTTCCAATGAATATTCAGGACTGATTCCCTTTAGGATGGACTGGTTGGATCTCCTTGCAGTCCAAGGAACTCTTAAGGGTCTTGGCATTCATAACATTGATGAATTCACTATGCCTCAGGTATGGAGCTTCCCACTTTCAGGCTTATAAACTGAATCTGTCATCATTACTAGGATAATACTGTCTCTCAGGGACTGTCACACATTAACCAAGTTCTTTGAAACTGAAGCATAGAATCAGGAAGTCGATTTGTAAATTACAATGAGAAATAGACTGTCACAGGATCTGCCCTGAAGGCAACTCTAAAAAGGAAGCAAAATCCTTATTAGATAATTGTTTCTGAATGTAGAATTCAAATAATAAGGAAAGTTAGATGAACTCAAGGCAACAGGCTAAGGCAGTCCAAATTTTCCATCTCACAGTGAGGATGGTTTTGCCTATAGAAACCAGAACACTTGAATTTTACCCTCTTTCTAGAGGCTTTGTAATTTAAGCTGTAGGGATTTATTATCTAGTTTAGGAAAATTCCAAGTAAGTTGGGGGTCCTTCTTTCGACCCTGTGCTGAAAATTCAGCATAAAGGTAGATGCATAATCTGCCAGCAGCAAGTTCTGCCTGTGTATAGCTTTCATCTGTGGAGGAATGGATTTTTTTTTTTTTAAGGAAAAGAATCTCTCAAACTAGACTTCTGTTCATTCCATAACCTTGTCTTCACCTCCACTCAGCCCAAGGGTGAGAAACAGAGAATCTGAATTAGCTAACTGAAAGCAAGACTCAACTGATTACTAAGTGCTAACAAGTTTGGGACTTTTAAAGTTAATTAACAATTTTTCTTTCTCAAACATGTCTTCATGCCTAGACTTTTACCTAGACTTTATTATATCTACTTTTCTATAAACTTATAGGGTTGCAGACTCTTTAGACTACATGAGAGATCGTTGAGTCAGTCACTTCATCTTATAGGTGATGGGACAGAAGTTAAGCAATATTCAGTGACTTGTCCAAAGACACACAGTCGGTCAGGAATGAATCAGAACTGAAACCTGGGATCAGTTTTGCCCTCAGACACAGGTAAAGAATCTCAGCAGATCGTATTCTTTAGTGACCTCAAGTGCCTGGAACTGATCAATAATGCTGCCTGGCAAAGGTGTCCTGATCCTGAACTGGGAACCATGTGGATCCCATCACCTGGTCTCATTTCCAAGACTCTGTCTGTCCCTCTCCCCTATACAGAAAGCCAAGCAGATATTCTGAGGAGCTCTGGAACTTGAGCCTGGGGTGTGTTTGTCCCAGATCCACAAGGCTGGGCACCAGTTCCAGGAGGAAATCTGATAAGAAATTGCTCTTACTGTCCGGCATAGGTCTCTCTTTGCAGGATCATGGAAGACTGGGCACCAGAACGGTCCTGGATGAGGATGTTGATAACTTTCACTTATATCAGAACAGGATGAGTTCATGTTCTGGAGCTGACCCTCTGGATTGAGCTGAATGGATTGAGCTATGCATGTGGACCCATGTTTTGCCTACCGTGTATTCACATCCCAAACATGCTGCTTCCTCCTGTCTGTGGTACCTGGAGTGCCAGGGGTAGCAGCAAGCATTTTTTACACTTTGTACCTCTTGCCACTGGCACCCAAGGTAGTCACCCCATACCCTACACAGGCTCCTAGCCATGGGTCAGTGAGTCTTTGAGATAAATTTTCCAATCTTCTTTGAAGACTTTGTTTTTTTTTTTAATATTTTATTTATTTACTTATTTGGCAGTGCCAGATCTTGGTTGAGGCATGCAGGATCTTCACTGAGGCATGTGAACTCTTAATTGCCACATGTGGGATCTAGTTCCCTGACCAGGGATCGAACTCAGACTCCCTGCATTGGGAATGTATAGTCTTAGACACTGGACCACCACAGAAGTCCTCCTTTGACGACTTTAAAAGTCATTGCTCTGCAAAGCATGCAGACCTTCCCAATCAATGTACTTTTTTGCCACCAATCATTATGGTGATGGCAGCTGAGACCAATATTCCTTGTGCAAATGAGGTTGCTCTTCTCACTCTGACTATAGGGTCCTCACCTATCCTCCTCATGGGCAGTGAGTGGAAGGCAACAGCAGTGTGATAAACACTGAAAAGCGCAGTAAAAGGGTTCAACAGCAGATGGGCTCTGAAGACAATGGAGGAAAGTATCAATGAACTGCAAGTGGCGGCAGAGAACTTTGCTCAGTATTCTGTAATAACCTAAATGGGGAAAGAGTTTGAAAAAGAATAGATACATTACTTGTATAATTGAATCACTTTGATGTACACCTGAAACTAACACAACATTGTAAATTAATTATATTCCAATATAAAAAAATTAAAATAAGAATTTGTAACAGATATAATTTCATCATGTAGAATTACAGGATCTTCTTAATCCATTATTATTGAACATTTAGATTATTTGCAGTCTTTTGCCATTACAAATAATGACATGAGTATCATCTTTGTGCATAAAACTCCACTTGTATTTCAAAATTATGTCCTGCGGATAAATTCCCTCAAATTAGAATTACTAGGTCAAAGAACATGAGTACTTTTATAACAGTGTTGATGCTGCTGCTGCTGCTGCTGCTGCTGCTAAGTCACTTCAGTTGTGTCCGACTCTGTGTGACCCCATAGACGGCAGCCCACCAGGCTCCTCTGTCCCTGGGATTCTCCAGGCAAGAGTATACTGGAGTGGGTTGCCATTGTCTTCTCCAGTGCATGCATGCATTCTAAGGCGCTTAGTCATGTCTGACTCTGTGCGACCCCATGGACAGCAGCCCACCAGGCTCCTCTGTCCATGGGATTCTCCAGGCAAGAACACTGAAGTGGGTTGCCATTTCCTTCTCCAACAGTGTTGATATGTGTTCCTAAATTATTTTACAGAGAGAGTGTACCGATTCACATTCTCACCAGTGGTGTATTAGGGTATTATGTCATTTCAACAGTTTGCTAATTTTATTATCTAATAATGAAAACTTCCTTTGATTTGCATTTTTTGATTATTGATGAGTTGGAACATTAAAAAATATGTTCATTAGCCATTGTGTTTTTCCTCTGTGAATTTTTCTATTCTCATGTCCTTTGCTTATTTCCCTATCATGTTTCCTTGGGGATGTCTCGTTTTTCTTTTACTCATAAAAAACACTTACCTATTAAAGATATTAAGCTTTTATGATTAAAAAAGAGAGAGAGAGAACAGAGGAAAGAATCAATGAACTGGATAGAAGTTGCTCAATCAGAACAACAGGAAAAAAAATAGATAAAAAATTTAATAGAACCACAGGCACTTGTGGGACTATAATACATGATGTAATATTTGTGTCACTGGAGACCTGGAAGAAGAAAAGAAAGAGATGGGACTGAAAAAGCACTTGGAGAGACAATTTCTGAAAAAAAACTTTTAGAAAATTAGGAATGAGAGAAATGGAATCCTTCCATGTGATAAAGAGCATCCACAAAACCCTGAAGTCATCCTACTTAATGGTGAGAAACTAGACTCTTTCTTCTCGAGACATTAACAAGACAAGGATGGCCCTTCTCACCACCCCTATCCTACATCATATTGAAAGTCCTCAGTTTAGTTCAGTCGCTCAATCATATCCAACTCTTCGACCACATGGACTGCAGCACGACCAGGCCTCCCTGCCCATCACCAACTCTCGGAGTCCACTCATGTCCATTGAGTCAGTGATTCCATCCAACCAGCTCATCCTCTGTCATCCCCTTCTTCTTCAGCCTTCAATCTTTCCTAGTATCAGGATCTTTTCAAATGAGTCAGTTCTTGGCATCAGGTGGCCAAAGTATTGGAGTTTCAGCTTCAACATCAGTCCTTCCAATGAATATTCAGGACTGATTTCCTTTAGGATGGACTGGTTGGATCTCCTGAAAGTCCTAGCTTAGTATAATAACACAAGAATAAAGAAAACTTTGAGACAAAAGAAATAAAACTGTCCCTGTTTACAGATTACATGTTTATCTATATAGAAAATCATATAGACCCTCCCCCTGCAATAAAACAAAACTCCTAGATCTAATAATTATTGCAAGGTCACAAGATACATGGTAAATACACAAAAATCAATTTGTGTCCAATATACTATCAAAAAATTGGAATTTGAAATTAATAAGCTTGCAAAACTCAAAAATAAGAAAAACAAGTAAACAATGAAATTAGACGGGTAAAAGATATGAAGGTACATTCACAAAGAAGATACAAAAATAACAAATAAACATGTGAAAATATGTTCGCTGTTAGGAAATGTAAATCAAAACCACAATGAGATACTACCACACACCTGCTAGAATGGCTAAAATAAAAATTAGTGACTTTAGCACTAGTGAAGATGTAGAGAAATTGGACCATTCATATTTCTGGTGAAAAAGTAAAATGGTACAGAAAGTGAATCATTCATATTTCTGGTGAAAATGTAAAATGTTACAGGTACTCTGGAAAACAGTTTGGCAGTTTCTTTAAAAACTAAATATGCAATGAACATAAGACACAGCAATTGTACTTCTGGGCATTTATCCCAGAGAAATGAAGACTTGTATTAATGTAAAAACATGTATATAAGTGTTTGTAGCAGTTTTATTTATAATAGCTAAAAAATGAAACAATCTAGATATTCTTCAATGGGTGAATGTTTAAACAAACTGCTGTGGAGTTTGAACCATAGTTTGTACCATAGAATTCTGCGTGAACTGTATAGCAAAGAGAACTCTACTCAATACCCTGTAATGGCCTGTATGGGGAAATAATCTTAAAGAAGAGTGGATATATGTATATGTGTAACTGATTCACGTTGCTGTACACCTGAAACTAACACAACACTGTAAATTATACATCAATAAAAATTTTTTAAAAGAATTCTGCCTGGCAATAAAAAGCAATGAACTATTGCTACAAGCAACAATTATTTGACTCTCTAGAGAATTCTGCTTACTGGAAAAAGCCAATCACAAAGGTCATACACTTTATAATTTCCTTCATATGATCTTCTTGAAATGACAAAACTATAGGAATGGAGAACAGATTAGTGCTTGCTAGGGTTAAGGAGGGGGTGAGAATAAGAGAGGAGCAGATTTGAGTGGCATGAAGGATCTTGGTGTTGATGTGTCAATATCCTGGTTGAAACATTGTACCGTGGTTTTTCAAGATGTTGCTATTGGGGCAACTTGGGAAGGGCACATAGGATCTCTTGTTTCTTATAACTGCATATGAATCTACAATTACCCCAAAATTAAAAGTTTAATTTAAAAAGTCCAGAGAAGTTTATTCACTCAATTGAATCAAATCTAAAGAAAGAAATCCCATTTAGCCATTATTCCCAAAGACACACATACACATTATGAAATTAAAATGTCATACTGCACTTGCAATCAATTTGTATCACCTGAGGAAAATCCTTATGCCACGTATGAATATATCTGTTTAAAATTCTAACTTTGTACACCCAAAGCCTAAGAGGTATGAAGAAATCAGGAATGGCTTAAGGGTAAGTTTAATAGATTCTATCTCTTCTCTCTAATCCTTTTCCTGACTTTTATTATTATACCTTTAGAACTTTGAGTATGTTTACTATAAGCTGAGACTTTGATATTTTCCCAGCTTAACAATATGCAAAACAGTTTTTTGAAAGATCAAATACATTGGGACTTTAAAAATACATGTGATCCCACTACTGGGCATATACCCTGAGAAAACCATAATTCAAAAAGATACATGTATCCCAGGGTTCATTGCAGCACTATTTATAGTAGCCAGGATATGGAAGCAATCTAGATGTCCGTCAGCAGATGAGTGCATAAAGAAGTGGCAGTATGCATATATAATGAGGGCTCCCGTGGTGGCTCAGTTGGTAAAGAATCCACCTGCAATGCAGGAGACTGCCTGTAATGCAGGAAACAAAGATTCAGTCACTGGATTGGGAAAATCCCATGCAGAAGCGAATGGCAACCCAGTGCAGTATTCTTACCTAGAGAATTCAATGGACAGAGAAGCCTGATGGGCTATAGTCCATGGAGTCACAAAGAGGCAGATACAACTTACCAACTAAACCACCACCATATACAAAAAAATGTTCAGTTCAGTTCAGTTCAGTCACTCAGTCGTATCCAACTCTTTGTGACCCCATGAATCGCAGCACGCCAGGCCTCCCTGTCCATCACCAACTCCCGAAGTCCACCCAAACCCATGTCCATTGAGTCGGTAATGCCATCCAACCATCTTATCCTATGTCAGTTCAGTTCAGTTCAGTCACTCAGTCGTGTCCAATTCTTTGCGACCACATGAATCACAGCACGCCAGGCCTCCCTGTCCATCGGACTTCACTCAGACTCAACGTCCGTCAAGTCAATGATGCCATCCAGCCATCTCATCCTCTGTCATCCCCTTCTCCTCCTGCCCCCAATCCCTCCCAGCATCAGAGACTTTTCCAATGAGTCAACTCTTCACATAAGGTGGCCAAAGTACTGGAGTTTCAGCTTTAGCATCATTCCTTCCAAAGAAATCCCAGGGCTGATCTCCTTCAGAATGGACTGGTTGCATCTCCTTGCAGTCCAAAGGACTCTCAAGAGTTTTCTCCAACACCACAGTTCAAAAGCATCAATTCTTTGGCTCTCAGCCTTCTTCACAGTCCAACACTCACATCCATACATGACCACAGGAAAAACCATAGCCTTGACTAGGCGGACCTTAGTCGGCAAAGTAATGTCTCTGCTTTTAAAAAACTGTTAATCGGCCATTAAAAGAAATATATGTGAATCAGTTGAACTGAGGTGGATGAACCTAGAGCCTGTTATACGAAATGAAGTTAGAAAGAGAAAAACAAATATTGTATATTAATGCATATATGTGGAATCTAGGAAAATGGTACCAATGAAACTATTTGCAGAGCAGGAGTAGAGACATGGAGAACAGATATTGTAAGGTCGGACCCCGGGGGCCATGATGGGCCGCCCCTTCTCTCCCTCCCGCCTCCGAGAAGGTCCCTAACGGAAGGATCCTCCCGGATCCGGGGAACCAATGACAGCACACTTCGCCGCTAAAGCCGCCCCTCCCCAGCCGCATAGAAAGACCTATCAGCCCGCGACACCGCGAACCGGCAACCTATCCAAACCCGCATCCACTAAACCCAGCCATCCCTCCCAGCGTGAGTATATAAACAAACTTCTAACATGGTCTGGGCGCGCAGACTTCCTCGACCTGCCCCGATCAGGTCCAGGAACCCCACCCGGGAGCGTTTCGCCATTAAAGCCTGTTACACATTCTTTTGGTGTACCTGGTCGTCTTTTACCTAACAGATATGTGGACACGGGGGTTGGGGGCAGGGAAGGAGAGAGTAGGTTGAATTGAGAAAGCAGCATTGACATATATACACTATCATGTGTAAAATGGATAACTGGTGCGAAGCTGGCTGTGTAGTGTGTAGCTCAGGGAGTCCAGCCCGGTGCTCTGTGCCAGCCTGGAGGGGTGGGATGGCAGGGTAGGGGGAGGCTCAAAAGGGAGGGGACATACGTACAGTTGTAGCTTATTCACATTGTTGTATGGCAGAAGCCAACACAGCATTGTGGTACAGTTATCCTCCAATTAAAAAACCCAAAACAACAACCAGATAAAACTGTCCACATTTAGTGGGGGGCAGAGGTCTGAACAAACTAAGGAATGATGCTATTTAATAAAATATAATACAACCATGAAAAAAAATACATGGACTCCAGCCTAGAGAGACTGCACTGACAATATAAATGAAATAAAATAGAAATCAATAAATCGATGATATTCCAAAAATCATCAGCTATGAAAAATTTTAACCAAAGAATACTGAAGTTAACACTCTCATCCCTGACCCTCCCATAAAAGAATAAAATAAGTTTAAGACTGAGTGGCTAGTTCTCATTATATGTTCAATTCTAAACATTTGTTTTTATATTTTCTCTTTTAAAACTATAAGACAAACTACACTAACTTTGAGATAGAACATAAATTTGAGACAGGAAAACAATTCAAAATTCTTTGAAGTAATCTGATTAATTCACTCAACAATTAATGTGCACCAATTATGTGCACATTAGGAAACCCTAGGGTTTCCCTGATGGCTCAGTAGCTAAAGAATCCACCTGCAATGCAGGAGACAGTGTTGCCAAAATCTTGACTCCTTGTCTATCCATACCAAATAGAAATATGAAGACAGAATTTTGAGGAAATAGAAAGAAGTAGCTTTACTATTTTTGCCAGGCACAGGGGAAACACAGCAGGCTAGTGTCTCAAGAACTGTGCCACCCTTTCTCCGGGAATAGGGAGAGGTTTTATATCTCTTGAAGGTCTTGCTTTTGTTGTTTTTTTTTTTTTTCTCTTGAAAAGTTTCAAAATGGCCCCAGCTGGCATCAGACAACTTGGCAATGGGGTCATGTGTCCCTGACGTTATCAGCCCATGACCTTCTTTCTGAAATGCATAATGCTACAAGAGAGTATGGGAGGAAATGCCAAGTGTAATCTATATGAAGTCAGAGAGTAATTAGCTTTGTGAAGGACAAGTCCCGCTACAAGTGTTTGCTGTTAGTAACAGCTAAAGAATAACTAAGATTGTTTTACTCTTGTAGGCCTGTTTGGCTGGTACGTGCCAAAGGCTGTTCACTCATTTCTGTTTTAGCTACAACAGGAGATGCAGGTTAGATCCCTGGGTTGGGAAGATCTCCTAGAGAAGGAAATAACAGCCCATTCCAATATCCTTCCCTGAAAAATCGCATGGGCAGGGGAGGCAGGCCAGCTACAGTCCGAAGGGCTGCAAAGAGTCAGACACAACTGAGCAACTAAGCACAAATTATGTTAGACTCTTAAGACACATCAGTGAAAAGAACAGACTGCATTCTCTGCCCCAGTGGAGCTTAAATTCTAGCAGTAATCATTTGAGACTAATTATCCCCTTAAAGCTGGTTTTAGAAAAGGCAGAGGAACCAGAGATCAAATTGCCAACATCCGATGGATTATGGAAAAAGCAAGAGAGTTCCAAAAAAACATCTATTTCTGCTTTATTGACTATGCCAAAGCCTTTCACTGTGTGGATCACAATAAACTGTGGACAATTCTGAAAGAGATGGGAATACCAGACCACCTGACCTGCCTCTTGAGAAACCTGTATGCAGGTCAGGAAGCAACAGTTAGAAATGGACATGGAAAAACAGACTGGTTCCAAATAGGAAAAGAAGTACGTCAAGGCTGTATATTGTCACCCTGCTTATTTAACTTCTATGCAGAGTACATCATGAGAAACGCTGGGCTGGAAGAAGCACAAGCTGGAATCAAGATTGCCAGGAGAAATATCAATCACCTCAGATATGCAGATGACACCACCCTTATGGCAGAAAGTGAAGAACTAAAGAGCCTCTTAATGAAAGTGAAAGAGGAGAGTGAAAAAGTTGGTTTAAAGCTCAACATTCAGAAAACTAAGATCATGGCATCTGGTCCCATCATTTCATGGCAAATAGATGGAGAAACAGCAGAAACAGTGGCTGACTTTATTTTTCTGGGCTCCAAAATCACTGCCGATAGTGACTACAGCCATGAAATTAAAAGACACTTACTCCTTGGAAGGAAAGTTATGACCAACATAGATAGCATATTCAAAAGCAGAGACATTACTTTGCCAACAAATGTCTGTCTAGTCAAGGCTATGGTTTTTCCAGTGGTCATGTATGGATGTGAGAGTTGGACTATAAAGAAAGCTATGGGCTGAAGAATTGATGCTTTTGAACTGTGGTGTTGGAGAAGGCTCTTGAGAGTCCCTTGGACTGCAAGGAGATCCAACCAGTCCATCCTAAAGGAGATCAGTCCTGAATGTTCATTGGAAGGACTGATGCTGAGACTGAAGCTCCAATACTTTGGCCACCTGATGCAAAGAGATGACTCATTTGAAAAGACCCTGATGCTGGGAAAGATTGAGTGAAGGAGGAGAAGGGGATGACAGAGGATGAGATGGTTGGATGGCATCACCGACTCAATGGACATGGGCTTGGGTGGACTCCAGGAGTTGGTGATGGACAGGGAGGCCTGGCGTGCTGAAGTTCATGGGGTCGCAAAGAGTTGGACAAGACTGAGCAACTGAAATGAACCGAACCAAACTGAATCCCTTTAAAGGAATATATGTTAAGAACTATTTTAGTATATTGACAGTTCTGTAAGTGTAGGGAGGTTTATATCACTGTTGCTTTAGAAACCATAATTCCTCTAAATCCTTGCTAGTTTTGTTTGTGATAGCCCAAAACTGCAAATGTTCATCAAAACGTGAATGAATAAACAAACTGTGCTATATTTACACAAGGGACTATTCTCCAGGAACAAGAAGAGAATGAACTGATGATACAGGAAACAGAAAAGATGAATCTCAAAACATTATACCATGCCAGAAGATGCCAGACACAAAAGATATTATTACATGTCATATAATTCCATCATATGAAACTCTATGAAGATAAATCTATAATGACATGAAGCAGATCTGTGATAATGTGGGGACCAGCTTGGGGAAAACTGACAGGGAAAAGGAATGAAAGAAATATTTATACCTTGATTATCATGTTGGTTACAAATGGAATAAATTTGTCAGAACTTATCAAAATTTATGCTTAAAAAGAATTCATTTTATAATATGTAAATTGTTCCTCAATAAAGTTGATACAAAAATCAGTGTAATTCACAATAAAGAATAAAAGAGAAATTAACAGACTATTATTAGAATCAACAGAATAAATTAAAAAATCTATAACCATTAAACTAGATATAGAAAAAGTATTTGACAAAATCAAAATCCATTCATGATTTAAAGAAAAAAATAATAAAACTACTTAGAAAATAGAAATAGAAGACTATGAGTAAACAAGCAAATCAAAAACAACATCAAAGTCTCCTTCAATAAATGTTGAAAATTTCCTTCTTGAGATTGAGTATGAAGTAACATCTGTTATCATCACTTTTTTTCAATATTGTACTGGAAATTCTAGCCAGTACAATATGATTAAAATGTGAGTCTGAAATAATTTCAAAATAAACTGTTTGCTTAACAATCAATAAAAGCACCATATAAGAATTCATTGGCTATGTAACATTTACATTTAAAATGTATTTGTAAATTATATGCTACATATTCTTTGTATCAGGTAAATCTTATAAATTTTCATATGCATGCATGCACATCAAGGCCTAAAGTATGTGCAAAATTTAAAGTAGGTATAGAAATACTTCCTCTCAGGGTCATAAAGTGTCTCACACCAGTCTGTACACTGATATGCTTGCGGCTCTCCTACTCCACCTACCCCATTGGAGGACCAGTGGTTAAATATTAATCAACACACCACTACCATCAAATAAGTATGCAGTTTCATTTGTTATCTGAACTAAGACTATATCATGAAAGTGCCCTTAAAAAGTTTCCTGGCTTGTAATTATCTCAGCTTCTCCCCTCCCCACGTTTTTTTCCGTTTTCACCAAGAACTCTATTGAACAATGTATTCACCATTTTGTCCCACTACTTTCTGCCATTGTTCAAGCAACTTCATAATTCCATTTTCCCAAACTGTTTATCTTCTTGAGCAAAGAACTGTTCTAGGTACTCTTTACAGTCTTCCAGGGAATAAAAACTTTTTCCAGTAGGAGAATTTTGTAAATTTTGAAATAAATTGGACATCCAAAGGTGCAATTCATGTCTAATGAATATGACAAATGAGTCAGAACTTTCCAGCCATCAGCTTGACTCTTTTTTATTCAGTTCTAGCTACAAGAATTTTTTGAGGACTGAAATATGGGGTGCTTGATCACTGTGAACTTGAGACCGTGAACTTGAGATATTATCTAAGTGGAATGGTGCAGTATGTCAATACAACTTATGTCTGCTCAGTCACTCAGTAGTGTTTGACTCTGCAACCCTGTGAATTGTAACCCAACAGGCTCCTCTGTCCATGGGATTTTCCAGGCAAGAATACTAGAGAGGGTAGCCACTCCCTTTTCCAGGGGAGCTTCCCAACTCGGGGATCAAACCCAAGTCTCTTGAGTCTCCAGCATTGGCAGGAAGATTCTTTACCACTGCACTCCCTGGGAAGCCCCTGTCAACACAAACGGAGAGAAAAAAACAACTTTGAAAGAAATGAGGGATGTGAGAAAGTCCAGCAGGTTCTGAAACAAATTCCCCACAGTGGAGAAAGATCAGAAACTGGAAAGATTGAATCAGGCTGGAAAAAAGATAGGTGGTATATCATAGGAGGATAAGACAAGATTATGAAGCCAGTTCAAAATGAAAAAAATAAAGGACTTTAAGGAAGAAAAGCAGAAATGTAACCCTTGGCTACTGACAGAACAGAATAAAGGAACATTTCCTGAACTCTGAATAACTGAGAAGAAAAACTCATTAGGAATAATGATCTTTCTCACTGAAGAAAGGCAAAATGCAGTTTCCTATTCTTTATTTGCGACTAAGAAACTTGCCTAGGTTTTGCATTCCTGCAATCATTATTTATGTCATGGTTGATCACTGTCTTTAATCAAAATCCTCTTCTATATAAATATTTACTTGCAGTTTGCTTCTTGGTACTTTTTATCTTATGATAAGCCAAAAATAGTTTGGGGGCTCAGTAATTATGAATATAATTGATTTTATTTCTCACCTGCATTTGTCTCCTCTCTTGCAATTAACATCTTGCAGCCTTGACACTCCTCCAGACACCAGCCAAGAGAAAAACCCCCTGGATTAAATGAGCCTTCATGGCTGCTCTTTTGATCATAAAAACTGAAGTTTAAAGGGTAGGTCATTAATGGAATCTCCTTTCTTTTCAGTTACAAAGTAATGACAAATGCATATTTATGAAAATCATGTCTAGTACTTCTGCTCTATAGCAAGAAAGAAGATCAGTGCTTCAGCAACTTGCAAAAGTGATTTCCAACATTTCCTCCACTCTTTGCACTGTCAGTGGGATTGGGTGTCTAAAAGGTGCTTTACAACAAATGAGATGTTGGCTGTTCAGTTACGTTTCACTTTTCCCTGTGGCCACTTGGCATCTGGTGGGCCCTCCCCATGATAAGGCTCACTCTTCTCAGAGTGACTGGAAATGTACAGCTTGTTATTCAGTAACTTCCAGCAAATAAAGAACTTCTCTTGCTTCCCATTCTGCTTCCATTGCCAAATGAATATGCTGCTCTAATATCTAATAGCCTTTACCAGCTGCTGGGTTCTGTTCTCTCCAGTTATGATTACTTGGACTTTCCAGGTTCCATATTGTCTTGCCATTTTCACAGTAGGGGCTCCAGAGGCATTACAAAAGAATCTCAAAACTCTGAAACCTCATTAAACAAAGCAGTTGTATCTTCCATAGTTCCCCAACTGCAATATCTTGGCAAAAACAAACAAAAAAACAGTGTTTTCCTCCCCAGTAAATTTTGGATCATTCTCTAAGGCCTTTATTTTTTTGCTTTACTTCCCAATTCAGATTTTTTTAGACAATGGCATACTTCACTTTATACAAATGATTACTTCCTTAATAGTAGGGTGGGAATCAGGTTGTTAAAATTAAAATATGTTAAACCTGTGAAAGATCAATAAACTTCATCCCTGGGCTGTTTTTCCCAGAGACACCAGGGGTGAGCAGCAGGGTTGACGGGAGGGGAACACACTAGAAGACCAGTGTCCATTCTGATTGTCTAGTGTCTTTCTTTATTGGTCACTAAAGTTTTTTCTATCATCCCTTTTCACAGCAATGCTTTTATTTCCTTTTGATAAGAATGTAAGGCATTAGTATCTTGGATCAATTATCTAACAAATTGTTTTCCAAACTGTAGTCCAAAATAAGATACTTGAAATCTGCCTTGGATATGTATGTGTTGAAATTCACCACTTGAAATTTGTCTTCAGTACATATGTGTTTCTGACTAACAGTTTACCCAGACATTGGGGTATACTATTTCTTTTTACTAACCACCATATACATAGCTCAATTATTATCTATAATAATCTTGAGATCACTGAGTCTCATTTAAAATATAGATTTCCCAAGTCTTAAAAACACTCTTTAAATACAGATGGTATGAGATAAAATATATGTAAATTCTAAACATCCTAAGATCATACAATTTTATGTTTTTTTCTAGCTAAGTTAGATCTAACTTAATTCCCTTATATTAATATAGCTACAATCTTTTGTGTAGTAGCCTCTGAAAAGATGGAAAACACTAACATTTTATATTTTGTATTTTTTCTAAGACAATGCTCTCAATTCTTCCAACAAACATTTGCTGCGCACCCACTATATGTCTCACACATACTCTAGGAACTTTGGGTATACCTGTTAATTAAACCAAAATTCCTGATCTGTGGTTCTTATGTTCTAGTAGGGAAAGTTAGGCAGTAAATGATCAACTTAAATGAAGGATAAGGAAAAAAGAAACAGTGGAGTAGGAGAAGATGGGGTGGGGTGTAGGGATGCCACCTAAAACAGGTAAAGAAATGAGCCAAGCAGGTTCTAGGGAAGAAGTGTTTGGGCAGAAGAAATGACTGCAGCATAGGCCCCAAGGTAGGGCCTCCCTGGCAGGTTGCAGGAAAGCAAAGGCCAGTCTGGGCCCAAGAGAGACTGCTGCTACCGCTGCTGCTGCTAAGTTGCTTCAGTCGTGTCCAACTCTGTGCAACCCCAAGGATGGCAGCCCATCAGGCTCCTCTATTCCTGGGATTCTCCAAGCAAGAATACTGGAGTGGGTTGCCATTTCCTTCTCCAATGCATGCATGCATGCTAAGTCGCTTCAGTCTAGAATGAACAATAGGAGAGGAGGTCAGAGGAGATGCTGGGGCAGGTGAGACCATGAGCTTACTCTGAGTCAGATGGGGCACCACCGCTGAGTTTTGAGCACAGGAATGCTTTGGTATAATGTACATTTTAAAAATATATTTATTTATTTGGCTGTTCCAGGTCTTGGTTGCAAGATGTGGGATCCTCAATCTTCACTGCAGCACATGGGATCTTTAGTTGCAGCATGTGGGATCTTTAGTTGCAGCATGTGGGATCTAGATCCCTGACCAAGGATCGAACCTGGGCCATCTGCAATGGGAGCTCAGAGTCTTAGCCACTGGGCCACTAGAGAAGTCTCTGATATGATACACATTTTTAAAAGATCGTATTGTCTGCAGTAAAGAAAGTAGACTATCAGGGACTAAGGGGAACAAGTAGAAAGACCCACTAGAAGTAAGTACCATAATCCAGGCAAGATATATGATGACTTGGGGTGGATAGTAACATGGAGGGGCTGAAATGGGTATGCAGGTGAGATAAAATGAGCGCTTAAAGATGACTCCAAGGCTAGTGCCTGAGAAACTGGAATAATGAAAATGTCATCAATTGAGATCAAAAAATAGTGAATGAAACTGATTTGAGGGGTAAAGATTAGGAATTCAGTTTAGAACATATAGAGTCTGAGATGTCTTTGAGACCTCCAAGTGAATATGTAAGGAGGAATTTGGATATATACGTCTAGAGTTTGGGAGAAAGGAGACAGAAGATTTCTTGTCATTTCTGATCTAATTCCCCATTCAAAATTAATAAAACATTCATCCAGGATATTAGCACATTTCCAATGTGGACTTTGTGCAGTGGATGAATTTTGCTGGAAGCCTTGGAAACAGATTCTCTGATCCTCGATCTTAACTAAGAACATCCTGAAACATAATTTGACTTAGTTTTGATTTGATTCTCTTACCTTGACATTCTGGGTAGTGAATGAAGGTAGCGACTTTCTGTTCATAAAATCCATTCACTCATTCATAAACATTTATGCAACTTCTACAACATATGAAGCTCCTAATCTTTCCCAGAGTCCATTATCTTGTTTGAACAGCAAAACTAGCCTAAGGTCTGCAGGGAAATGAATTTGAAATAAATACTTTGTAGAATAAAAATTGGAAGGACAGGCTGGAAAACCCCTAAAGAGCTGATCTGAAGACAATCCAATGTGAGGGCAACAGTTCAGAGACTGTAAGAGCAGCAAACAAAACCACTATCTGGAACTATGAGAGCTTTTGCTGCCCAGAAAGGATTGCTAAAGAAATATTTTACACATAATATTTGTGTTTTATGTCTTGCGGCTGCTGCTGCTGCTGCTAAGTTGCTTCAGTCGTGTCCGACTCTGTGTAACCCCATAGACAGCAGCCCATGAGGCTCCCCCATCCCTGGGATTCTCCAGGCAAGAACACTGAAGTGGGTTGCCATTTCCTTCTCCAATTCGTGAAAGTGAAAAGTGAAAGTGAAGTCACTCAGTCATGTCCGACTCTTAGCTACCCCATGGACTGCGGCCCACAAGACTCCTCCGTCCATGGGATTTTCCAGGCAAGAGTGCTGGAGTGGGATGCCATTGCCTTCTCTGGTTTTATGTCTTAGAGTTCCTTAAAAACTAAAAATTTCCCTCACATATTCAGAATTTTTAAAAAATGAAGAAAGCATAAGGTGAAATCAAGAAACTGACTTAAAAAAATTATGTTCTAGCATTTTAAATTTTGCTTTTTTGCTTTAAATTTCATGAGACATCATATTATAAGGAAGAAGAACCCTTGTGAGTAGCATGCCCTAGAGAAAAACTATAAAAAGTCCACTAAAAGACTTTCAGTTCAACCAATGTACGTTGAGTGTCCTTCATGTACAAGGAGTGGTTGGAAATATGAAGAGCAATGAGAAAAAGTCCTTCTCTCCAGGATTCATAAGGTAATAGGATAGAGAACTTTACATAAACACATAAATGATACTAATATGAGGCACTGTTCTACATAGGGAAAGAAGAAATTAAATTATGAGGGTGACAAAATTATGATTCTTAGAAGAGTAAGTACTTTGATTAGGTTTTTAATAAAATATTAATAATAAGACCCAGAAACCAGGATGGAGAGGAATTTTCACTCAGAGAGAACTTGAGCATAGATCTGGATGCAGGAATGAAAGGCATGTATGGAACAGTTAATGGTCCATTGAGTGTGATAATGATCAAGAGTTTGATGAAAATGGTTCAACAAAAGTGAATATTCATATTGGATGGATAGATGTGTAGATTTTTCAGGCTGAAATCAATTAGAGATAGCTTTATAGCCTTGAAATTATTTTTGACAGTTTTTTTTGATATATAATTGATACACATAAACTGCACAATTATTATATATGCATTAATATACACCCGTGAAATCAATTCCACAATCAAGACAATGAACATATCTATCATTCCCCCAAATTTTCTCATGTCCCTTTGTAATCCCCCTCTCCTACTTTTCCACCTACTAATCCCCAGGGCAACCAGTGATTTGCTTTCTGTCAACTTTAGATCTGTTTGCATTTCCTAGAATTCTATATCAACAGAATCTTCAAATATGTTCTCTTTCTTGCCTAGATCCTTTCACCCAACATAAGTACGTTGAGAGTCAGCCATGTTGTAGGGTATATCAGTAGCTCGTTTCTTTTTACTGCTAAATAGTGTTTCTTGATGTGCATATATCACAGCTTATTTTCATTCACCTGTTGATAGACATCTGAGCTGTTTCCACTTGGCTGCTATTAAAAATAAAACTGCTATGAACATTTATGAATAAGCCTTTGAATGAATGTGTGTGTGCCTGCATGCTAAGTCACTTCAGTCATGTCCCACTCTCTGAGATGCTATGGACCATAGCCTGCCAGGCTTCTCTGTCCATGGGATTCTCTAGCCAAGAATACTGGATATATGTCCTCCTCCAGGGGATCTTCCCAACCCAGGGATTGAACCTGTGTCTCTTACTTCTGCATTGCAGGCTGGTTCTTTACCATTAGTGCCACTTGGGAAGCCCCTTTGAATGAATGTGAAGTGAAAGTCACTAAGTCGTGTCCAACTCTTTGTGATCCCATGGACTGTAGCCTACCAGGCTCCTCTATCCATGGGATTTTCCAGGCAAGAATACTAGAGTGGATTGCCGTTTACTCCTCCAGGGGATCTTCCCAATTTAGGAACTGAACTCAACTCTCCTGCATTGCAGGCTGATACTTTACCATCTGAGCCATCAGGGAAGCCCCTTTGAATGAATAAATGATTTATTTCTGTTGCATAAAATATCTAGGCATGGAATGGCTGGATCATGTGGTAGGCACACATTTAACTTTTTGAGATATTGTCAAATTCTTTTCCAAAACAGTTGTAGCATTTTACATTACCACCAGTAGTGCATGGGAGTTTCAATTCCTCCAATCCTCGCCAACATTTGGCATGATCTGGTTTTTTAAAAATTTATTGTCTCACACCAAACAACACAGGTCTTCTCCCCTGATGGGATAAGTTCAATAGCTAATATTTTCAATAAATTTTTAAAATAGCCAAATATCTATAAATCCAGAAAAAAATAGGTAAATGCCAGGGAATACTGCTAAAACAGTTAAGAGGATTGACTTGTAGAATGCAGGCTGAGAGGTAGGAAGAAAAGGGAGAGAAAACTATTGGCATTTATTACATTTTAAAGACTATTAATTTTTGGAACATACCATGTATTATCTTAGGAGATAATACAAATATTTTTAAATGAGTAAACCAAAGAGTCCTCACCCAGAGTTTTTATCACAAGAGTGCAAAGAACCCCATTACCTGTGTTTAATTAAAATTGACTATAACATGAAACTCTTATTAGTTACTTTGCATTATAAATATGCTGTAGACTAATCATCATAACTAATGTATTTTGTAGCCCTTAAATCAAAGCAACATTGTTACAGATAACCTGGAGATGACAGAGAATTCAAAAATTCTTGTTTATCTTGAGGAGAGTTCATATGGAAATAAGATATAAACATTATGAAAGACAGCTACTTTTTATAGTCATTAAGTAGGTAAAGTAAAGTCGCTCAGTCGTGTCCGACTCTTTGCGACCCCATGGACTGTAGCCTACCAGGTGTCTCCCTCCATGGGATTCTCCAGGCAAGAGTACTGGAGTGGGTTGCCATTTCCTTCTCCAGGGGATCTTCCCGACCCAGGGATAAACCCGGGTCTCCCGTATTCCAGGCAGATGCTTTAACCTCTGAGCCACCAGGGAAGCCCTTTTATAGTCATTAGCTACACCTTATTAAATGTTTAGCTTCTGGAAGATATTGGCATAAATTAAATTTAAATAACTAACAAAGCTTAGAATTATTTATAATTAAAGACTCACAGTTTTAATTCATGTATATTAATGCTTGTAGCATCTCATTATTATAGAATTTCATATACTGTGACTGCTCTGATTACAAAATGGATAAGACCTGAGAAAGCAACATAATATAAAAGTTACGCACCTGCGATCCCAAACATGTACAGCCGTGGTGGATTCATGTCAATGTATGGCAAAACCAATACAGTATTGTAAAGTAAAATAAAGTAAAAATAAAATTAAAAAAATAAATAAATAAATAAAATAATTTTTTGTCAATGTTAGGTTAAAACTAAAAAAAAAAAAAAAAAAGTTAAGCACCTGATCTTTGGCTTCAAAATGAGTTTAAATTCTGACACCGTCATTTACTATGTGACAACATATGTCAGGTGACATTTCAAAGTCTCAGTTTCTTCCTTTCTAAAAACAGCATTAATTTATCAACTTATGAGACCTGCTTCTTAAAACTGTTTTGAGGAGTACATGATGTAAACTCCAAGCATACATTCCTGGCACATAAGTGTTCCATAAAGTTCAGCTATTATCACCCAAGATTCATTACTGTAAAATGCCCCAAGAGCTGAAAGTTAAAAATGATAGGGATTTTAATTGGAAAAAGCTTGGATTTTATGAACATTCATGCCAATTAAAGCAGTTAATTATCAAAATCCTAGAAGGACTTGAAAGATTTTACAATAAGGAGAACTAGATATCAGTCTCTATTTTTTCAAGTCACTCAGTCATGTCTGACTTTTTGTGATCCCATGGACTATAGAGTCTATGACATTCTGCAGGCCAGAATACTGGAGTGGATAGCCTTTCCCTTCTCTAGGGGATCTTTCCAACCAAGGGATCAAACCCAGGTCTCCCACATTACAGGCAAATTCTTTACCTACTGAACTATCAGGAATGATTAATTAATTGGCATATACTGACAGCTCTGTTTCTTTTGAATCATTGTTGTTCTCTTTCCAAATAAATGGTAGGGAATATTCTCTAGTTAAGATGATGGAGCTAATATTCTGTAGAGATTTTTAAGTTATCATTTAGAGATGAAGATATAAGATTATGATAAATTTTGTAAGCAATTAAAGGGTACTGATATTCATTTTCTTTTGATTTCAAATTCACCAACTCTTCTTTCTGTCATCACCATTGTGCTACAAAGTCCATCCAATGATTTTTTTATTCAGATATTTCCTATATCAACTTTGTAATTTCCATTTGGTTCTTTGTAATTTTTAAAAATTTTTCTGCTGAGAATAATTATCTCTTCACTCATTTCAAGCATATTTTCAATTATGTCATTGAGCATAGTCATAAAAGCGACTTTAAAATCCTTGTTTGCTATTTTCAACATCAGAGTCAGTGTCCATTGACCATTTTTTCTCTTGAGAATGGTACAAGAACTTTTGAATCATAGCCTGACATTGGGAATGTTAAGTTATGGAGGCTGAGTTCTGCTATAGCCCTCTGATGAGTGTCAAAAGTTTTGGTCTAGAAGTCAATTAACTTGATTGGACTAAAACTATAAATTCATTGCCTTGGGAAGTGGCTCAAATCTTACACAGTTTTTAATCCTTAAGTGGGATGCCTGTAGTTTACCATGCGTGTGTGTAATTCCAGGATCAGTCAGAGGCTTGGGCAAAGCGAATACACAGAACTGGTGTTTCCTCTCTGTCTGATTCTCTCCTTTCTGCAGGTCCACCCTCATTTTCCAATGGCTTTTGGTTGCCCTGAAATCTGTCTTCTAGGCGACAGGACTGCAAATTTTTTTGTAAGTTTTAGTCAGCCTATGCGGCAGTGACTAGAGTCTGCCCTCAGTTTACAATCCATAAAATTCAGGAAACTCTCCTTGCATCATTCCTTTTGCTCAAATGCTAACTTCCCTCCTACTTTTTCTCCAGTGCCTTCATGTAGTTGACCTCTGTAATTTTTCCCAGAGTTTATAGTTCTTTGTGGGAGGGTCAGTCTCACAGAAGCTTACTCAGCCATACCAGAAGCATAGTGACAGCTAATTAATTATACTTAATTTCTACTCTCTGCTGGATTTGGGCAGGATTAGCGGTAAAGATATCTGGACCACTCCTCCTTTTCCGAGAGAAAGGACTTTCATTTCAGATTTCAGAACACTGATCCAATTGTATTTCCTCATGGGCAGGGTTGCTATTTGTTCAAGAGCCATCCTGACCCTTTAAACCAAGTTGATACCAAATTCCACAGTATGAAAACCAAATTACTGTGGTTTTTTTTTTTTTTTCTCTTCTCATTTTTTCAGAATATTTGGACACTTTTGTTGTTCCATCTTCAGGCACTTAAATGGAACTAGACTGAGAGTCTGGTTTAAGTGGACAAAAAGACCTCAGACAGATTTAAGCCATGTTCAGGAAATCTAAGAGAACTACATTAGAGTTTGGGAGACATGTATTTTTGTTTATTTTTTGAAGTATTCAGTTTCCTTTTATAATTTTCCATTAAGATTTGTGCCAGAGGGACTTTGAAGGTAGTCCAGTGGCTAAGACTTCATCTTCCAATGAAATGGATGAAGGTTTGATTCTTGGTTGAGGGGCTAAGATACCACATGCTTTTTGGCCAGAAAACCAGAACAAAAACAACAGAAGCAATATTGTAACAAATCCAATAAAGACTTTAAAACTGGTTCACATTAAAATTAAAAAAAAAAAACACCCTAAAAGAAAGATATTAGTGACAGTGGTAGAGACAGAGGGCACGACAAAAAGTAAGACAGTGGAGGGAAAGCAAAGAAAAATCTAGTAGAGAAAATTCTGTCGGGGATGCTCAAAATTTCTTAGAAGCTACAAAGAACTTTTAATCTCTTTACATCTAAAATAACCAAATCACATCCAAGGTCCACAATAAGCTGCAGAGCAGGGGCTAGAGCCCAGATGCGTTCATTCCAGCCCAGTAAGTTTCCAACCACACCATATGCCAACAAGCAGTCAATAAATCTAGACTCCTCAAATCAAAGAACATTGTTGATGGAAGAATTATAAGCCTCATCATTAAACTTCAAGCCCTACTGGAAAATCTCTGATTTTTTTGTTCAATTAAAACATTTCCTACTGTTATTCTGAGAAATTTCTTGTTCTAATGAAGTTCCTTGTGTAGTTTGATAACTTGAGAATCATAAAGAAATACTTTCCCCTTATGCTTTCAATTTTTTACAGTTGAAAAAGATCCTTACTTAATTATGTAAATAATATTTATAAGCTGTAACAAAGTATGTTTTCTGTGCCAACTAGGAGGACTTAATAAAATGAATATCTCTCTGGTTATAGGAAAATAGGTCTGCTTTTATGTCAATTTACAATACGATAAACCCTTATTAAAGATATTAAAATTTGGCTGATTGTTGAAGAGTAATAAGACATTCTTGACTAAGCCTGAAAGTGCTGAAAAGCTACTCAATAACCTGACCTTATTTAAGAGCACATCACTTTTATAAATGCTTTGCAATTACTATACAGCCATAAGCTTTCCCCTCTTTAAAAATGCTAAGGAGAGCAGACCAAATACAGATAAGAACCAATTCTCCTAGATCTGTTCATAGAAAGCACCTCTCTAGAGGTGACCACATCGTCTCTGACCTTGACTTACGGCTATTCTCTGACTCCATCAGATCCACATCTAGAACAAGCTGTGTAGGGAAGCAAGACCTTAGTTTTATGACCAGTCTAACAATTAGAGCATCACACTGTTCAACCCACAACTGAGTTGAACATACAGAGTATGTGCTCGCCCAGAACCTCCCAGGACTTCTTCGATCCTCTAAATTCTCTATTTCTCATAAAATTCTCTGTTTTTCCCACTGAAATGATACTTCTTACATTCACTACCATAAATAATCCATCTATATAAAACTACAATGACTTTTTAAGGTTTCTTAGTCTCTCCGTCTGCCTCTAATTCTTCCAAGGATTCTCTTCCCATCTTCTTTTCTTTTACTCAGCAAAACAAGCCACTAAGTTATAGTCCTTGGGATGTGAACCTGTGTCTGATACATTTGTAACTAATAGAACTGTTTATAAGGAAGGCCAATGTGTCATAATGAGTGAGAAATTGACTATTCATTCAGTTGTGCTCCCTTTGTTTTGTCCGAGTATAAACATTGCTATTCACACAGAAGTGCAAAGTCGTGTTGAGTGCAAAGTGTAGATGTCTTAAGTGGGTTCTAAGAATGGCAAAGGCGGTGACTCTTGAAGCTGGATGATGAGTTCATGGCAGCTCATTATCATGCTCTAATTGTATGGTTGTAAATTTCCACATTGAAAATTAAATTAAAAAAAAAATAGAAGTTTCCTCAGTATAGCAAGCCACTCTGGACTCTACCTTTTCAAGGGACATACGAACAGATAATCCTTTAAAGTGTATGTATATAGAATTGCTAGACTGTATTCAGATGAACTTCCTACTTCCAGTTATTTGTGATCTGGAACTCTGTGAAATCTGTGGGAAATTAGCAAAACCAAACTCCCTTTCCAACCTTACTAACTGGTGAGAACAGAGCCCTCATTATCCTATGTCCATGCCACTTGCCCTTCATTGGACATTAAGCTGCTGCAGAAGTGACCATGCACACCACTACCTTCAATACTGACTGTTTTGTCATCAACCTTGATCCTCCCAGGTTCATTATAAAAAATGTAACTGCTACTTCTTTTAAATACCAGCTAATTTCTTTTTTAACCTCACAGTGCAACAGACATATGGGATCTAAATTCCCTGGCCAGGGATTGAACTTGCAATTCCTGCATTAGAAGGGTGGAGAGTTAACCACTGGACCACCAGGGAAGTCTCCAAAGTAATACTTCTTAAGACTTGAGTGCCACCCTATTTAATGATCCTTATCTGGACTCATCATCACCTAAGAATTCTAGATTTAAGAATTTCTAGAACACTTCCTGCTAAAATTTCTAGAATTAAACTTTTGTGTTAGGTCCTTTCTGGATAGTAAATCATAAAACTGTAAAGACAATCATTCAACCTTTTAAAGGCTTATACAGGCTTGTTGATACTTCATAGGATGCTTCTATTCATTAAATATATTTCATTGATAGAAAATGGCCTCCTTTATTCCTTATGTAAATTTCTCATGCCAGAATTTAGTTTTTTAGGTCTCTAACTCAATCATTTCCATGGGGAATTATTCACTCCTTTATCTGAGTACTGAAAACATGCCAGGCATTCTCAAGTGGTGAGGATATAATAATAAACAAAACAAATAAGTAGTTCTAAAGGAGCTTATATTTAACAGGGAAACAGACAATAAAAAATAAATAAGCACTATGCTGTATGCTGATAAGTGTTCTGAAAATAAACATAGCAGCAAAAGAGGGAGAGGAATGCTGGGAGAGTTCATGTTTTATAAAGACTTGCCAAGAAATACTTCATTGGTAAGTTGATATTTGAATCCATAGGGCTTTGACATGCAAAGTAAGCAAAACAATTTCTGAAGGAAGTATGTTAGAGACAAAAGAAAAAGTAAAGGCTTCACAGCATCAACATACTCAGTGAGTTCAAGGAATAGCAGGGAAGCAAATAAGTCTGGGTAATAGGGTGGGGCCAGATCATAGAGGACCTTGTAGGTTTCCTTATAGAAAAAATCATTTTTTATACTAAACCAAACAGAAGTCACTGAAGGGCTTCAAACAGAGGAGTGATGGGATATGATTTATCTTTTTTACAAGGATCCCTCTGGTCTGAAGGTTAAGACTGTAAAGAGGCAAGGTTACGATAAGGAGGCAAAAATCATAATCCAGGCAACAGATCAAGGCTGCCTGGCTCTGGATATTAGGGATGAAATTGGTGAGTGGTGCTTGAACTCCAGACATAATTTTTGATATTCAAGAAGTAGATTTATTAATATAGGATGCTTGTGAGAGATGCAAGTGGGCAGGCAAGGGAGCTCTGCCCAGATATATTTTTAAGACAGAGCCCACAGGAGTTGCTGATAGATTGTGAGAAATGTCAAGAAAGTCTCAGGTTTTTAGTCTGAGAATCTGGTAGAAAATCTTTCCATTTGCTGAGAAAGGAAGGCCCATAGGAGGGTAAAACAAAGCTGCACATAGACCACTTTCTGACCCTGAGTTTGAGGCTCCTTTTCTCCAAAATGGCAATCAGTTCAGTTCAGCTCAGTTCAGTCGCTCAGTCATGTCCAACTCTTTGCAACCCCATGAATCGCAGCATGCCAGGCCTCCCTGTCCATCTCCAACTCCCAGAGTCTACCCAAACCCATGTCCATCGAGTCAGTGACGCCATCCAGCCATATCATCCTCTGTCGTCCCCTCCCAGCATCAGAGTCTTTTCCAATGAGTCAACTCTTTGCATGAGGTGGCCAAAGTACTGGAGTTTCAGCTTCAGCATTAGTCCTTTCAATGAACACCCAGGACTGATCTCCTTTAGGATGAACTGTTTAGATCTCCTTGTAGTCCGAGGGACTCTCAAGAGTCTTCTCCAACACCACAATTCAAAAACTTCAATTCTTCGGCGCTCAGCTTTCTTCACCATCCAACTCTCACATCCATACATGACCACTGGAAAAACCATAGCCTTGACTAGACGGACCTTTGTTGGCAAAGCAATGTCTCTGCTTTTGAATATGCTATCTAGGTTGGTCATAACTTTCCTTCCAAGAAGTAAGCATCTTTTAATTTCATGGCTTCAATCACCATCTGCAGTGATTTTGGAGCCCCCCAAAATAAAGTCTGACACTGTTTCCACTGTTTCCCCATCTGCCATGAAGTAATGGGACCAGATGCCATGATCTTCGTTTTCTGAATGTTGAGCCTCAAGCCAACTTTTCCACTCTTCTCTTTCACTTTCATCAAGAGGCTCTTTAGTTCTTTTTCACTTTCTGCCATAAGGGTGGTGTTATCTGCATATCTGAGGTTATTGATATTTCTCCTGGCAATCTTGATTCCAGCTTATGCTTCATCCATCCCAGCATTTCACATGATGCACTCTGCCTATAAGTTAAATAAGCAGGGTAACAATATACAGCCTTGATGTAATCTTTTCCCTATTTGGAACCAGTCTGTTGTTCCATGTCCAGTTCTAACTGTTGCTTACTGACCTGCATACAAGTTTCTCAAGAGACAAGTCAGATGGTATAGTTGAGTAAAATTCACATGTGCAATACAAGGACCAGGAGATGGTATAACCAGGGTGACCACCGCACCTTTAACAAAGACAAGAATGAGCCTCCAAGAGCACTTTCTTTCCATTCTTTACCATCCCATCTTTCTCTCCCAGAACACAGGAATAGAGAATACAAGTTAAAGAATTTGGCATAGCTCTTCTATAAAGTTGTAGCCATAAAATTCTCATCTTAGTAAAAAAAATATCATGGGGGTCTTTCTTTCATGTCAGGTAAATACAAACCCTTTCTTCTGCCTCTCCCCTTTTTTGTTTGCTAGTATTATTGCTTTTCAGAACTCTATGTGTGTCCTTTTGAGAAAAAAAGATTCAAAAGAAGTGTCATGTTCAGGGTATAGCTTTGTTCCACATGGCTATGTGTGCTCCAGTACATTTGCTGAGTTTGCACTGCTTTTATATTGTAGGCAGAGATTTTTTTTAAAGTGACCCATAACCTAAATATCAGAAATTCATAATTTCAAACCCTAGCATCATTAAATTGACTCCCACCCCTAAACTGAAAGCCAGGGAAGTAAACACTTTTCAAACAGATATTATAAACCATCTCATCTATCAGTCATCACCACATTTTTTTTTAAGAAACAAAACCCAGCAATTTTGTTTCTAAGGTAATGTTTTTTCAGTCTTTATTCCCAGTGTGTGTTTATCTTACCTGTTTTCCTCTATCCCTCTTGATAGGCTCTACTTCATTCTGGCTGCATCTCTGAGAGTTGCCCCCCGCCAGGATGCAGAGCAGTCAGCTCATTTGATCATGCACTTTGATCCTCCAGCAAAAAATTGTTTTTCAAGTCAGTACAAAACAGTTTTCAAAGGGTTACTGTGTGCAATGCATCATGCTAGATACTGTATAGGATAAACTACATGAAAAGACTTATTCTCTTGAAGACATGATAAACCTCACAATCTTTTCTGAAGGTATGCTGAAAATATTTAGGTCTTCTCAAAATATTTAGTGTTTCTAGAAGATAGAAAATAAGATCTACAGGAACTAAGAGGCTATAAATTACCAGTAGCTACTTCTGCAAGCAATCAGACTGCCTCACAGTAAAGTCTCTTCTGAAGCCCAGATGAGTCTGGTAAGGTACCACCTGAGTTCGGGGCAGAAACAGGAACCTGCCAAACAGAAAGGAAGGGAATGACCACTGAGGCAGGCCAGCAGGAATGAGGGTCTCAAGGAGACAGATGCATGGAGAACATAGAGGAAAGCATGCATCAAATCCCCGACGTGGTTCTAGGAGAGAAAGCAGGATGGGGCTGCGAGGTAAGGGCGGTCAAGGTCACAAGATGGGCTGAATCTGTAGAGAGTAAGTACAGCAGGAAGGCAGGAAACATGCTTGACAGTAAAATGAGACCTCATCCCCTCACCCTCGGATATCTTCCAATTTCCCCCTCCCAAAGCTTCTCAGCCCCCAAGCAGAATTGATGTCCCCTTGATACAATGAGGCTTCCCTGGTGGCTCAGAAGGTAAAGAATTTGCCTGCAATGCAGGACACCTGGGTTCGACCCCTGGGTCAAGAAGATCCCCTCGAGAAGGGAATGGCTACCCACTCCAGTATTCTTGCCTGGACAATTCCATGGACAGAGGAGCCTGGTGGGCTACAGCCCAAAAGGTCACAAAGAGTCTGACGCGACTGAGCACTTAACACTTTGACTTCAGTACAATCTCGTACTCCATACATTTAGTGGAAATACCCATGCTGTACATGTGTTTCTGTGCCTAACATCTCACACACACAGTGAAAGTTCAATCAACACTTGTGGAAATGAGCTGAAGGGTGGAGTCCAGGAAGGAAGTTAGGACGGTACTTAGAGCCTCCTCTCAATGCAGAGGAGCCAGAAGACAATCATACTGGTTTCCTATGACTACTGTAACAAATTACACAAACTTGGTAGCTTAATGTAGTAAACATTTATTCTTTTGGAGGTCTCAAGGCTGGAAATCCAAAATCATGTTTGCTGAGCCAAAAAAAAAAAAAAAAAGGTTCCATGGGACTTCCTTGGTGGTCCAGTGGCTAAGACTATCCTCCCAATGCAGGGGGACTAGGTTCGATTCCTGGTCAGGGAACTAGATCCCATATGCCACAGTGAAAAGTTCATATGAAAGATCCCACGTGCCACAACTAAGACCTGGCCACAGTCAAATAAATAAAATCAAGTTTCCAGGAGGAGCAGATTCTTGGGGGAATCTCTTCCTTGCCTCTTTCAGCCTCTAGGGGCTGCATCACTCCAGCTGCTGGATTTGTGGTCAGACTGCCTTCTCCCATTCTGTGCATGTGGGAAATCTCCTCCTGCCTGTCTTATAAAAACATTCATGATTGAATTCAGGGACTACACAGACAATGCAGAATAATCTCCCCATCTACAGATCCTTCGTTTAATTACATCAGAGAAGTTGTTTGGTTTTTTTGTGGGTTTTTTTCTTTTTTTTTCTTTTTTTTTTTTTTTTTTGCCAGAAAAGGTAACATTCACAGTTTCCAAGGATAAGGACAAGGATGTCTTTGGGGAGGCCATTATTCAATCTACTACAAAATGAACTTGGCCACATAGATGGATAGAAAGAAGGAAAGGGGAGGAAAACAAGTGGAAGAGATGCTTTTCTGAGAATATCTTGTATAGTTCTGACTTTGAGGAACATGCGAATGCTCTTTATATTTAAAAATCAAATTAGACAACAGAAATGAGAAAGGGCAAAAAAACCCTAAAGCTGAAAGCAAACTGAATGAAATTACCAATATTTCAGATAAATGACATAATGACATATAAGGGAGTGGGAGAGAAAACGCTAACCCAAGTAACATACAATCATAGTATTTGAGCACTCCATCCTAAGAGGGATGGGGTGTCAAAAGGGCACCCATGGACAAATAACCAAAAACAAGTCTTGGACTATTTTTGTAGGTTTGTTTTTTGTAATGGTTTGGACATAGCCAATCTGAAACCATTTTAGATGCATTATCCATTTAGTTCAGTCACTCACTCGTGTCTGACTCTTTGCGACCCTGTGGCCTGAAGCCATCAGGATTCCCTGTCCATCACCAGCTCCCAGAGTCTGCTCAGACTCATGTCCATCGAGGCAGTGATACCATCCAGCCATCTCATCCTCTGTTGTCCCCTTCTCCTTTATAAGAATGAATAAATGAGTAAATATATTGATGCTTTTGAGAACTTGAGTTCTCACTGTGGGAGAAGGAGTATGCGAATATAGAATGGGGGGGGCGGAAACGTGTGTGGAGAAGTCAGAATTGGTAGTACTGATGTGATTTATAGCTATTAATATATATATATGTTTATATGTATATTTATGTACGTGTATTTAACTATGTGTGTTTAATATGCGTATACAGAAGCATAGTTTCCTAGATCTGCCCACTAGGGACTAGAAGAAAACACCCCAGTGGCAATGAGGGCATCTAGTGCCCAGGCACCGATCTTATCACCATTCCTCACTAAAAAGCGTCAGGACTCTTCAGAGAAATGGCTGAGTCAAGAACATGGGAATTACAGCTAGGAACTAAAAATGTGCAATACAAGAAGAAACTGTAAAATCTTATGCCAAAAAGTAAGGAAGTACTCAGCAAGTGACAGAGGCATCTCAAGGCACATGAAGCAAACCCTGTGGCTCACCCTCTGGTCATATCTGTGGTAATTTGGGCACTAAAATCATTAAATGCAATAATAAGTTACAAAGCTTTGAGAAAATTGGAATCCATAATTCATTTAGCTAATAACTCAATCAAGAGTAAATCAATAAATGAGGGAGAATGGCAGAATCACGCTTCCAGTAAAATGCTAAGTGCAGACGGAAAATGTAGCAGAGTTGAAGCTGGCAAATAATGGCTTTGCAGTCATCATATTAAAGGTTGGTTCGGATGAGCACCATCAATAGTGCCAAATCTAGTGGGAAATTTTTATTAAATTTGAGTTGTCTTAAAGTGGTCTCCCCTGGATTGCTTATTAATTACAAGGAAAAAGATAGCAATTATACAGCATAGAATTGAAAATCATGACTGGGTTCAAAAATTAACATCTTCCCTAAGGACAGATGGGCATCAGAGCCTCAAGATGCAATGCTTTGACAAGAACACCTCACTTATGAAGAACCCCAGTCAAGGCATTTTTGAAGTTCAGCTACCCTAGTAAGTTCCACTGTTGGTCCTCAGCTCTCTTCACACTCTCATTCAGAGGATGAGAGTGCCACTGAACGTCACATTTAGCTTTTAGTTGTATCCCGCTCACCCTCATTTATTCGTGTAGTAAAGTTAATAATACATATGTAATCAAAACACTTATTCTATACTTTTACTTTATTCTGTGTTTATTCTATAACTACTGTTATTAAACTCACTCTACGGCAGTCAAAGTGATGAAAATTAGTAGAAAACATAAGATCTTGAAGTAAGAATTTTCTGTTTGTATTTTTAAGTTCCTAAAAGAGAAAGTATAGAATAAAAACAAAATGTGCAAAAGATGATTCCTGTGTCTCTATGCCTGTCAAGACCAAAAAAGAGGACTCTGGAAATGAGAAGACCAGGAAGAGTTCATAGCAGTTGTTCATCACAAGATAATCAGAACCTGATTGCAACACAGCTGATGGTTTCCTTTCTTCCAAGCACTCTGTTCCTTTAGCTGCTCTTGGTTTTGTTTCTTCTTTGTTGTTTCTCAATCTCTTTAACTCACTCTCTTTCCATTACTCAGGGCTATATTTTTTATGCTTTAAGTTGACATTTGCCCCTTGATAATCTCATTCATGCTCCTGATATGATTTCCATTAATGTGCCAATGACTCCCAAACCAGTATCTCACAGCCCAGTTGGTGCTCTCCAAGGTCCTGAGTCACATATCCAACTTTCTACTGGATATATCCATTCATGAATGACACAAATTCATGTCCAATTCCCAAAGCTGCTTCTCATTGTTTTCTAGTTCAGTAAATGCTGTTATCATGCATACAACTTCTCAACCCAATACCTAGGAATCATCCCCATCACACACCATCCATTCCTACTTAATCCCCAAGTCCCAGTTTCTTTTCACTCACTATCTCTTAAATTATGTCCACTTCTTTTTATTCCTTAATCACCATCATTTTCACACTTTCCTAGCTCATGTTCCTGCATCTGTTTTTGGTTCCTTCAAACTATTCTCCACATAGGAGTCAGAATAACCATTTAAAGTGTCAATTGATTCAGGGCATTTTCTACTCAAAGCCTTCTCTGGTTTCCCATTACCCTCAAGAGAAAATTCTGAGTCATTAAGATATTTCATTTTATGCCACAGTTTTCCTGGTTCTTTTTACACTAGTCTTATGCTGTGTTCTCAGTTCCTTGGATGTATCTTGCTTTCTTTTATCAGGACATTCAAACATGCCATTTTCCATGTTTGTGACCTTCTGTTTCCTCATTCCAAGCTTAGTCAATTTTCATTTGTCCTTCAGATTTCAATTTTACACCATTTCTTTCATAGGGAGGCTCTTTGTAATGATGCTTTCCCATTTCTTCTCCTTCGTCTTCAGTCCTTTCTCTTTTTGTTCTGCTGTGTCCCAAAACTCTCAGACATACCAAATGCCTCACTGGGGCTGCCTTGCTCTATGATATTAGCTGGGATCACAATGGAACCACCATCAGAGAGCAAAAGGCAAAAGGGAGCTCAGAGCAAGAAAGTGAAACTGAGGAGGACATTGCAGGACCTTCCTAAAGAAAGACCTCAGTGTGTCCCACCTCTTTCTTGTGGAAAAGCTTTGGCTTCCTAGTAGTAGTTCATGCTCAATCATGTCTAACTCTTTGTGACCCCATGGACTGTAGCCTGCCAGGCTCCTCTGCCCATGGTTTCTTCAGGCAAGAATACTGGAGTGGGTTGCCATGCCCTCCTCCAGGGGATCTTTCTGATCCATGGTCTGAACCTGTGTCTCCTGCACTGGCAGGCAGATTCTTTACCACTGTACCACCTGGGAAGAGCCAGGGCCTTCCACAAGTTCCAAACAGCAAGTTTAATCAGAGAAATGACAAAATTCAGAAAGCAAAGGAAAATACAGTCAAGCAAGACAATACACCTTTAGTTCCTCCTCGAGGGAGGAGATAACATCCTAAGCCATATCCTTGAGCTGTTCTGCAGATTCCTATCTGCAAGACACCCACCAGGTAGAAGCAGTTAACTGCTGACCACCAGCACCTATACCTCAGACAGGGTGCAACAAGAAGTTTGATGATGTTGACTCCTGAAATACCACCTGGTTATCTCACTACCAACCAATCAGAAGAGGCCTATGAACTGATCAGGCACGCTGTGACCCTCTCCCTCACCTTGCCTTTAAAAGCCCTTCCCTGAGGAGTTTGGGATTAGCAGTACACATTACTCTATATAAAACAGACAACTAACAAAGACCTGCTGTAGAGTTCAAGAAACTATACTCAATATTTTGTAATAATCTTATAGGTTATATAGGGAAAAGAATCTGGAAAAAAAATAGATATATACGTATGTATTAATATAATCACTGTGCTATACATCTGAAACTAACACAACTTTGTACATCAATTATATACTTCAACTTTGTGGTGATCTAAATGGGAAGGAAATTAAAAAAAAAGAGGAAATATATGTATATATAGCTGATTTATCTTGCTGTACAGTAGAAACTAACACAACATTGTACAGCAACTATACTCCAATAAAAGTTAAGTTAAAAATTAAAAACAAACTATACTTCAATTAAAAAAAAAACTTCCCCTGCTCTTTCCCTCTCTTGATTCTGGGGTTCTTCCTCTCAGTGGTAGTTCTCACCAGGTAAGGTGTATCCAACCAGTCCATTCTAAAGGAGATCAACCCTGGGATTTCTTTGGAAGGAATGATGCTAAAGCTAAAACTCCAGTACTTTGGCCACCTCATGCGAAGACTTGACTCATTGGAGAAGACTTTGATGCTGGGAGGGATTGGGGGCAGGAGGAGAAGGGGACGACGGAGGATGAGATGGCTGAATGGCATCACTGACTCGATGGACGTGAGTCTGAGTGAACTCCAGGAGTTGGTGATGGACAGGGAGGCCTGGCATGCTGCGATTCATGGGGTCGCAAAGAGTCAGACACGACTGAGCAACTGAACTGAACTGAACTGAGGTGTATAAAGGCTCCCTCATAATGCTAGTCCCTGAATGACTCAACATCCACTGCTGGTCATATTAGTCTATTGACACTTCTGTAAACTGCCTTGTCCCTTGAGTGGAATTCTGCTGGGACCCTGACTGATACACTATTGTGGATTCATTGTTTCATGCTTCCCAAACCTGCTTTATAGTCTCTGAGATAACAGTCTCCAGACATGCATGGAAGAACTTGTTCAAAGTTTCCCTTGTACACTTAATTTAAAGTCCCACACAGTCTATATCAGTCTTTATCAGTCACTATTGTAACTCCAGCACCTACGACAGTGCCTAGCATGTTTTATTATTAAATATATATTTATTGAATGAAGGAATAATATTTAATGGTGATTATGGAAACAAAAGGGTACCTGGAACATGAAGAGGGTGGATCAAAGAAAACTGTTAGGCACAAATTAGCAAAAATTTCACCTCACATCTGCCAGAATAGCCATCATTTAAAAAACCTACACACAAAAAATTCTGGAGAGGGTGTGGAGAAAAGAGAACCCTCTTGCATTGTTGGTGGGAATTGACAGCCACTATGGAGAACAATATGCAGGTTCCTTAAAAATTTTAAAATAGAACTACCAGAACGTCCCTGTTGGTCCAATGGTAAAGAATCTGCTTGCCAAGGTAGGGGACATAGGTTCAATCCCCAGTCCAGGCAGATTCCACATGCTGTGGGACAACTAATCCTGGGCACCACGACTACCGAAGCCCATACACCCAGAGCCTGTACTCTGCAACAGGAGGAGCCACCCCAATAAGAAGCCAGCTCACAACTAGACAAAGTCTGCATGCAGCAACAAAAATACAGCACAGCCAAAAATAAATACATAAAATAATTAAAAAACACAACTACCGTATGGCCCAGAAATCCCACTACTGGGATATATCCAGAGAAATCCTTATTTCAAAAAGATACATGTACCCCAAAGTTCATGGAAGTGCTATTAACAACAGCCAGGACATGGAAGCCACCTAGATGTCCATCAACAGGGGAGTGGATAAAGAAGATGCGCCACATGTATGCAATGGAATACTACTCAGTCATAAAAAGGAACAAAACTGGATCATTTGTGATACATGGATGGACCTAGAGACTGTCATATAAAGTGAAGTAAGTCAGAAAGAGAAAAGTAATATTGTGCATTAACACATATATGTGCAATCTAGAAAGAATAGTATAGATGATCTTATTTGCAAAACAGAAATACAGAGATAGACATAGAGAACAAATGTATGGACACCAAGAGGGGGGAAAAGGGAAGGTGGGATGAATTGGAGATTGGGATTGACATATATAACTATTGATAGTATGTAGAAAATAGATAACTGATGAGAATCTACTGTGTAGCTCAGGGAACTCTACTCAATGCTTTGTGGTGACCTAAATGGGAAGGAAATCCAAAAAAGAGGGGATATATGTATACATAAAGCTGATTCACGTTTCTATACAGCAGAACCTAACAAAACATTGTAAATCAACTATACTCCAATAAAAACTAATTAAAAAAACAAATCAGCCAAATTTTCTAATCCATGACAGCACATAGAAACTATTCAAAGGAAATACTGTATGTAAATAAACTGTAAACAATAGAGCACTATTTTATATTATTTACATGCTCTGTAATATTGAAATTAACTCCCCTGGTTTTTCTGTTTAACCTCTTGCTTTTTGTTGAAAGCTGTCACCTGAATTGGAGAGAGCTGAGCTGGATGACAATCTGAAAGCACAGGGAAAGGAAGATATGCCCAGACCCTCATCCTGTCTATAGAGCTGCAAAACATCCTCAAATTCTAGCAGTGTTAATAATCACTATGGCCAATAAACATATATAAGATACACATTTCTTAAGGAAATTGAATTTTCGGAGAAGAGTGGGATCAGCTTTCAAAAAATTGGCTAATATTTCAAATGAAATATTTAATTTTATCCATTAAATAAAAAAAAAAAACTAGAGTTAAAGACTCCAGTGCATAATTACCTTCAGGGGAAAGGAATACCAACCCACAACAGATATACAGTTCGAAGACTCAGAAATGGAGAAAAATTGAGACATTAATATTTCAGGAGCTGACTATTTAGGCTTATTGAGCCACATAACAAAACAAGCTTTCTGCAGGTCACATTGGCACCTAAATTCAAGTTTGGAAAGGCAGCATTTAATACTATAAGAGATAATGAACTTGAAACCCTTTCATTTTATTTATCTATGTATTGGAAAGTTGTCAGACTTCTTAGAAAAATAAAGAAAGATTACTGGGATCAGTAGAAATAAGAAATGCTAATATAGAGACTTCCCTGGCAGTCCAGTGGTTGAGACTTTGCCTTTCAATGCAAGGGGTGCGGATTCGATCCCTGGTCAGGGAGGTAGGGTCCCTCATGCTTTGCAGCCAAGAAACCATAGCATAAAACAAGCAATAATGTAAGGAATTCAGTAAAGACTTTTAAAATGGTCCACGTTAAAAAAAAAAGAAAAACTTTTTAAAAAAGAAATGCTAATATATAATATCCTTACTTCACGTGGGGATCTTCCATCTACTCATTTTTTCTGATCTTTCTTGAGCTGAATAGGAAAAACAGGAGACTGGTCAGAAGCATGAAGGCACTCCAGTCTCCCACTGCTCCAGGGGTCTGCTTACCCACCTCTTACACACTGCTAAGCTTCACCTGCTTGTATGGGTCCCACAAATCTCCAGCCATCCTCCAGGAAACCTACACTGTTCATCTCACATCCACATTGGCTTGGGTTTTCTCAAACCATCCTCCCACTCCATGTAGTCCACGTAGGACTTTCAGGTACCCTCAATCCTCACAACATCCTTATGGGGCTTCAGTAAATGTTGCTGCAACGAGGATTATGATTCCACTTGATGGCGCTGTAAGAATCTAATAGACCCAGCTCAAATCTGCCGTTTTACAGATAGGAATGATAGACCCACAGAAGCAAGCAGGCATGTCTGTCTCTCGGAGTTGGAGAGTGGTGGACAGAAACCGTTAGTTCTCCAGCTTCTCAGCAAATCACTGAGTTTTGAAGCAGTTCGGTATATGGTTCTGCAACTGGTAACCTCAATGTAGAAAGAGTGGGTGACTGTGGCACATTTTCAACGTAATTTATCAAATAATTTCCTTGATCCAGAAGATGAGGTTTCCTTTCTGCCCTTTTTCCCTCAATTTCTCTCTCTCACCCCACCTCACTCTTCCTCCTTATCTCTCTTTCTCTTCTTATTTTCTCTAGTTTTGTTTTTCTTTAAAAGCACTGCAGGCTCATTGAAAACAATTAGAAAAATACAAAAAAAAAGTACCAAAAAAATCAATTTATAATCTCACATCATGGCGACAACAGTATAGTTTCATCTCATTATTCTTCTGTGTCCATCTAGATTTGTATGTGTATAATCCCAGCCTGAATCTCAGCTGAGTACCCTGGACTCTGCAGGCCCCAGATCAAACTAAAGTAGACAGAAGTCTCTGGAAATTCACAGGAAACAGCTTCAGGGAGTCTTAGGCACAGCCAGTGAGGTTAAAAATTATACAAATTGAGGTGATAGCAACATTTGTGACACAGTCATTCATGAGACTTCATTTGCACACACAAGCTAGACTCATGAAGCCTAGAAAGGCAGCCCTCAAGCATATTACAAAATATCATATACTATATACAGTTTTGCATCCTGCACTTTTAATGTTTTATAAGTGGTATTTCACATCTTCAAACTGCTTTAAAAGCATATAGAGGCTGTTCACCTCTGCCACTTGAGATGAGCATTCACCCAAAGACTACAATGAGCACAGAACAGGGTTCCAGACATGGACACTCTCATCTGGGCTCCAAGTGAAGGCTGCAGAGTGACAGGAAGATGCTTTCTCTTTCCAAATGAAACTGAACTGGAAATATTGGACAGTGCGTTCCCATTTATCAGCAAAGACTGATTTCTAATGGAGCCTAGAGAGATCATGCCATTACTTCTCTGTATTGTTCAATGCTTTCACAGGGCCCATCAGTGTGCCCTCACATGCCTGTATGATGCGTTTGTAATGTTCATCTAAATTCCTCTGCCCTGCATCCCTACAGAATGCGCTGGTCTTGTTAAATAAATGTTACCTTAGCATTTGAAAAAATACATCTACTTTTAAAAATGCTTAACTAAATTATTCTCATTGTTTATTCACTCAAGTTTTTTATCCCCAGTTATAGGTGGCGCTAGTTGTAAAGAACCCGCCTGCCAACGCAGGAGATGTAAGAGACGTGGGTTGCATCGCTGGGTCAGGAAGGTCCTCTGGACTCCCACTCCAGTATTCTTGCCTGGAGAATCCAATGGACAGAGAAACCGGGTGGGCTACAGTCCTTGGGGTCGCTGAGTCAGTCATGACTGAAATGGCTTAGCACATATTTGTATGGTGTGGAGATCGATCTTAAACACTATTCAAGAGAAAGTGGCAGGAAAAACAAACTAACAAAATAGAAAATGGAGATAGGGAAGTGTGAATGTCAGGGTCACATTTGTGCGTTTCCTCCTGCTGTGTGATCATGCCTCTGCCAAGTTCACAAATCATATCCATGTTACATTGTAACTGGCTCTCCACACTCTGACTCCCCCAGACTTTTCCCTAGTTTTTTATTTTATCTTGTTTTACTAGACTTTCTCTGTTGGAACAGTTTTAGGTTCACAGCAAAAGTGAGTGGAAGGTACAGAGACTTCCCATATACCTTCTACTGCGGTTTATCATCCCCCACCAAAGTGGTACATTTGCTACAACTGACGAACCTACACTGACTCATAATCATTTAAAGTCCCTAGTTTACATTAGGGTTCACTCTTGGTGTTGTATATTCTATGAGATTGGACAAAGGTATAATGACGTGGATCTACCATTACAGTATCATACAGTATAGTTTTACTGCACTAAAAACCTTTTGTGTTCTGCCACTTCATTTCCCACTCCCCACTAACCCCTGTCAACCACTGACTTTTTTTTTAACTGTCTCCATGGTTCTTTTCCAGAACATCATAAAGTTGGAATCATATAGTTATAGTTATAAGATTGTCTTCTTTCAACCAGTAACATGCATTTAAGTTTCCTTCATGTCTTTGCGTGGCTTGATAGTTCATTTCTTTTTAGCACTGAATAATAGTCCACTGTAATATTGTACAATTGTAATATTGTATTATATTACAATGGAGGTACCAGAGTTTATTCATCTACCTATGAAGGACATCTTGTTTGCTTCCAAGTTTTGATAATTATTAAGAAAGCTGTGATAAACATCCACGTGCAGATTTCTGTCTAGACATAAATGCCTGCAATGCAGGGGACCTGGGTTCGATCCCTGGTTCAGGAAGATCCTCTGGAGAAAGGAATGGTTACCCACTCCAGTATTCTTTTTTTTTTTTTCACTCCAGTATTCTTAGCTGGAGAATTCCATGGACAGAGGAGCCTGGAGGCTCCATGGGGTCACAAAGAGTTGGATGTGACTGAGCAACTAACACTTTGGGACAAACATCAAGTAAGGCAATTGATGGGTCACATGGTAAGAGTATGTTCAGTTTTATAAGAAACTGCCAAACTGTCCTCCAAAGAGGTTGCATCACTTTGCATTCCCACCAGCAATGAATACAAGCTCCTGTTACTCTACATCTTTCACCAGCATTTGGTGTTGCCAGTGTCCTGAATCTTGATCCTTCCAATAGAAGGGGCAGTGCTCCTAGTTCATTTTGGGGTTTTTTGGGGGGTGGGGAGTGGGAGGCAGGTTGTCTTTTTTTTTTTATTTCACTCTGTTACTGCCTATCTCAGAGCCTTCATCCATGCATAGCCTCCAGTTGAGGTCTTCTCCCCTCTGTCTCAACTTGCCAAGAGAACTTCTTCTTGGGGTCTTTCAGGCCCAGCACAAAGGCTTAAGGAAGGCTACCTCGAAGAGTCAGCTGGAATTAAGTCCTCCAATTACACACTCTCAGCACTCTTAGACTTCTCCATGTATCACAAAGAATTACACCTGATGCTTATTTCTGCCACCAGCTCCATGGAAGCAGGGACTACTCTTTCTTTTTTCAACAATGAATCCTTAACTGCTGGAAGCAGTGCCTTCACCAAGTACTCGATAACTATTTGTTGAATTAACTAGTGGATAGATAAAATATGTCCACAAATGAGCATTAGTGTCTAGAAGTCCTTCACAAACCATGTAAATTAGCCAGACAAGTGAACTCTGCTGCACAGAACTTCATTAAATATCTCTTCTGGTAATCTGCATCATACTCAGGATGTCAAAACTTGACATGTTGTGAAAGTTACTAACTTTGTGAATGATGCCAGAGACTGAACCTCAGAAAGAAAAATGTCTTTAAAATATTACGAGAAAAAGGGCTTCCCTGGTGGCTCAATGGTAAAGAATCTGCCTGCTAATGCAGGAGACATGGGTTCGATCCCTGGCCTGGGAGGATCCCACATGCTACAGAGGAACTAAGCCTGTGTGCTAGAAATATTGAGCCTATGCTCTGGATGCTGGGAACTGCGGCTGCGGAAGCATGTGCTCCCTAGTGCCCATGCTCAGCAACAAGAGAAGCTACTCCAATGAGAAGACTGCACACCGCAATGGAGAGTAGGGCCCGCTAACTGCAACTAGAGAAAAACCCGCGCAGCACCGAAGACCCAGTACAGCCACAAAGTAAATAAATAAATACAATTTTTAAAAAATATTGTGAGAAAAAATAATGTTGTGAAATAAAACCTATTATACAATGTTAGAAAATGATGGGTTGGTAAAGTTTTTCCAATAGCAATACCCTTAGTAAATGCCTAGAGATGTTAGAAAAATCCTCAGGAAGCACGGATAGGACCAGTAAGAAAAAGCCAAGCATCACTGACTTTCTTGCATCTAAGCCCCCAAATCAGCAGAATCCCAGGCCAATTTGTATTGTACAGCAAGCACACACAGTTCATAGGGAAAGGAGAACACTGTATCAGAATCAGTCTTAGAAGTCATTAAAAGAATCATATCTCCAACTCCTTCACAACTAATTATAGATGCTAACCACATGGACAAAATGCCTTCATAACAACATCTAGACTAGTATAAGACCAAACAACTGGGCACCACAGTGTAGCCAAGTTGACACACAAAATTTAACCATCATACTCAGCAACCACAAACAGCCAACCAACCACAGATCAAAGAATCTCTTCTGAATACTTTCAATACTGAAAAATCCACACAAAATTTTTTCGAGCATTTCATCTAAGATATTGTATTTTTCCATTTACTTAAAACTGAGGGACTAAGTAACTTTTCAGTTATTTTGCCTATCTTTGATATTAACAGGCTGAAAACTCATTCTAGCAAGTTATTTTGCCTTCCTGCCACTTGGTTGGTTCTATTAAAATATACTCATTCTCCTGTTCATGTGTTCAAGGAGTTTTCTGGCATATTCCCAGCTGCAATTATTCTCCTTGTTTCATATGCCAGTTTCCATCATCTTACTTGTGGAGGTGTAGCTAATGTTAGGTCATTGAGTATATGTCTGTTCTTTTACTAGATAACACATATGGTGAAGGCTAGCATGGACGAGCAAAGCACCTGGCCTAGGTTAAGCAGGTACTTAATGAATGTGTACTGTGTCCTTATACCCAAGGGAAGACAGGATCTAATTTATCTATGTAGACTTCCATGACCCCATCAGTGTTATGCATGAGCTCAGAAAGCCCTTGTTAAAGTGGATTGTGTTTTAACTTCAAATCATCACATTATAAATGTTCTAAAAGTCAAAGCACCATGTCTTAGATTTATGAACAAGGACTTTGACTTTTTGATAAATTATTTTTATGGGACCTAAAAGTGTCATATGTAATTGAGTATTTGACCCATTGTCATAATGGCCATCACATTGACAATGGTGATAGTAATATCATGTCTGTCTTATCTGACCCATAAAGGCATCTTGTACCTCTTTTATCATACTCCTTTCACCCTCCAGAAACATGATTATTTGATTCATAAAAATAAAGCTATTTTTGTGCTTATTTATAGATACAAATCAGTTAAGTTCAGTTCAGTTCAGTTCAGTCACTCAGTCGTGTCCGACGCTTTGCGACCCCATGAATTACAGCACGCCAGGCCTCCCTGTCCATCACCAACTCCCGGAGTTCACTCAGACTCACCTCCATCGAGTCCGTGATGCCATTCAGCCATCTCATCCTCGGTCGTCCCCTTCTCCTCCTGCCCCCAATCCCTCCCAGCATCAAAGTCTTTTCCAATGAGTCAGCTCTTAGCATGAGGTGGCCAAAGTACTGGAGTTTCAGCTTTAGCATCATTCCTTCCAAAGAACACCCAGGGCTGATCTCCTTCAGAATGGACTGGTTGGACCTCCTTGCAGTCCAAGGGACTCTCAAGAGTCTTCTCCAACACCACAGTTCAAAAGCATCAATTCTTCGGCACTCAGCCTTCTTCACAGTCCAACTCTCACATCCATACATGACTACTGGAAAAACCATAGCCTTGACTAGACGGCCTTAGTTGGCAAAGTAATGTCTCTGCTTTTGAATATGCTATCTAGGTTGGTCATAACTTTTCTTCCAAGGAGTAAGCATCTTTTAATTTCATGGCTGCAATCACCATCTGCAGTGATTTTGGACCCCCCAAAAATAAAGTCTGACAATGTTTTCACGGTTTCTCCATCTATTTCCCATGGAGTGATGTGACCGGATGCCATGATCTTGGTTTTCTGAATGTTGAGCTTTAAGCCAACTTTTTCACTCTCCTCTTTCACTTTCATCAAGAGGCTTTTTAGTTCCTCTTCACTTTCTGCCATAAGGGTGGTGTCATCTGCTTATATGAGGTTATTGATATTATTCCCGACAATCTTGATTTCAGCTTGTGTTTCTTCCAGTCCAGCGTTTCTCATGACGTACTCTGCATAGAAGTTAAATAAGCAGGGTGACAATATACAGCCTTGACGTACTCCTTTTCTTATTTGGAACCAGTCTGTTGTTCCATGTCCAGTTCCAACTGTCGCTTCCTGACCTGCATACACACTTCTCAAGAGGCAGGTCAGGTGGTCTGGTATTCCCATCTCTTTCAGAATTTTCCAGTTTATTGTGATCCACACAGTCAAAGGCTTCGGCATAGTCAAGAAAGCAGAAATAGATGTTTTCCTGGAACTCTTTTGCTTTTTCCATGATCCAGCAGATGTTGGCAATTTGATCTCTGGTTCCTCTGCCTCTTCTAAAACCAGCTTGAACATCAGGAAGTTTACGGTTCACGTATTGCTGAAGCCTGGCTTGAAGAATTTTGAGCATTACTTTACTAGTATGTGAGATGAGAGCAATTGTGCGGTAGTTTGAGCATTCTTTGGCATTGCCTCCCTTTGGGATTGGAATGAAAACTGACATTTTCCAGTCCTGTGGCCACTGCTGAGTTTTCCAAATTTGCTGGCATATTGAGTGCAGCACTTTCACAGCATCATCTTTCAGGATTTGAAATAGCTTTACTGGAATTCCATCACCTCCACTAGCTTTGTTCATAGTGATGCTTTCTAAGGCCCACTTGACTTCCCATTCCAGGATGTCTAGCTCTAGATGAGTGATCACACCATCGTGATTATCCGGGTCGTGAAGATCCTTTTTGTATAGTTCTTCTGTGTATTCTTGCCATCTCTTCTTAATATCTTCTGCTTCTGTTAGGTCCATACCATTTCTGTCCTTTATTGTGCCCATCTTTGCATGAAATGTTCCCTTAGTATCTCTAATTTTCTTGAAGAGATCTCTAGTCTTTCCCATTCTGTTCTTTTCCTCTATTTCTTTGCATTGATCGCTGAGGAAGGCTTTCTTATCTCTTCTTGCTATTCTTTGGAACTCTGCATTCAGATGCTTCTATCTTTCCTTTTCTCCTTGGCTTTTCGCTTCTCTTCTTTTCACAGCTATTTGTAAGACCTCCCCAAACAGCCATTTTGCTTTTTTGCATTTCTTTTCCATGGGGATGGTCTTGATCCCTGTCTCCTGTACAGTGTCATGAACATCAGTCCATTGTTCATCAGGCACTCTATCTATCAGATCTAGGCCCTTAAATCTATTTTTCACTTCCACTGTATAATCATAAGGGATTTGATTGAGGTCATATTTGAATGGTCTGGCGGTTTTCTCTTTTCTTCAATTTCAGTCTGAATTTGGTATTAAGGAGTTCATGATCTGAGCCACAGTCAGATCCTGGTCCTGTTTTTGTTGACTGTATAGAGCTTCTCCATCTTTGGCTGCAAAGAATATAATCAATCTGATTTCGGTGTTGACCATCTGGTGATGTCCACGTGTAGAATCTTCTCTTGTGTTGTTGGAAGAGGTTGTTTGCTATGACCAGTGCATTTTCTTGGCAAAACTCTATTAGTCTTTGCCCTGCTTCATTCCGCATTCCAAGGCCAAATTTGCCTGTTATGCCAGGTGTTTCTTGACTTCCTACTTTTGCATTCCAGTCCCCTGTAATGAAAAGGACATCTTTTTTGGGTGTTAGTTCTAAAAGGTCTTGTAGGTCTTCATAGAACCATTCAACTTCAGCCTCTTCAGCGTTACTGGTTGGGGCATAGACTTGGATTACTGTGATACTGAATGGTTTGCCTGGGAGATGAACAGAGATCATTCTGTCATTTTTGAGATTGCATCCAAGTACTGCATTTCAGACTCTTCTGTTCACCATGATGGCTACTCCATTTCTTCTGAGGGATTCTTGCCCACAGTAGTAGATATAATGGTCATCTGAGTTAAATTCACCCATTCCAGTCCATTTTAGTTCACTGATTCCTACAATGTCGACGTTCACTCTTGCCATCTCCTGTTTGACCACTTTCAATTTGCCTTGATTCATGTACCTAACATTCCAGGTTCCTATGCAATATTGCTCTTTACAGCATCAGACCTTGCTTCTATCACCAGTCACATCCACAGCTGGGTATTGTTTTTGCTTTGGCTCCATCCCTTCATTCTTTCTGGAGTTATTTCTCACTGACCTCCAGTAGCATATTGGGCACCTACTGACCTGGGGAGTACCTCTTTCAGTATCCTATCATTTTGCCTTTTCATGCTGTTCATGGGGTTCTCAAGGCCAGAATACTGAAGTAAGTTTGCCATTCCCTTCTCCAGTGGACCACAATCTGTCAGACCTCTCCACCATGACCCGCCTGTCTTGGGTTGCCCCATGGGCATGGCTTAATTTCATTGAGTTAGACAAGGTTGTGGTCCTAGTGTAATTAGATTGACTAGATTTCTGTGAGTATGGTTTCAGTGTGTCTGCCCTCTGATGCCCTCTTGCAACACCTACCATCTTACTTGGGTTTCTCTTACCTTGGGTGTGGGTATCTCTTCACGGCTGCTCCAGCAAAGCACAGCTGCTGCTCCTTAGCTTGGATGAGGGGTATCTCCTCCCGCCACCCTTCCTGACCTTCAGTGTGGGATGGCTCCTCTAGGCCCTCCTGTGCCCACACAGCCACCACTCCTTGGACGTAGGGTTGCCCCTCCCAGCCACTGCCCCTATCTTTGGGCATGGGGTTGCTGCTCCCGGTCACCGCCCTTGCCTCGGGCGTGAGGTTGCTCCTTCCTGCTGCCGCCCTTGGCCTCTGGTGCCGCCCCTGGCCTCGGACGTGGGGTGGCTCCTCTCAGCCTTGCCGCTGACCTCGGACGCGGGGTAGCTCCTCTCGGCTGCCGCCCTTGACCTTGGACACGGGGCAGCTCTCGGCCGTGCTTAGTGTGCCGGCCCGCCGCCGCCGGAAATCAGCATACATAATTTCCTCTTAATGTCACATATATATCAGATCTATATCAGGTTCTATTTTCACCCTTTATTGGGAATGCAGGGCAATGTTTCAGTCTTGGATCATTAGATGAACAGATGTGGAGATACAGTATTGAGAAGCATGATCTGAATTCTGGGAGTACATGGTTTCCCAGTTCAGGGGGTAGGAGAGAAAACAGGGTCAAGATCTCCTTTAAAGGAGAAGAGGACCAAAATCCTCAGCCACCAAAGAGTTTTGGCTTCAACTCATTAATGGCTGGAAGGCATGCCAGTCCTGGTCAGCCATCCATGATCTTCATACAGCAAACTGGAATCTCCAATTTTTCAAGCTAGTTATTGGTAGAAGAGTAAATGACTCCAGTTGTGGTTGTTGTTGTTTAGTCACTTAAGTCATGTCCAACTCTTTTGTGACCCCACGGACTGTAGCCCACGAGGCTCTTCTGATCACAGAATTTCCCCAGCAAGAGTACTGGAGCGGGCTGCCATTTCCTCTCCAGGGGATTTTCATGACAGTGATCAAACCTGTGTCTCCTGCTTGGCAGGCAGATTCTTTACCACTGAACCACGTGGGAAGCCAAATGACTCCAGACTAACTTATAAATTGATCTGGATGACTACTAATGTGTCCTCCATTTGTGAGCTAGCCAGTTTGCCTTTACTTGCTCCATAGATGGATAGATTTTGACTTTTACTTATACTCAGAGGAAAAAAGGAAAAACCCAGCTGTTAATAACCAAATGTTGTTTCTATTAATATATTTGAATTTTACTTTTTTAGGCTGTTACTGTTAGATTCTCTGTTGTGCTTTCTACTTCTATGTAATAACCCTTCACTGTGTTTTTCTAGGCTTAGCTGCTCTCTTATCTCTCAAACCTCCATCTTCAACTGCCCACAGCAAGCTCCCTCTTCAATTCAGCCATCCCCACATATGAAGTTGTTCATTCTCTCAGAAAGTAATCACATCCTCTCTGTTCTCCCCAAGTCACTAATATGAGCACTCATCACTCATCACTAATGTCATCACTCTCCTCTGGGTCATCTGGCTCACCCAGGTTTGACACCTCAGGCATCATCTTTTGTTCCTTCCCCTCTTTCACATCATCATCAGTGTTCACCAAGTGCATCTCATTCTTTATTTCTGGTTCATCTCCATTTTATCCTCCTTTTGCTATACCACTTTGCATATTTCAGATTCTTAGTCATTCCAAATATAAGCGTAGTAAGTGTCTGAACGATTCCTAAAATGGCAATCTCATCACCTGTGTTCATGTTTAAAAAAACTTCAATGACTTCTCCATGCCAAGATGAAATCTAATAGAGTCTAATGTGCTTCTACTTCAGTTCTAGTAGAACTTGGCATAAGACTCATTTCCTAATAATTGCCTTCAAAAGTCACTTTTTGAATATTCATAGTCAAGATAAGGTTTTCCCTGGTAAAGCATCTATCTACTATGAGGGAGACCTGGGTTTGATCCGTGGGTCAGGAAGATTCCCCTGGAGAAGGAAATGGCAATCCACTCCAGTACTATTGCCTGGAAAATTCCATGGCTAGAGGAGCCTGGTAGGCTACAGTCCATGGGGTTGCAAAGAGTTGGACACGACTGAGTGACTTCACTTTCCTAGTTAAGATATGGAAGCAATCCAAGTGTCCATCAACAGATGAATGGAAAAAGAACACACGGTGTGTATGTATACATGTATAATATGTATAATGAAATATTACTCAGCCATTAAAAACAATGAAGTTCTGCCATTTATAGCAATGTTGATGGATGAACCTAGGGAGCATTATGCTCAGTGAAATAAGTGAGAGAAAGACAAATGTTGTATGTTATTACTTATATGTGGAATCTAAAAAATAAAACAAATATATATACAACAAAACATAAACAGACTCATAGACATAGAGGACAAACTAGTGGTTCTCAGTGGGGCAGGGGGAGAGGCAAGATAGGGGTACAGGATTAAGAGATACAAACTACTATGTTTAAAATAGGTAAGCAACAAGGATATATTGTACAGCCCAGGGAAATACAGCCACTATGTTGTAATGATGTTTAATGGAGTATAATCTATAAAAATACTGATTCACTGTAGTTGCTCAGTCATGTCCAATTCTTTGCGACCCCATGAATCGCGGCACGCCAGGCCTCCCTGTCCATCACCAACTCCCAGAGTCCACTCAGACTCACGTCCATCGAGTCCGTGATGCCATCCAGCCATCTCATCCTCTGTCGTCCCCTTCTCCTCCTGCTCCCAATCCCTCCCAGCATCAAAGTCTTTTCCAATGAGTCAACCCTTCTCATGAGGTGGCCAAAGTACTGGAGTTTTAGCTTTAGCATCATTCCTTTCAAAGAAATCTCAGGGTTGATCTCCTTCAGAATGGACTGGTTGGATCTCCTTGCAGTCCAAGGGACTCTCAAGAGTCTTCTCTGACACCACAGTTCAAAAGCATCAGTTCTTCAGCACTCAGCCTTCTTCACAGTTCAACTCTTCTGAAACTAATATATTGTAAACCAACTATACTTCGATTAAAAAAGGATATTCATTTTTTAAAAATAGGTCTTTTCCTTCCAGACATTTTTTTTTTCCTTTCATCTTGAATTTCATCTCCTTCCTAAAGCCTTCTTTTACCCACTCGGCTGGAAAGGACCTCTTCTTCCACAAAATTTCTTCACTTTAGTGTGCATTCCATTGACTCAGTAATAATTATTTACTATCTTATCTGCTGTGGTTCAGGCCGTTACTATATTTAAATTTCTTCACATGTGTCTTGTTTCTTCAGCTGGAATGTAAACGCTGAGTCTGAGGAATAATGGGAACCAGAGACTTAAATTTCCCTGTATCTTCTACATTCTTAAGAGTGGCATTTGGCACATACAATAGATACTAAATAAGCAATTATTGGTTTAACTTTTTATTATCCTTTTAATTGCTATTAAAAATGCTGGTCTCAGGATCTAAAAATACCCTCAGTGTTCGGCAGGGTTTAAATAACAAAGTAATCCAGGAGAAAACAAGAAGTTAATCTATTTCCCCTTTATGTATTATTGTTTTCAACCATAGAATTGTGCTCATACTGTGAATGTTAAGTCTGAAAGCAGATCAGACATTGCATCACAATTCCTCATTAGCCATTCCCAAGAAGCACAGCATGCTAATGCAGTCCTATTCATCAGACACATTTCCTGGGGAAAAAAAAAATCTCCATCATTGGTGTACCTCTGTCTTTTCTTTTGAGACATATGGAATACTGGCCTTTGCACATTTGCAAGGATTTACCATAGTAGATGAGCCCCAAGTCAATGACTTTATTAATGTCATAAACTGGATGAGATGGTTGCTCACAACACAGAGAGCAATGACCAAAACCTTGCTCATTACAACTGCTTTTGAAAAATTTACAATGACAACTATCCATTTGTGTTTCATTCCTCTAGGTAATGAGAATGGTATGGCCTTTAGCGCTGCTAATCACCTCCAGCTCACGTTCTCATTCATCTCCCAGGGCTGTCATACACTCTGTCCGCATAGAAAGAGCAGTAGGAAGAAAAAGCTCACAAAATCTGAGTTGGAAAGGCCATTTGAGTTTTTGTTATGGACTGAATTATGTCCCCTAGAATTCATAGATTGAAGACCCCCAGGATCTCAGAATGTGACTGTATTCAGAGATGAAAGTGTCATTAGGATGGCCCCAGTCCAATATAACTGATGTCTTTATAAAACGAGATTAGGACACATACATGCAGAGGAAAACCACCTGAAGACACAGGAAGACAGCCGTCTACAAGCCAAGGAGCAAGGTCTCAGAAGAAACCCACCCTGCTGATGCTTTGTTCTTAGACTTCTAGCCTTCAGAACTATAAGGCAATACATTTCTGATGTTTAGGCCGCTATGCATGGGTCTATTTGTCTAGGGGTAAAACTTGTGATTAATAAAGCTTTTACAGTGACTGGGGGAGGGGGCAGTGGGGAGTTACTGATCAATGGGCATAAAGTTTCAGTTAAGCAGGATGAATCATCTCTAGAGACAGCTGTACAACATTGTATATACAGTCAACAATAATGTACCATACACTCAGAATTTTATTAAAAGGGAAGATTCTCATGCTAAGTGTTAAGGAAATTACACAAATGAACTTACAAAACAGAAACAGAGTCACAGACTTAGAGGACAAACATGGTTGCTGGGGGTAGGGGGAAGATGAGGGGAAGGAATAGGGAATTGGGGATGGACTGGTACACACTGCTATATTTAAAATGGGTGACCAACAAGGGCCTACTGTACAGCACATGGAACTCTGCTCAATTTTATGTGGCAGACTGGATGGAGGCGGGGAGTCTGTGGGAGAAGGGATACATGCATATGTATGACTGAGTTCATTCGTTGTTCACCTGAAACTACCACAACATTGTTAATTAGCTATATCTCAGTGTTCTTGCCTGGAGAATCCCAGGGGCTGGGGAGCCTGGTGGGCTGCCGTCTATGGGGTTGCACAGAGTCAGACACGACTGAAGCCACTTAGCAGCAGCAGCAATACAAGATAAAAACTTTTTTTTTAATTTAAAAATGATAAATCTGTTAAAACACAATTCTTTGTCTTTGGAGGAAATTCTTAAACTTTGTTCCTTGAGATTTTAAATCACAAAGACATCAGTTGTTATATTAGGCAATTTCCCAAATTATTCAAATTATCCAAATTTCCCCAAATTTCCTTCAATGTCATCTTTAATGGGTAGCAAATTTATCACACACCAGACTCAGATGTGCAAAGAAAATGTAACTTCTTTTTCTCTATACAACTATATTAATCTTTTAAAAATTTTTATTGAAGTATAGTCAATTTACAATTTTGTGTTCGGTTCAAGTATACAGCAAAATGACTCATTTATATATATACATGATACACATATATACATTCCTTTTTTTAAGGTTCTTTTCTCATATAGGGCATTACAGGTATTGAGAAGAGTTCTCTGTGCTATCTAGCAGGTTCTTATTAGTTATCTATTTTAGACACAATGATATGTATATGTCAACCCCAACTCCCAATTTATCCCTCTCTCCCCCTTATTCCCTGAAATCAGGTTTGTTTTCCATATCCGTGACTCTACTAATGTTTCATAAGTAAGTTCATTTGTACACTTTTTTCAGATTCTAGATATAAGTGATATCATATGATATTTGTCTTTCTGTGTCTGACTGACTTCACCCAGTATGACAATCTGCAGCCCCATCCATGTTACTGCAAGTGGCATTATTTCCTCCCTTTTTATGGCTGAGTAACATTCTCTCTATATACATACATATATATATACATATATATATATACACACACTATATATATATATATATACACACTATATATATATATACACACACACTATATATATATATATATATTCTGGTACCAGCTCTGAACTGGTACCTCCAGACAAACCTTGGTGTTGGAGAAAACTTATGTTGTATCATTTAAATCATCATGACTTGTGTTTTCTCTTATCTGCTGCTGAGCAAAGCATTCAGAATTGTTACAGGGTGACACAGAGCACCCTAGCCCAAGTGGGGATTTTCAAAGCAAGACTAAAGTCAAAGAAACTACTTAGGAAGCTATCATAATAATCCAAGCAGAAGACAAGAATGTGACCTGAAAAGAGAGGGCAAACATGTAGATGTTTAGAAAGAAGAATTTCTTTACCTTCACCATACTTAAGCATGTCACAAAGGCAATTTAGGTTTTGGCTTAGGTGTCTGGGCCATAGGATATGGGAGGAGGAGATTTGAGTGTGAAGATAAATTTTGCTTAAGAAGCTTCAAATCTGAGGTATCTCATCATGTGGAAATATCCAGTGGGCAGAGGAACTTATAAATAAAAACATTTTGATGTAGTCATATCGATTCAGGATTCATTAAAGTCACAGCTAAAATCGCTAATGTGGAAGAGATCACTCAGAAAGTGTGAGGAACTGGGAGTCAAGCATCGAACCCTGGGAAACACCAAGACTGCAGAAGAGCAGAAAAGAAGCAGGAGTGAACAAAGACTGCAGAGAAGCACTGAGTTGAAGGCACTAGAATGCCTGAATCCTGGATGGGCCTTGGTCTTCTGTATAAAATTATCAAAAGATAAAACCATCAGAGAACATCTGAAGCAAAACTCAAAGCTGAAAGTTGCCATCTTGAGTAAAGGAGAGCTGCTCTGATCAAGCACAGTCATATTGAGGAAAGCAAATTAGTAATCGTATAGATTTTTGCGAGGATGAATTTGTTGGGGTTTGAGTAAGTCACAGAGGTAAGAGAGGGCTGACTTACCAGTCTTTGAAGAGTGCTCCCTGGAGCAAGTCCACCTCCTATTGTCTGACTTTTCTCAGTGTCAGTCTGTCCCTGGCAGGTGGGCTTTCACAGGCATATTCAGTGAAATGAGTTATCACTGACCTATGAGAGATGTTTAAAACCAGTTCTGGAACTTTCTTGTTAACATAGTCAAAGAACTGTCACTGATTATTTTAAAAGTTTAAAACCTTTTCTCATAGTTATGGCCACGGCTACAGAAGAATCAGATTGTTCTTAGGTGTAGGGGGACTTTTTTCATTCTTAAAATGGAATGCTATGAATATCAAGTAAGATAAGGACTGGCATATATTCATCAGTTTGGGTTTTTTTTAAATATTTGTTTATTTCTGGCTGTACTGGGTCTTTGCTAATGCACACAGGCTTTCTCTGGCTGTGGTGTGTGTAGGCTTCTCATTGTGGTGGCTTCTGTTGTTGCAGATCATGGGCTGTAGGCACGTGGGCTTCAGTAGTTGCAACACCTAGGTTCCGTAGTCGTGGTACATGGACTTTGTTACCCTTTGGCATGTGGGATCTTCCCTCATCAGAGATCAAACTTATGTCTCCTGCATTGGCAGGTGGATTCTTAACCACTGGACTACCAGGGAAGCCCCTATTCGTCAGTTTTAACAATTTAACTTCAGGAACATTTCAGTGGAGTCAATGAGGGACTAAAATATTACAATTCTACACTAATCTAGCCATACTTAGAATTTTCTCCCAGTTTAGGAAGTTCAAAAGAAAATGTACAGGACAGTGGTAAATTAAAACTAGTGTTTATTAGGGGTTTGTCATATCCTAGAAGTTGTGCTAGGTGCTTGACATACATTAGCTCTTTCAATTCTCACAGCTATGCCTTAAGGCAGCTATTAGGAGCAGTAGTAGTACTCCCATTTTACAGAAGATAAAATGGAGGCTCAGGATACTAAATAACATTTCCAAAATCATACAGCCAGTGATTGACAGGGAAATAGCTGGAGAGGAGACTCATGTAGACTCAGAGTCTGGGTATGTACCTTTGAACCACATTGCTGCTAAAAATGAAGCAAGCTATGGGAAGCAGCTGCTCCATCTCTTTCCATGATCCTCTTAAACTATTCTGACACCCTGCAAGGCAGTGCCCAGGAAGATAGATGCAACTCAGAACATTAGAGTGTAGAACCTAAGGAACAGAGCTGCATAAAGCCATGGCATTGCTCTCACATGAAAAATGACTGAAGATCAGACATTTCTGTTCACTCATCATAAATTTTTCAAATACTCATTTTCCCTGAGTGTTTCATGTAGGTAGCTACTAAAACCATGCAGCCCTTGGCCAAGTGTCAAGCAAATCTTTCTCTGACTGATAGCTACTCACATTCATTTCCTTACAATTACAAAATGATACTTTCTATAAAAGAAATCTATAACAGGTAAGACAGTGTTAAACAATCTTGAGATTGAAATGAGTCACCAGTAAATAAAATGTACATAGGAAATTTGGTAACAGCTTATTATTATTATTTATGCTTTTTAATCCATCCTGGGACAGTAGAGTGTTCTTTCTGTGTGCTTATTCATTACAAATACACCTGAATAGAAAATGTTTTTCCTTAAACACAATTAAATCACAGAAATACAATATATAACATTTTTGAGATCCCAGAACCTTCAGGATTTGGGAACATTTAGGCTGATAGTGCCCTTAAAAAGACCGACATACCAGCTTTGAAAACAAGTTATTTTGGACTATTGTCTAGTATGACAGCAACTGAATGGAGACTCGGGATGAAGACTCCATCTGAAGGTCTTGAAAGCTCAGTTGAGGAAGCAATTTTCCCTTAGACAAGAGAGCCTGGAGGCTTTTTTTTCTCCATAAATATTACACATAACAAATTCAGTCATGCAAATAGACAAGTGAAAAAACAAATAAAAAAATTTTGGTAAGTTTCACAAACAATAAATAAGGGTAGAAGTCTACTGAGCCTTAAGCTAAGAAGCCAAACCAAAAGTCTTTTGGCATATTTTAGTTTTAAGCCCCACAGCTGTAACCCATGTAACATTTCAACAGCTGAATGACTTAAAATACACTGTTATTTTATTCAGAATAAAGCCATGTTTGTCATATTCTTTTGTTCTTATTTCTCTATTCTCTAGAAAAACATATCTTTCCATATTTGTCTTTAAGAGGATGCTATACATAGAATGGAAGATGAATAGATGTACTTCAAATCTGTGCCAAGACTGAGACAAAAAAGGAAATTTGGGACTCGTTGTATTTGTATTACCCACTCATCTGCTTCATTCCTTAAATTCTGACATAAAACGGAATTGTTTAATACGTGCTTGAAAATTACTCTCAGATTCCCCATGAAACCAATATCAACATAAAAAGAAGGACCATGAAGCAACACTTGATAAATTGCACAAGGGAGTTCTGCCATCCACCCCCACCTCCCACTGCTTCTTTAGTGTTAAACACAACAGTACCTTAGGCTATCATTAACCCCCAGGAACCGTTTAGCAGTCTTCTTTTATTTCTGCTTTAATTAAATCTTTATCTGTTCCTTAGATGATCCCTGATGAACTTCAGAATTATTCTGTATCATTTCTGCATGCATTTGTCATGTATTTAAAATTCACTTAGCATGCACCATGAAGGGTTAATTAGGCTACTTTTCTTGCTGCTGCTGCTGTTGCTGCTGCTGCTGCTGCTGCTAAGTTGCTTCAGTCATGTCCGACTCTGTGCGACCCCATAGATGGCAGCCCAGGAGGCTCCCCCGTCCCTGGGATTCTCCAGGCAAGAACACTGGAGTGAGTTGCCATTTCCTTCTCCAGTGCATGAAAGTGAAAAGTGAAAGTAAAGTCGCTCAGTCATGTCCAACTCAGTGACCCCACGGACTGCAGCCCACCAGGCTCCTCCGTCCATGGGATTTTCCAGGCAAGAGTGCTGGAGTGGGGTGCCATTGCCTTTTCCTAATGCTGTATTATTTGTCAGAACTACAGATAACGACATTTCTAGAAGCCTTTGAACTAGGAATTCTTTCGTTTGTTTGCATTATATAAAGAAAGCAATTTATTTGGAGGGAAAGTTTTATTGTACAATAGAAACAATATATTGTTTCTTTCTGGTTTCCCGATCTGTTTTAAACCTTAAAAAATGTTAGATGTAGCTTTCCTTTAGCAGTTCTTTGCTGACTCTGATTTGAAGTGATTATAGATACCAAAATTTCAAAAATGTTTACAATTTCCTCTGTTTCAACAACTCAAAGATATCATTTCTTGTGAACTGGGAATTCTTTAATGTTCCTCCATTAAAGTAAAGCACAGAGAAGTGGATTATGAGTAGGGATGCTCCTGTTGACTTTCACCAAGCTGTCAACCCATGACACCTAGCTGGAATGCCTCAGCTCAATCATTACCTTACCTTCATCCTCTTCCAGACTCAGGCTCTCCTCTCTTTCCTGCCCCAGTTCTTTCCTTCTCTCATCAGCCCACTCCTACCCCTTCCTTTTAGCCCCCTTAAAGTGTGTGACTCTGATTATTCAGTTGGGCTGAGGTTTGCCACAAACCTGTGAGGTAGATGGGAAAAATGGCTCTTCACAAAGGGAATTTGCTTATATCTTGCTGGGACTTTGGATTTTGCTTAGACTTCTCTTAACACTCAAGATAATTAGCCAGCGTTTTGTTGAAATTCAAAGATGCTGTCTAATTTCAGTATAAAACATTCTGAGTGACTATGAAAGTCAATGGCACAATCAGAGTTAGTAATTCACAGATTTCATTAATGTAACCATTAATGACAAGGCATAGACATCCAACCCCCAGGCTTGAAAGACAGGGAACTTACTGTGTGTCTATAAACAGCAGATTTAGCATCTTTTCTTTAAAATAAGAACCCATCTTACTGAAATTAAGGTGTTCTATTTTTACTAAATTTCAAAATCTCCATTAGCTGAAGGAGCCAATTGTTGGAGTTCATCATAGGTCTTGTGTTTTAGCAATGAGATCTTGATGGCCTTGTCTGACTCTGCATGGTGACCCCAATCATCACATAGAACTGAGGAAATGAAAATTTCACTCTATTCATAACTGGACAGTCATGATTTTTTAATACTTTCTTCAATGTATTATACATGAAATCTAGATTTATAAAAGCATATCCTCATAGGAACAAAACTTTTAGACTATATCTATCTGTAGTGTTGCAAAGTATCCCAGACACACAGAGGTTCTCTGACCACACCACTGCCTAAACTATCCAATGAAAATGGTCCATGATGGTCACTGAGTTATTTACTGTTTTAATAGTAAGTTCAGGGCTTCCCTGGTGGCTCAGAGGTTAAAGCGTCTGCCTCCAATGTGGGAGACCCGGGTTCGATCCCTGGGATGGGAAGATTCCCCTGGAAAAGGAAATGGTAACCCACTCCAGTATTCTTGCCTGGAGAATCCCATGGACAAAGAAGCCTGGTAGGCTGCAGTTCACAGGGTCGCAAAGAGTCGGGCACAACTGAGCGACTTCACTTTCTGGTACATTAATCCTGTTCTCTTGGCATACCCCACAGATGTTGTCAGTCTGCCTTTATTGTCATTTTGAATATGTCCACAGAAGTTGTTAATAGGTTTTCACTAGGGTGGAATTCTCTAAATATGGGTGGAAGTGTTACCAGGATAGAGATATTACCATTGACGTTGGAAACATGGAAATAATTTGTGACTTTGACAAGAGTAGTTGTAATGGAATAAAGAGAACAGAAACTCACTTAGAGTACATGAAGAAGAAAATAGGAAGTAGAAATGTCAACTTTATTAGAAATTATGCCAGGAATGAGAAGAAAAAAAAAATGAGACCCATAGTTGGAAGCGGATATGTGGGGGTATGTTTCAAAGATGAGATATCCTGGAGTATATTTGTGTATGCAAATATCCATACAAAACAATTACTTTACCATTTTTCATAAGAAAAGGAAAGGAAAGGAGAAAAGAAGGAGAAAATGGGCCAAGGATGTTTAAAAGTGAACTCAAGTTTCTACCATTATAGAGATGAGGGAAAAAACAACTTAGTTCAGTTCAGTCCAGTCACTTAGTTGTGTCTGACTCTTTGCGACCCCATGAACTGCAGCACACCAGCCCTCCCTGTCCCTCACCAACTCCCAGACCTCACTCAGACTCACCTCCATCGAGTCAGTGATGCCATCCAGCCATCTCATCCTCTGTCATCCCAGTCTCCTCCTGCCCCCAATACCTCCCAGCAGAGTCTTTTCCAATGAGTCAACTCTTCACATGAGGTGGCCAAACTACTGGAATTTCAGCTTTAGCAACATTCCTTCCAAAGAAATCCCAGGGCTGATCTCCTTCAGAATGGACTGGTTGGATATCCTTGCAGTCTAAGGGACTCTCAAGAGTCTTCTCCAACACCACAGTTCAAAAGCATCAATTCTTCAGCGCTCAGCCTTCTTCACAGTCCAACTCTCACATCCATACATGACTACTGGAGAAACCATAGCCTTGACTATACAGACCTAGTAGTATCTCTGCTTTTGAATATGCTATCTAGGTTGGTCTTAACTTTTCTTCCAAGGAGTAAGCGTCTTTTAATTTCATGGCTGCAGTCACCATTTGCAGTGATTTTGGACCCCCCAAAAATAAAGTCTGACAATGTTCCCACTGTTTCCCCATCTATTTCCATGAAATGATGGGACTGGATGCCATGATCTTCGTTTTCTGAATGTTGAGCTTTAAACCAACTTTTTCACTCTCCTCTTTCACTTTCATCAAGAGGCTTTTTAGTTCCTCTTCACTTTCTGGCATAAGGGTGGTGTCATCTGCATATCTGAGGTTATGGATATTTCTCCTGGCAATCTTGATTCCAGCTTGCATTTCTTCCAGTCCAGTGTTTCTCATGATGTATTCGGCATAGAAGTTAAATAAGCAGGGTGACAATATACAGCCTTGATGTACTCCTTTTCCTATTTGGAACCAGTCTGTTGTTCCATGTCCAGTTCTAACTGTTGCTTCCTGACCTGCATACACACTTCTCAAGAGGCAGGTCAGGTGGTCTGGTATTCCCATCTCTTTCAGAATTTTCCGCAGTTTATTGTGATCCACACAATCAAAGGCTTCGGCATAGTCAAGAAAGCAGAAATAGATGTTTTTCTGGAACTCTCTTGCTTTTTCCATGATCCAGCAGATGTTGGCAATTTGATCTCTGGTTCCTCTGCCTCTTCTAAAACCAGCTTGAACATCAGGGAGTTCACAGTTCACGTATTGCTGAAGCCTGGCTTGGAGAATTTTGAGCATTACTTTACTAGCATGTGAGATGAGTGCAATTGTGCGGTAGTTTGAGCATTCTTTGGCATTGCCTTTCTTTGGGATTGGAATGAAAACTGACATTTTCCAGTCCTGTGGCCACTGCTGAGTTTTCCAAACTTGCTGGCATATTGAGTGCAGCACTTTCACAGTATCATCTTTCAGGATTTGAAATAGCTTTACTGGAATTCCATCACCTCCACTAGCTTTGTTCATAGTGATGCTTTCTAAGTGATGCTTCCTAAGGCCCACTTGACTTTGCATTCCAGGATGTCTGGCTCTAGATGAGTGATCACACCATTGTGATTATCTGGGTCGTGAAGATCTTTTTTGTACAGTTCTTCTGTGTATTCTTCTGCCACCTCTTCTTAATATCTTCTGCTTCTGTTAGGTCCAGACCACTTCTGCCCTTTATTGAGCCCATCTTTGCATGAAATGTCCCCTTGGTATCTCTAATTTTCTTGAAGAGATCTCTAGTCTTTCCCATTCTGTTGTTTTCCTCTATTTCTTTACTTTGATCGCTGGAGAAGGCTTTCTTATCTCTTCTTGCTATTCTTTGGAACTCTGCATTCAGATGCTTCTATCTTTCCTTTTCTCCTTGGCTTTACACTTCTCTTCTTTTCACAGCTATTTGTAAGGGCTCCCCAGACAGCCATTTTGCTTTTTTGCATTTCTTTTCCATGGGGATGGTCTTGATCCCTGTCTCCTCAACAATGTCACTAACCTCATTCCATAGTTCATCAGGCACTCTATTTATCAGATCTAGACCCTTAAATCTATTTCTCACTTCCACTGTATAATCATAAGGGATTTGATTGAGGTCATACCTGAATGATCTAGCAGTTTTCCCTACTTTCTTCAGTATAAGTCTGAATTTGGTAATAAGGAGTTCATGATCTGAGTCACAGTCAGCTCCTGGTCTTGTTTTTGTTGACTGTATAGAGCTTCTCCATCTTTGGCTGCAAAGAATATAATCAATCTGATTTCGGTGTTGACCATCTGGTGATGTCCATGTGTAGAGTCTTTTCTTGTGTTGTTGGTCTTTGCTATGTTCAGTGCATTTTCTTGGCAAAACTCTATTAGTCTTTGCCCTGCTTCATTCTGCATTCCAAGCCAAATTTGCCTGTTATGCCAGGTGTTTCTTGACTTCCTACTTTTGCATTCCAGTCCCCTATAATGAAAAGGACATCTTTTTTGGGTGTTAGTTCTAAAAGGTTTTGTAGGTCTTCATAGAACCACTCAACTTCAGCTTCTTCAGCATTACTGGTTGGGGCATAGATTTGGATTACCGTGATATTGAATGGTTTGCCTTGGAGATGAACAGAGTTCATTCTGTCATTTTTGAGATTGCATCCAAGTACTGCATTTCAGACTCTTTTGTTGACCATGATGGCTACTCCATCTCTTCTGAGGAATTCCTGCCCGCAGTAGTAGATATAATGGTCATCTGAGTTAAATTCACCCATTCCAGTCCATTTTAGTTCACTGATTCCTAGAATGTCGACGTTCACTCTTGCCATCTCCTGTTTGACCACTTCCAATTTGTCTTGATTCATGGACCTGACATTCCAGGTTCCTATGCAATATTGCTCTTTACAGAATCGGACCTTGCTTCTATCACCAGTCACATCCACAGCTGGGTATTGTTTTTGCTTTGGCTCCATCCCTTCATTCTTTCTGGAGTTATTTCTCCACTGATCTCCAGTAACATATTGGGCACTTACTGACCTGGGGCATTCCTCCTTCAGTATCCTATCATTCTGCCTTTTCATACTGTTCATGGGGTTCTCAAGGCAAGAATACTGAAGTGGTTTGTCACTCCCTTCTCCAGTGGACCACAATCTGTCAGACCTCTCCACCATGACACGCCCATCTTGGGTTGCCCAGCAGGCATGGCTTAGTTAAGAAACACTTAAATTTTTGTTCCCACTTCAAAGTAAAATAAAACAATTATTTCTAATTTATCTCAGCAGGCAGGCCCCCCTTATACTGACAAATCAATCTCCCTCACTTAAAATCTTATTCTGAGATTTATTTTTTAAATTTATTATTTTACCCTACAGTATTGTACTGGTTTTGCCATACATTGACACGAATCTGCCATGGGTGTACATGCGTTCCCCATCCTGAACCCCCCTCCCATTTCCCTCCCCATCCCATCCATCTGGGTCATCCCAGTGCACCGGCCTTGAGCACTCTGTATCATGCATTGAACTTGGACTGGTGATTTGCTTCACAGGTGATAATTTACATGTTTCAATGCCATTCTCCCATATCATCCTGCCCTCACTATCTCCCACAGAGTCCAAAAGACTTTTATTCTGAGATTTAAAATTAGTCATTCAGTCAGTCAGTCAGTTCAGTTGCTCAGTTGAGTCTGACTCTTTGCGACCTCATGAATCGCAGCACGCCAGGCTTCCCTGTCCATCACCAACTCCCAGAGTTCACTGAGATTCACATCCAGAGAGTCAGTGATGCCATCCAGCCATTTCATCCTCTGTCGTCCCCTTCTCCTCCTGCCCCCAATCCCTCCCAACATCAAAGTCTTTTCCAATGAGTCAACTCTTCGCATGAGGTGGCCAAAGTCCTGGAGTTTCAGCTTTAGCATCATTCCTTCCAAAGAACACCCAGGGCTGATCTCCTTCAGAATGGACTGGTTGGATCTCCTTGCAGTCCAAGGGACTCTCAAGAGTCTTCTCCAACACCACAGTTCAAAAGCATCAATTCCTCGTTGCTCAGCCTTCTTCACAGTCCAACTCTCACATCCATACATGACTACTGGAAAAACCATAGCCTTGACTAGACGGCCTTAGTTGGCAAAGTAATGTCTTGGCTTTTGAATATGCTATCTAGGTTGGTCACAACTTTTCTTCCAAGGAGTAAACGCCTTTTAATTTCATGGCTGCAGTCACCTTCTGCAGTGATTTTGGAGCCCAAAAAATAAAGTCTGACACTGTTTCCACTGTTTCCCCATCTATTTCCCATGAAGTGATTAATGAGGCATTAATTGAAAAATAGTATTGAATTCCTACAGCTTTAGGCCCTGAATAATTATACAGGACTAATAAAAACCCCTAACAATGTTTGAATCTAATAAAGGAAATAAAACTCAGACAAAGAGTAAAAACACCAATAGAGATAAGAATAAAAAGGATGTCACAAGAGGGTTTTGAGAAACTGGTTCAAAAGCATTTGGAGGGTAATTGCTCTGCTTGCTAGAAGTCTTCTTAGAGGAGGCATTGGGATTCTATCTGCATATTGAGGGAGGAAAGAATTTGACCTAGTGGAAACAATTTAAAGACCATGTACTGAGTAAAGAGACTAACTAGAACTAACACATTACAAGGAGATATATGGACACCATGTTGGTGAATGAAAAATAAGCCAACCAGCCAGAACTGATTGATAGATTAAATCCAACAAAAGAACAGTAAAATGGGTTCCAGAACACAACCTTGGACACTTTATTTCACATAACATTTAATAGAGTCTAGGATATGGAGGGAAGATTTTTGTCTATAATTATTTGGAGTGTTTAGAATGGGCACAAATCTTGCACATCTAATATATTTGAAGGATGCATTACTAAATGGTTTATTTTTGTTTATGCAATCTAATCACATGGATCACAGCATTGTCTAACTCAATGAAACTAAGACATGCCATGTAGGGCCACCCAAGATGGATCAGTCATGGTGGAGAGTTCTGACAATATGTAGTCCACTGGAGAAAGGAATGGCAAGCCACTTCATTATTCTTGCCTTGAGACCCCATGAACTGAAAGATGAACTCCCCAGGTCATTAGATGCCCAATATGCTACTGGAGATCAATGGAGAAATAGCTCCAGAAAGAATGAAGAGACAGAGCCAAAGCAAAAACAACACCCATTGTGGATGTGACTGGTGATGGAAGCAAGGTCCGATGCTGTAAAGAGCAATACTGCTTAGGAACGTAGAATGTTAGATCCATGAATCAAGGCAAATTGGAAGTGGTCAAACAGGAGATGACAAGAGTGAATGTCGACATTTTAGGCATCAGAGAACAAAAATGGACTGGAATAGGGGAATTTAATTCAGATGACCATTATATCTACTACTGTGGGCAAGAATCCCTTAGAAGAAATGGAGTAGCCATCATAGTCAACAAGAGTCCAAAATGCAGTCCTTGAATGCAATCTCAAAAACAACAGAATGATCTCTGTTAATTTCCAAGGCAAACCATTCAATAACACCATAATCCAAGTCTATGCCTTACCAGTAACACTGAAGAAGCTGATGTTGACCGGTTCTATGAAGACCTACAAAACCTTTTAGAACTAACACCCAAAAAAGATGTCCTTTCATTATAGTGGACTGAAATGCAAAAGTAGGAAGTCAAGAAACACCTGGCATAACAGGCAAATTTGGCCCTGGTGTGCAGAATGAAGCAGGGCAAAGACTAATTGAGTTTTGCCAAGAGAACACACTGGTCAACACCCTCTTCCAACAACACAAGAGAAGATTCTACACATATACACCAGATGACCAACACTGAAATGAGATTGATTATATTCTTTGCAGCCAAAGATGGAGAAGCTCTATACAGTCAGTGAAAACAAGACTGGGAGCTGACTGTGGATCAGATCATGAACTCCTTATTGCCAAATTCAGACTTAACTTGAAGAAAGTAGGGAAAACCACTAGACCATTCAGGTATGACCTAAATCAAATCCCTTATGATTATACAGTGGAAGTGAGAAATAAATCTGATAGAGTACCTGATGAACTATGGATGGAAGTTTGTGACATTGTACAGGAAACAGGGATCAAGACTGTCCCCATGAAAAAGAAATGCCAAAAGGCAAAACGGTTGTCTGAGGAGACCTTACAAATAGCTGTAAAAAGAAGAGACATGAAAAGCAAAGGAGAAAAGGAAAAATATGCCCATTTGAATGCAGAGTTCCAAAGAAGAGCAAGGAGAGATAAGAAAGCCTTCCTCAGTGAACAATGCAAAGAAATAGAGGAAAACAACAGAATGAGAAAGACTAGAGATCTCTTCAAGAAAATTAGAGATACCAAGGGAATATTTCATGCAATGATGGGGTCAATAAAGGACAAAAATGGCATGGACCTAACAGAAGCAGAAGATATTAAGAAGAGGTGGCAAGAATACACAGAAGAACTGTACCCCCCCAAAAAAAAAATCGTCATGAACCAGATAATCACAATGGTGTGATCATTCACCTAGAGCCAGACATCCTGGAAAGTGAAGTCCAGTGGGCCTTTGGAAGCATCACTACAAACAAAGCTAGTGGAGGTGATGGAATTCCAGTTGAACTATTTCAAATCCTAAAAGATGATGCTGTGAAAGTGCTGCACTCAATATGCCAGCAAATTTAGAAAACTCAGCAGTGGCCACAGAACTGGAAAAGGACAGATTTCATTCCAATCCCAAAGAAAGGCAATGCCAAAGAATGTTCAAACTACTGCACAATTGCACTCATCTCACATGCTAGTAAAGTAATGCTCAAAATTCTCCAAGCCAGGTTTCAACAATATGTGAACTGTGAACTTTCAGATATTCAAGCTGGTTTTAGAAAAAGCAGAGGAACCAGAGATCAAATTTCCAACATCCACTGGATCATCAGAAAAGTAAGAGAGTTCCAGAAAGACATCAATTTCTGCTTTATTGACTATGCCAAAGCCTTTGACTGTGTGGATCACAGAAACTGGAAAATTCAGAAACAGATGGGAATATCAGACCACCTAACCTGCCTCTTGAGAAATGTGTATGCAGGTCAGGAAACAACAGTTAGAACTGGACATGGAACAACAGACTGGTTCCAAATAGGAAAAGAAGTACATCAAGGCTGTATATTGTCACCCTGCTTATTTAACTTATATGCAGAGTACATCATAAGAAACGATGGGCTGGATGAAGCACAAGCTAGAATCAAGATTGCTGGGAGAAATATCAATATTCTCAAATCTGCAGATGACACCACCCTTATGGCAGAAAGCAAAGAAGAACTGAAGAGCCTCTTGATGAAAGTGAAAGAGGAGAGTGAAAATTTGGTTTAAAACACAACATTCAGAAAACGAAGATCATGGCATCCAGCCCCATCACTTCATAGTGAACAGATGGTTCTCCAAAATCACTGCAGATGGTGACTGCAGCCATTAAATTAAAAGATGCTTACTCCTTGGAAGGAAAGTTATGACCAACCTAGACAGCATTAAAAAAGTAGAGACTTCGCTTTGCCAACAAAGGTCCGTCTAGTCAAGGCTATGTTTTTTCCAGTAGTCATGTATGGACGTGAGAGTTGGACTATAAAGAAAGCTGGATGCCAAAGAATTGATGCTTTTGAACTGTGGTGTTGGAGAAGACTCTTGAGAGTCCCTTGGACTGCAAGGAGATCCAACCAGTCCATTCTAAAGGAGATCAGTCCTGGGTTTAATTGGAAGGACTGAGGCTGAAGCTGAAACTCCAATACTTTGGCCACCTGATGTGAAGAGCTGACTCATTTGAAAAGACCCTGATGCTGGGAACGATTGAAGGCATGAGGAGAAGCGGATGACAGAGGATGAGATGATTGGATGGCATCACTGACTCAATGGACATGAGTATGGGTAAACTGCAGGAATTGGTGATAGATGGAGAGGCCTGGCGTGTAGTGGTCCATTGGGTCACAAAGAGTCAGACACAGCTGAGCCACGGAACTGAACTGAATAAGGTGGCTAAATGAATAGTTGGCTTTCCAGGTGGCGTTAGTGGTAAAGAATCCATCTGCCAATGCAGGAGTTGTAAGAGACTTGAGTTCAATCTCTGGGTTGGGAAGATACCATGGAGTAGGCAACAGCAACCCACTCCAGTATTCTTGCCTGGAAAATTCCATTGGCAGAGGAGCCTGGCAGACTACAGTCCATGGGGCCACAATGAATTGGACACAACTGAGTGACTGAACCACCACCAACTGAATAGCTAAGCTTCAGTTTCCTCTTACTTGAGGTGACTCCTATGTTTTGGGACTTTATATTCTTTGATTATTAATAGTTGTTTGAAAAATATTTCATCTGTTCCACAGCTCACAATCATTAAAGCTATTAGGAATGCTGTCAAACTTTGGAAAACTTTCATTAAGTTGTTTGTTGCTGGCAGTAGTAGTGCAAATAGTCTGGGTTTGTATGTGCATGTGTTCATATATAACACAGATTAAAAGATATACCATTTTTATGAATTGTAAGATTCATATTGTTAAAACGACCATACCACCCATGGCAATCTACAGATTCAATGCAATATTTATCAAAATACCAAAGGCATTTTTCACGGAAGTAGAACAAATAATACTAAAATTGGTATGGAAACACAAAAGACCCTAAATGTCCAAAACAGTCTTGAAAAAGAAGAACAGAGCTGGAGGAATCATGCTCCCTGACTTCAGACAATACTATAAAGCTATAATAAACAAAACAGCATGGAACTTTCACAAAACAGTATTGTACTGGCACATGATAGACACGTAGATCAGTGGAACAGAATAAACATCCCAGAAAAGAAGTCACACTTATATAGGCAATTAATCTATGACAAAGAAGGCAAGAACACACAATGAGGAAAAGACAGCCTCTTTATAAATGGTGTTGGGAAAAGTGGAGAGCTATATGCAAATAAAAATCAAACTCTCACACCATGCACAAAAAGAAATTCGAAATGGATTAAAGACTTAAATGTATGACCTGAAACTATAAAAACTTCTCAAAGAAATATAAACAGCAAGGTCTATGACATCAGGCTTAGTAACATTTTTTTCTTGCTCTGTCTCCTCAAATAAGGGAAAGGAAAGCAAAAATAAACATATGGGACTACATCAAACTAAAAAGATTTTGCACAGGGGTAAAACTATCAGCAGAATGGAAGGAATTAGCCAATAACATGTATGAAAAGGGATTAATATTCAAAATGTACAAAGAATTCATACAACTCAACATCAAAAAACCAAACAACCTGATTGAAAAATGGGCAGAGGATCTAAAGAGGCACTTTTCCAAAGAAGATATACTGATGGCTAACAGAAACATGAAAAGGTATTCAACATCACTAATCATCAGGGACATGTAAATCAAAATCACAATGAACTATCATCTCACATTTGTCAGACTGGCTATTATCAAAAAGACAACAAATAACAAGTGCTGGTGAAGATGTGAAGAAAAGGGAGCTCTTGTCCATAATAGGTTGGAATGTAAATTGGTGCATTCACTATCGAAAACAGTATGGAGATTTCCTCAAAATATTAAAAATATAACAATATATGATCCAGCAATTCTACTCCTGGCTATTTATCTGAAGAAAACAAAAATATTAATTAGAAAAAGTATATGCATTCCTATGTTTATAGCAACAGTATTCACAATAGCAAAGTTACAGAGCAATCCAAGGGCCCATCAGTAGATTAATGGATAAAATAAACATATATAATACACAAAAAATGAAATATTATTACTCAATCATAGAAAAGGGTGAAATCTTGTCATTAGGTACAACATGGATGGACATAGAGGGTACTATGCTAAGTGAAATAAGACAGAGAAAGACAAACATTGTATGATTTCACTCACATGTGAAAGAATCTAAAAAGTTAAAACAAAGGAACAAACATAACAAAACAGAAAGAGTTATAAATGCAGAGAACAAGCAGGTGGTCACCTAAGAGGAAGGGTGAGGAAGGGAAAAAAGATAGGTGAGGGATTTAAAAAAATAAGCTCTAAAACTTGGAAGAGTCTCTCATATTTGCTATTGTTTCTATACATTTTAAACTTTATTTCTCTTCTACTCTCAACATACAGCCAGAGCTGGACATAGGACATCATGATACAACCTCTAGCACTGTTCCTTTGTAATTTAGTACAAAGAGCAGTGGGCATATTTCTGGAAGCTGTTTCTACCTCAAGATGATAGCCTATCTAGTCAGAAATGACTGCAAATCAAATAAAAACATCCCACTAACACCAAACTAAATCAAATTCCCCTAAGCTGGATCCCCAAATGTCTGCAGCCACTCTAATACCACTCACTATGAAAGGAAATGAGATAGAGGTAAGTTTATGTGGAAAGAGATTACAGTGTTAAGTAACTAAGGTAAAAATGACAACTATGGCAAATTTCACAAAATCACAGGACCATGTGAACACAAACTAAGACCACCTCTGTGCCTTAAAGGGGGCTCTGAAAGAAAGGGACCCTGAAGCTTAAGCTTAAGCTTAATTAGAATTATATTAAATCCATTTCTGAGTACCTGCACTTAAGCAGTAAAATGGGGGAAAAATATTTAAAAGCCATGAGACCCCTGACTGACTTTATTCAATAGCCAAAGATTAATTTCCATTTGTTCACTATAGTAACTGACATTTATGGATACAAATTACTAGAACACATGGTCCTTGACAAGGTGGTCAGTACATTTCTAATGTGAAGCAATTAGAGAGTGATTCCTGATGAATGACTGCTTAGTTGGCCATATTGTGACCTAGTAGTGATAAGAGGGTAGGCTGTCCTACTGCTGCTGCTGCTGCTGCTGCTAAGTTGCTTCAGTCGTGTCCGACTCTGTGTGACCCCAGAGACGGCAGCCCACCAGGCTCCCCCATCCCTGGGATTCTCCAGGCAAGAACACTGGAGTGGGTTGCCATTTCCTTCTCCAATGCGTGAAAGTGAAAAGTGAAAGTGAAGTCACTCAGACTCTTAGCGATCCCATGGACTGCAGCCTACCAGGCTCCTCCGTCCATGGGATTTTCCAGGCAAGAGTACTGGAGTGGGTTGCCATTGCCTTCTCTGAAGCTGTCCTACAGTTAGCTGGTAATCATGAGATGATGGCATACGTCAGGAGATACAAGTTAAGCTTATTCTGAAACATAAATGTCATCAACCATAGTGGGGCTGGGCCTGAGGACAGAGCTTGGTCTTAGATATCAGCCTTTGCAGCTCTGGAAGAAGAGGGGGTGGGAAGTCTACCAAACATGTCCAAATGCATTAAGAATATCACCCATTGTATTCCAGGGGTTACTGTACACAACTCCTTTTCGAAAGGGATAATGGCTCTATTTAATAGTAGTCTGCTGACTGGGTAGCAGAGATTTTCAGTCAACATTCATTTCTATTATATAAGTCTTTAATGTAATAGATTTCTTTGTGTCGACATAAGAAAAGCAATGCTATCATGGACTACGTAGTCCAGACTATGGAAAACACCCCATTATGTTGAGTGAGTGAGTGAAGTCGCTCAGTCATGTCTGACTCTTTGTGACCCTGTGGACTGTAGCCTACCAGGTTTCTCCGTCCATGGGATTCTCCAGGTAAGAGTACTGGAGTGGGTTACCATTTCCTTCTCCAGGGGATCTTCCCAACCCAGGGATCGAACCCGGGTCTCCTATGTTGGAGGCAGACACTTTAACCTCTGAGCCACCAGGGAAGCCACAGGATGTTATAATGGTATCTGATAAATTGGTGATTCTAACTGTAGGGCTCATCACACTTAGAAACGATCACTTTTTCAAAATTTTTTTATCTTTCCATTTTGGAACATGTTCATCCCTTTCATCACGTGGCTCATGCCAAGCGGATTGTCAAAATTATTGTTTACAATACTCATATCCTCAGAGCTGTCTTTATAGATGTTTTTCCTAAGAGGATTTTGAAATGATACTAGTGTGCAGAGTTAAAATTGAACAACCATCTCCCAAACTTATGATAATCAAGTTCTAATTTGACTGTTGTTTCATTCCTTACATACAATCCTCTATTACTTATTTAAATAATGTAGTAAAAGAAATATAAGAGAATAATGCAAAAAGATTCATGTTTACCATTAGAATACTTATTCTTGAAAACAGTAGTTACCATCTTGGATACATATATTTCTCTAGTCATACCCTGACAAATGATTATTGCCTGTGACAAGGACCAATATAGTTTATAGAATCCATTCCCTTCTCTCTCTCTGTTTATTTAGCATTACAAAACTAAAGCTGCTGCTGCTGCTGCTGCTAAGTCGCTTCAGTCGTGTCTGACTCTGTGTGACCCCATAGACAGCAGCCTACCAGGCTCCCCTATCCCTGGGATTCTCCAGGCAAGAACACTGGAGTGGGTGGCCATTTCCTTCTCCAATGCATGAAAGTGAAAAGTGAAAGCGAAGTTGCTCAGTCGTGTCCGACTCCTAGCGACCCCATGGACTGCAGCCTACAAGGCTCCTCCATCCATGGGATTTGCCAGGCAAGAGTACTGGAGTGAGTTGCCATTGCCTTCTCCGAAACTAAAGCTAAAGTAATTTAAAGTATTCCTAAAAATCTAAAAATATATTTTAATGCTAGAACTGCTTGGGATTCATTAAATGATGTTAAAAGAAAAGCAAGCTAGAGGGAAAAAAAAAAGTTTAAAAGAAAGAAAAAGAAGGCATTCTTTGGCTAAATGGTTACAAAAACTATTTACATGTTAATTACCTTTAAGGAAGAACTATTGAAATTATGTGATAGAACTATTGTCTTTAAATGTATGATTTGCTCAAGTATTGGAGGGATGCAAACAATTAGAGCTCTTTAATTAATGGGTAAATTGGCCCAATAAGACATTTATGTTCATTTGCATTTAACTAAAATAGACTAATGATAGAAGATGGTCAACTTCAGAAACTTTCTGAATTACTTCATGTTTTCTTTCTTTTTAAGAACTAATATTTATTCAGTCTGAAACAAATGTAATCAAACTCCTGAAGACTATAACTTGGGGCTTAGTTTGTCTTTCTTTTTCTTGTTTTTCTTATTCTATTGCAGATTACTTTCTAGGAAACACAGATAAGCCTCCAGGAGAGGAGATTTTTAGAATACCTGCCTGCTATGTACCTGATCACTGTATTTGTTGTTACTGTTTTCCAGTCACTCAGTCATGTCCAACTCCTTGTGATCCCATGGACTGCAGTATGACAGGCCTTCCCATCCCTCACCATCTCCCAGATTTTGCCCAAGTTCATGTTCATTGAATCAGTGATGCTATCCAACCATCTCCTTCTGCCTTCAATTTTTCAAGCATCAGGGTCTTTTCAAATGAGTCTGCTCTTCACATCAGGTGGCCAAAGTATTGGAGCTTCAGCTTCAGCATCAGTCCTTCCAATGAATATTCAGGGTTGATTTTCTTTAAAATTGACAGGTTTGACCTCCTTGCTGTCCAAGGGACTCTGCAGAGTCTTCTCTAGTACCACAGTTCCAAAGCATCAATTCTTTGGCACTCAGCCTTCTTTATGGTCCAACTCTCACAACCATACATGACTACTGGAAAGACCATAGCCTTGACTATAAGGACTTTTATTGGCAAAGTGATGTCTTTGCTTTTTAATACACTGTCTAGGTTTGTCATAGCTTTCCTGCCAAGAAGCAGTCATATTCTAATTTCATGGCTACAGTCACCCTCCACATTGATTTTAGAATCCAAGAAGAGGAAATCTGTCACTGCTTCCACCTTTTCACTTTCTATTTTCCATGAAGTGATGGGGCTGGATGCCATGATCTTAGTTTTTTTTAAATATTGAGTTTTAAACTGCCTTTTTCATTCTTCTCTTTCACCCTCATCAAGATGCTCTTTAGTTCCTCTTTGATTTCTGCCATTAAAGTGGTATCATCTGCATCTCTGAAATTGTTATTTTTCCTGGCTATCTTGATTCCACCTTGTAACTCATCCAGCCTGGCATGGTGCATGATGTGCTCTGCATTTAAGTTAAATAAAAAGAGTGACAATAAACAGTCTGGTTGTACTTGTTTCTAAATTCTGAACCAGTCAGTTGATGCATAAAAGGTTCTGTTACTTCTTGACCCTCATACAGGTTCCTCAGGAGACAGATAAGATGGTCTGGTATTCGATCTCTTTAAGAGTTCTCCACAGTTTGTTATGATCCATATCTCCATATCATCAAAGGCTTTAGCATAGTTAATGAAATGGAGATAGATGTTTTTTTGGAATTCCCTTGTTTTCTCTACAATCTAGCAAACATTGGCAATTTGATCTCTGGTTTCTCTACCTTTTCTAAACTCAGCTTTAACATCTGGAAGTTCTCAGTTCACATACTGCTGAAGCCTAGCTTGAAGGATTTTGAATATAACCTTACTAGCATAGGAAAAGGCAATGGCACCCCACTCCAGGACTCTAGCCTGGAAAATCCCATGGACGGAGGAGCCTGGTAGGCTGCAGTCCATGGTGTCACTAAGAGTCGGACATGACTGAGTTACTTCACTTTCACTTTTCACTTTCATGCATTGGAGAAAGAAATGGCAGCTCACTCCAGTGTTCTTGCCTGGAGAATCCCAGGGACAGGGGAGCCTGGTGGGCTGCCATCTAATGGGGCCACACAGAGTCGGACACAACTGAAGTGACTTAGCAGCAGCAGCATAGGAGATGAGCACGACTGTCTGGGTTTGAATATTCTTTAGTACTCCCCTTCTTGGGAATTGGGATGAAGATTGACCTTTTCCAGTCCTGTGGCCACCGCTGAGTTTTCCAAATTTGCTGACATACTGAGTGCAGCACTTTACTATAACCATATAATTCCAGCCAAAACATCTAAGTTGGCTGTCCTTAGGGTCTGCATATCATTTACTATTCAAGTGAGGATAATTTTGAAATTAAAAGAGAGTACTACGACTGCCTGCTATTCAGGAGACCCGGGTTTGATCCCTAGGTCAGGAGGATCCTCTGGAGAAGAAAATAGCAACTCACTCCAGTATTCTTGCCTGGGATAGAGAAGCCGAGCAGGCTGCAGCCCATGGGACTGCAAAGAGTCAGACATGACTGAGCGACTACCACCATTATTGTTAATAACCAGACCAGAGAAAGGGGTAACAGAGATCAGTATATCTAGTGGTATAGATCTAGAAGAGCCTCCTAGCTGAAACTCTGACTTGAAAGCTGCCATCCACAAGCCTCTCCTGAAGAGCTGGTCTAAGAGCTTTGGCCTTGACCCTTGGCCCCGGCTGACTGGACACCCAAACTGGAGGAAACCAATCAAACCTACAGGCTGGGTTGAGCCAATCAGACTGTTTTCTTCCTGAATCTGAACAGAGACCACCAGAAAATGATGTACAATAAATGGGAAAGTTATATGTTGATTCATGCTGGATCAGCACCACATACCACCCAAAACTACAACAGAGCAACAGAACAGAAAAAAAGTCAGGTTGGAGAAGAAAATAAAACTAAAAGAGAAAGAGGGATGAGGTACCATGAGACCTCTAGAAACCTAACTTTGCAATTCAAACTTCTATTTGGCTCAGTTGAACTTAAAATGCATTCCTCAATTACAAAACTAAATACATTCTTACCACATGATCCTGCAACTGTGCCTTGGTATTTGTATCCAAATGAAGTGAAAACTTATGTCCACACAATAACCTGCATACGATGTTTATACTATCTTTATTCATAACTGCCAAAACTCAAAAGCCACCAGGATGTCCTTCAGTAGGTGAGTAGATAGATAAGCTGCAGTGCATCCAGACAATGGAATATGATTCGGAGTTAAAAAGAAATGAGCTATCAAGCCACGAAAAGACATAGAAGAAACGAATGCATATTACTAGTTGAAAGAAGCCATCTGAAAAGTCTACATACTATACGACTGCCTTTCTGGAAAAGGCAAAACTATAGACACAGTAAAAGAATCAGTTGCCGGGAGCCAGTGTGAGGAATCCCGCCCGTGACAAGGTCATGAGGAAGGAAGCTGACATATGCAAGGCGTGCTCAGACTTCAGGGACCCCTCTGGAAATTCCTAAGCATGTACCCCAACAAAAATCTGCCGGCTTTTGTGCTCTGCTTTTCCACTCTTCTGACATTTTCTGGAAAAAGTCAATTCAGGGCTTTAGTCTTCTGCATTTGAAAGAGTGTTTCAATCCAAAAAACCCTCTGATGGCTTTCTAGCCTGCCTGCAGGACTCCTACAGCTGCGCGTGTGATTGTTTGAGGCCTCCTGACCGCAGGAGACACAGGAAGCTTAAAACATCCTAGGAATGTAGGAGCTTCCGAGGAGTCAAAATCTTTAGAATAGGACTGATTAAAGGTTTCATTTGTTGAGTCAATATTTGCTGCCAAATTTTCACATCCTTTAGTTGTAGATATAGTTAGAAAAACAAGTAGTAGACCTTGTGTTAGCAACATTAGATCTTTGAGTTAAGTACCTTCTTTGTTATATCCCACTGCACCTTTGTTCTATAGAGATGTAACTTCAATGTTAAAGGAGATGTAGATTAAAGAAAAACACTTCAGGGGAAACAAGATTAACATTCATTAAGGAAGAGAGCCAAAAAGTGTTAACAAGCCTCTTGGCCAGAAGATAATGTAAATCACCTGAGACCTTTTGTATACCAAATGATGTAGAGAAAGAGCCTGAGCTGCGAACACTACATAATCTTGTGTTACCCATTGATCTCTGTGTTTTATCAAAAGTATAAAAGGCCTTCTGAACAATAAAGGATGGGGCCAGCTTCTCGGGGCCAGCTTCTGGGGCCGGGGGCCAGCTTCCTGGACCAGCTTCTCTAACTAGTCTCCCGGCCTGGTTTCTTGGCACTCTGGCTCCCCCCGTGTCTCTCTCTCTTTCTTCTTCTCTCTCTTTCCCTCTCTCTGCTCTTTACTTTAATTTCGGGCTGAATTTCCACCTGGAGCGCGGAGGCTCTCCACGTCTACTTACTTGCCCCGGCTGTTAAGACCCGCGAGAAAGGGAGCTTAAGGCGAGGCACCCTTAGATATTCAAGCGGGCGCCGGTGGCCCAACGTAGATGGTGCAAATTCCTTGTCTGGGATTTTATTGGCCTTCCGCGTAAACCAAGCTATTCAGCCCTCTTCTTCCACTTAATCTTCTTACTACACTATAGTTTCTTAATCTAATCTTTCATTAATAAATAAACAAGTCTTTCCACGCCGACGCCGTCCACCCTTCGAATTCCCTGGATCCACCGGGGCTGGACCCCGGCAAGTGGCGCCCGGAACAGGCTATTCGAAGGTAGGTTCCTCGGAGCAAAAGCTCCCCCCGGAGCACTCTCTGTTGCTCCCCCCGGAGTGATTTAATCACTCCCCCCGGAGTACTTTCGGGTACTCCCCCAGTGTTGAGCGTTCGGGACGGCTAGGACCCCACTCAGGGTGCCGCGGACCCCCCTGTAGGATAGACAGGGTGAGGAGGAGTGGGAAGTGTTCAAGGGTTTAAGAGAAACCTGGTGCTCTAGAGGTTTAAAAGAAACCTGCTATCCTAGGGTTAAAAACAAATCCCCCCTCGCCAAAGGTAAAACCTTTTGTTGAGGTAGACTTTTCTATAACTCTTAATTTTCTGACACGGGTAACAATGACTCAAAACAATGACACCTCTTTATACAAGTAATTTTGTAACTGTTAAACAAAAAAGACAAAGATTAAAAAGCTACTGTTACTAGAGCAATGTCCTTGGTTTCCACAAAAGCGATTTAGATACTTGGGTGAAGCTACAAAAACAGCTAAAAACTTATTATACTTTGCATGGGCCTGTAAATGCTTTTGCTCTGTAAAACATGATTACAAATGTTCTGGACCCCCGTCATGAGGCTGTTAGTTAGATAGCCTGTGGAGAGGCTATAGCAGTTGATGGTAGTGGGTCTCCACCTTCTATGCAGATATTTTCTGCCATTGGCAAACAAAAGGAGACAGACTGTACTCTTCCTCCCGAGGAAGGAGGGTGCTTACAGGACGCAGCGGCCGAGCGCCCTGGAGAGCCCCCTCCCCCTCTACACAAACCAAACCTTTAAAAAAGTAATCTTATTTAAGGCGACCACTGCAACCTCTGCTTGTGCCTCCCCAGGGCTTAAGAACTCCCCACTTTATATCCAAAGCCTCCCAGAACATTGCTTAAGTTTGAAAATGATAGTAAAAATATTTTTGAGCAAAAGAGCTTTTAAAACAGAGCTTGCTCCTTCCATAAAATCCCCTCAGGAGGGGCCTCACCCAACAACAACAACAACAAAAAAAAAAAAACAGAAAAAAAAAAAAACAAAAATATTCGTAATAAAAAGGACTTTACAAATGCAAAATGTTTCTCTTGAGGCCAAATAGAACATTTTTTGCCAAAATGTCCTGCTAAACAGAGACAACAACCCGTACCAAACAACCCCAGGTAGCTCAGGCCTGGACCTCAGTTCCACCACCTCAATAATAACTCCTGACTCAGATTCCAATGCGAGTGGCTAGTCCCCTGCCTGAGGACATTGTAAGACTTGTGCTGGGGCATAGCTTGCTTTCTTTTCAAGAAATTTTGGTAGTGTTTTGTGTAGTAAACTCTGATTATACTGAAAAAATTAAAGTTTTGATATCACCACCTGCTAAAACTGTGCAATTAAAATAAAAAAATAGCACAGCTTTTGCTTTTACCTTATTACCAGACAAAAAAACCAGACCAAATAAAAGCCCCAGATGATCTAGATCTAGCTTTTTGGGTACAAAATACTGCAGCTTCTAGGCCTTCAAAAGATTTTTAATTCAAAGATATAAAATGTCATGGCTGTTAGACAATAGACAAGACGTTTCTTACATTGCTGAAAAAGACTGGCCCAGCTCCTGGCCCACACATACTACTAAAAATAACTTGGTGGGGATAGGAAGAACCCCCACAATAGCCAAAAAGTGCAAAAATTTTAGATTGGCAATTTGAAGATACCTGTGGAACTTTCCAACCTTCGCTCCCCCTTACCCTGTGGGGGAGGGATGTGCTATCTCAAATGGGAGTGTTACTTTTTAGCCCTGATGATAAAGTGATCTCTCAGATGCTGCAGATGGGCTATGACTCATCAAAAAGATTGGGTAGATAACAGACAAAAATAATTGAGCCAATTTGCCCAACTCCTCACAAGCTACGTGCTAGATTGGGATATCCAAATTTATAATGGAGGCCAGTGTTTTTGCTGCCTACCCCATTACGTGGATACCTCAAGATCTGGTGTGGGTGGAACAATGGCCTCTGCCTAAGGAAAAATTACTGACATATTAATTAAAAAGATTAATTCAAGTATACTGATTTATTAAATTGTTTAGTAAAAAACCATCAAAAATTGTAATTCCATATAACAAAAAACAACTTGATGCTTTTCAAATGTTTGGTGATGATTGGCAGATTGCTATAAAAAATTATTGTGATCAGATTTTGCATCATTTACCCTCACATGCTTTAATTCAAAAATTTAAAAAGGGAGAATTTAAGTATAGTTTTTCCTCCATCAGATTTTACAACATGTTCTCTTTGTAATAAGTTAAATGCTGATTTGTTTGGAACTATAAGACGCAAAACCGTTAATAAAGTAAAAAGATCTCCAGATAACAAAAAGATCCCGACCCAAAATTAACTGCCGGTCGAGGAAGTGTTTAAATTTTGTCCACAGTGTGCAGATTCGTCAATTTGGATCCCGGACAGACTGATTTGCCACAAAAGAAAAAGGGAACTTCTCTGCCGCCACCGCCGCGGGAAACAGCCGCGAGTGATGGCAGGAGAGGCAAGATAAACATCAAGATCCCAGTGGGACTGACAGCTGCTGCAGCACAAACTCCAACCAAAAAATTACTCTATTTACTCTATTTTGGCTTGTCTATCCTCTCCTTATGTTTTTCTTTTTACCAATGATTCCAGAAAACTTAACGTACCTAATGTAATGACTTGTGAACCATGGATGCTTTCATCTTGTTTAACTCCTCAAAATAATGTCTGCTGTTTTGTGGTTTTAAAGATGTCCTGTAACTGTAACAACTTATTGATATGATAATTATGTTCTTGCTGTGTTACAACAACTGTATGGCAGTAATCATTGACTCAACAAGTGTAAATGCCCAATATGTTAAAAAATCAAGTTTTAAGTGTTTTAGAACAACTCAGATATTAGTTTAGACTTAGGGAAACTTCATAATCAGATTCAGACCTTGGAACACTCCCAATTAGATTTTACCACTGCAGGAGAAGCCAATGACTTTTCCCACACTTTCTCTAACTTCATTTCTGGAAAGACTGTTCTGTCTACTGTTTATAATCTTGCTCCTCGTAATCATTCTTCCCTGTATTGTCTAGATTCTTCGGCAGAGCATTCGGAATCTCGAGACCGAACTGCACCTAATTTTAAACATAAATAATTAATTATTTAAAATTAAAAAGGGTGAGATGCCGGGAGCCAGTGTGAGGAATCCCGCCCGTGACAAGGTCATGAGGAAGGAAGCTGACATATGCAAGGCGTGCTCAGACTTCAGGGACCCCTCTGGAAATTCCTAAGCATGTACCCCAACAAAAATCTGCCGGCTTTTGTGCTCTGCTTTTCCACTCTTCTGACATTTTCTGGAAAAAGTCAATTCAGGGCTTTAGTCTTCTGCATTTGAAAGAGTGTTTCAATCCAAAAAACCCTCTGATGGCTTTCTAGCCTGCCTGCAGGACTCCTACAGCTGCGCGTGTGATTGTTTGAGGCCTCCTGACCACAGGAGACACAGGAAGCTTAAAACATCCTAGGAATGTAGGAGCTTCCGAGGAGTCAAAATCTTTAGAATAGGACTGATTAAAGGTTTCATTTGTTGAGTCAATATTTGCTGCCAAATTTTCACATCCTTTAGTTGTAGATATAGTTAGAAAAACAAGTAGTAGACCTTGTGTTAGCAACATTAGATCTTTGAGTTAAGTACCTTCTTTGTTATATCCCACTGCACCTTTGTTCTATAGAGATGTAACTTCAATGTTAAAGGAGATGTAGATTAAAGAAAAACACTTCAGGGGAAACAAGATTAACATTCATTAAGGAAGAGAGCCAAAAAGTGTTAACAAGCCTCTTGGCCAGAAGATAATGTAAATCACCTGAGACCTTTTGTATACCAAATGATGTAGAGAAAGAGCCTGAGCTGCGAACACTACATAATCTTGTGTTACCCATTGATCTCTGTGTTTTATCAAAAGTATAAAAGGCCTTCTGAACAATAAAGGATGGGGCCAGCTTCTCGGGGCCAGCTTCTGGGGCCGGGGGCCAGCTTCCTGGACCAGCTTCTCTAACTAGTCTCCCGGCCTGGTTTCTTGGCACTCTGGCTCCCCCCGTGTCTCTCTCTCTTTCTTCTTCTCTCTCTTTCCCTCTCTCTGCTCTTTACTTTAATTTCGGGCTGAATTTCCACCTGGAGCGCGGAGGCTCTCCACGTCTACTTACTTGCCCCGGCTGTTAAGACCCGCGAGAAAGGGAGCTTAAGGCGAGGCACCCTTAGATATTCAAGCGGGCGCCGGTGGCCCAACGTAGATGGTGCAAATTCCTTGTCTGGGATTTTATTGGCCTTCCGCGTAAACCAAGCTATTCAGCCCTCTTCTTCCACTTAATCTTCTTACTACACTATAGTTTCTTAATCTAATCTTTCATTAATAAATAAACAAGTCTTTCCACGCCGACGCCGTCCACCCTTCGAATTCCCTGGATCCACCGGGGCTGGACCCCGGCAATCAGTGGTTGCCAGGGTTAGGAGAAGGCAAGGGGGAACAGGCACAGGGGATTTTTAGCACAGCAAAACTTTCCTGTATGATGCTATAATGATGAATGCAGGTCACTATATGTTTGTTCAACCCCACAGGAAGTACACCACCAAGAGTAACCCTAATGTAAATTATGGACTCTGGGTGACTATGATGAGTCAATATAGGTTTAGCAATTGCTTTAAAAAAAATGTCCCACTCTGGTGGGGAACGTCAATAGGTGGGGAGACTGTGCATGTGTGCGGGCAGGGTGTGGAGGAGAACTCTGTGTACTTTCTGCTCAATTTTGCTGTGGACCTAAAACTTCACTAAAAAGTAAAGCTTACAAATTTAAAAAAGAAAAAGAGAAACATAGATAAAGGTCCAGAATTAACATATTCTGCTAAAAAGGATCATCTCTAAAAGGTGGAATTATGAATGTCCTAAATTCTTCCTCTTTTTGTTTGACAATCAGTTCAGTTCAGTTGCTCAGTCGAGTCTAACTCTTTGCAACCCCATGCACTGCATCACACCAGGCTTCCCTGTCCATTACCAACTCCTGGAGTTTTCTCAAACTCCTGTCCAGCGAGTTGGTGATGCCATCCAACCAACTCATCCTCTGTCATCCCCTTCTCCTCCTACCTTCATATTCCCCCATAATTAAGTTTATTTCTATTTGCTATCTTTTATTTCCTTCTCAAATATTATGAACTTATCTTTAATGAACCCTCTGTCAGCAGTCCTCAACCTTTTTGGCACCAAGGACCATTTTTCCACAGACCAGGGGGGCGGGGATGCTTTGAAGATGATTCAAGTGCATTACATTTATTGTGCACTTATTTCTATTATTAATATTATCACATCAGCTCTAGCTCATATCATCAGGCATTAGATCCCAGAGGTTGGCGACACATGATCTAAATAACTTCTCTTTATACTGATTATCTTGATTCAGGTTTACTTTGTGTCACAACATCATTTCTATTGGAACGTAGATAAAAAACAATGATGCTTTACCTTCTTCTTCCAATCAAAGCCAGCCTCAATCATATTGAGGAATAAATTATTCAGAGGGACTCTGTATATATTTATGTCATATTGAAGGACAAATCCTTAATATGAAGAAACTCTGATGTTTCCACATAGACTGATTTTCTTTTTGTAAATTGAAGTAAAATACCAGTAAATAAGAGAAAAATAAGTTAAATGAAAGAATAAATAAATAAATTATTTTAGGCCATTGTTGGACAAAATACTCAGTTGCATTCTTGAGATCAAGAGGATAAATGCTGGATGATAATATAATTAGCTGACTCAAATAGAAGACTATTTAGTGATTAAAAGCATGAACTCAGTCTCAGACTGAGTTAAAATCTTTGCTCTATAGCTCATTTGACCCTGAGAGGTTACTTTGTTTCTAAACTTTCAGGTTTTTTCCAGCTATAAGAATGAAATAATACTGTAATACCATCTTCACAGCATTATTGTATTACATTAAATAATGCATGCATTGTGATTATTGACACACCTTATGCCTGATGAGCAGTTAAACATCATTAGTGTAAATTAACGTACTGACATCAAACTGCAAAAAAGTCCTGAGTTGTGTCCTAGAATTATGTTCTTGTTTATGACTTTCTATCATTTTTCCAGTGAATGAATAAAGACAAAGAAGGCATGATTTTGAACACAACTTATAATACACTTAATTCAATGGCTGACTGAATAAACATTCAAAGTGTTTTCAAAATCCTCAAATAATACCCAGAAGCACAAGAACAAAATTGAAATAAAGATAATTGTAAGATCCTAAACTTTTGTTCAAAAAAAAAAAGACACAAATGCAGGCTAGAAGAAAATTCCCTGAATTCAAATGAAAATTAGGGGTTTTAGCTACTTACGTACCACACTGCCAGTCTAGTCACTCTTACTGCTTAACTATTAAGTTTCAAGTGATCAGAGGATCATTAAATGTTAGAGTTGAAGAAGTTGGCCAGATTGATAAGGTAATCTGACACAGATATTTTTCGGATACATGTTGATGTATGGCAAAACCAATACAATATTGTAAAGTAATTAACCTCCAATTAAAATAAATAAATTTATTTTTAAAAAAATTTTGGGGGAAGGAGAGCTAAAGAGGGATATTTATATATATAGCTGATTCACTTTGTCATACAGCAGAAACTAACACAACATTGTAAAGCAATTATACTCCAATTAAAAAATAAATTTTTTAAATGTTTGAGGAAATAGAAAACATTTTGATTTAAATAAGGAAAATACTTGTGAAGGTATGCAGGAACTCAGTGCATCATAATGAAATATTTTAAAGGAAGAGGATAGTGGTAGTTGGTGATTCAGCCGCTAAGTCATGTCCAACTCTTGCAATCCCATGGACAGGCTACAGTCTATGGGATTCTCCAGGCAAGAATACTGGAGTGGGTTGCCATGTCCTTATCCAGGGGATCTTCCCAACCCAGGAATCAAACCCAGGTCTCCTGCATTATAGGAGGACTCTTTACCAACTGAACTACAAGGGAAGCCCAAAGGTAGAGGATGAGGTCTCTGTTAATTCAAAGGATGAAAGTAGAGCCAGGGTGTGAAATTCAAAGAAAGCAGATATTATATCAATATAAGATTCAATTGAAGGATAAATAATTAGTATTGCCCTCCTGTAGATCAGCCTGAGTGTGTAAGTGGTGAATGAGCTCAGAGACGAGTTGCTCTTCACAGAGTTGGGGGCTCTGTAGAAAAGACCTGACCTGAGGCAGAAATCTGGATGAGATTTAGCTGCCCTTATGTTTCTAGGACTCTAGGATTCTAGGATTTAATGATCTGTCCCTGGCGGCTCAGCTGGTAAAGAATCTGCCTGCAATACAGGACACCTGTTTGATCCCTGGGTTGGGACGATCCCCTGGAGAAGGGAAAGGCTACCCACTCCAGTATTCTAGCCTGGATGGGGTCGCAGAGTCAGACATGACTGAGTGACTTTCACTTTCACTAACTTTACTAAACTGGCCTTTTGGGGATGGTTTTTCAATGTTATAATATTAAAAGAAATATTTTAAGACAAAAAATGGAACTTAAAGTGAGTTAAAATTTTAGAAAGACATTATAAAAGTTACCTACAGATATAGCTATCATTTTTTCATATATTAAAAAAACAGGGGGAACTGTAAAGATGGTGGAGGAATAGGACGGGAAGACCACTTTCTCCCTCACAAATTCCTCAAAAGAACATTTCAACGCTGAGCAAACTCCAGAAAACAACTTCTGTAGGCTGGCAGAGGACATCAGGCAACCAGAAAAGCAGACCATTGTCTTCAAAAACAGGTAGGAAAAAATATAAAAGACGCAAAAGGAGACAAAGGAGGTGGGGAGGGAGCTCCATCCCAGGAAGGGAAGCCCATCCCGGGAAGGGAATTTTAAGAAGAGAGGTTTCCAAACACCAGGAAACACTCTCCCTGCCGAGTCTGTGGCGAGCCTTGGAAACACAGAGGGCAACATAACAGGAAGGAAAAATAAATAATTAAAACCAACAGATTACAAGCCCACCAGTAACTCCCCCAGCGGAAAAGCAGCACAGATGCCTGCATCCACCACAAGCTAGTGGGGGCAGGGCAGGGAAGTGCGGGAGGCGCAGGCTGCAGTGCTTTGTAAGAATCCGGCAGGAACGCCCCAGAACGATCTAACTTGGGCTAGCAAACCAGACTGTGGGATAGCTACCATGCAAAAAGCTCGAACATAAGACACCTCCAGGACCAAGCACAGAACAAAGGACTGAGCGGAAAAAGCCAGCTGTAGACCATCCCCCGCCGGGGACAGGCAGCCAGAGCCGTAAGGGCTGGAAAGGGGCAATTGCAGACCCGGAGAGACTTTACTTACCAAACTGCAAGCAGGCTTCTTTGCTAAGACTTCTGGGAGTGCTGGACAGTCACCATCTGCCTCACGGGGGGCGCCAGCGGTCCACCCAGAAAGCTGAGCAGCAGCAGCAGAAAAGGTGACAAGTCGCGGCGATCGCGCTCGCCAAACACCTGAGCTACTCGGACCTGGGAAGGGCACAAAGCGTAGTCCCAGCCGAATCTGTGCCTCTGAGGGCTGCCTGAGCGCCGAACCTGAGCAGCTTGGACCGGGGAAGTGCACGCAGCCTAGGGCCGGCCCCAGACGGTTCCCGGCTGAGCATCGTAGAGCTGGAGCAGTTTGTGCGCCTCGAGAAGGGACAGGTCAAGTGGGGCTGAGACACTGTGTGCACACGACAGTGCTATTTGTTTGCAGCATCCCCCCTCCCCACAGCGTGACTGAACTAGTGAGCCTAAAAAACCAGCAAACAGAAGTTTAACAGAGGGAACCACCTTGGAAGTGATCACACATGGCCCACAACATCAGAGAAGGGCTAGACATATTTTTACTATTTTTACAATCATTCCTTTTATTGGTTTTTTTTTCCTAACTTTTTTTTAATTGTTAAGTCTTCTATTTCTCCTCTAACTTTTATTTCTATAACCTACTATTACTATTTTTTTTAAAAAGACTTTTTTTTTTTTAAGGCAAACACCATATATAGTCTTTGGATGGTTGTTGGTGTTTTAGTTTTTTTTAAAAATAATTCTTGGGGGTTTTTTTCGTTTTTTCTTCTCTTTTTTTTTCGTTCTTCCTTTTTCCTTCTGCTTCTTTTCTTTAATATTGTATTTTTGAAAATCCAACCTCTACTCTAGATTTTTAATCTTTGCTCTTAGGTTTTTGTTGTCAGTTTTGTACATTTAAAAACCCAAACTTCACTACCCAAGTTTACCTGAGAGCGAGATTACTGGCTTGACCACTCTCTCCTCCTTTGGACTCTCCTTTTTCTCCACCAGGTGGCCTCTGTCTCTTTTCTCCCCCATCTCTTCTCTATCCAACTCTGTGAATCTCTGTGTGTTCCAGACGGTGGAGAACACCTAAGGAACTGGTACTGGCAGGATTTGTCTCTTTCCTTCTCATTCTTCTCTCTTATCCTCCTGGCCACCTCTGTCTACTTCCTCCCTCTCCTCTTCCCCATATAACTCCGTAAATACCTCTGAGCGGTCCAGACTATAGAGCACACATAAGGAAGTGACTACTGGCTAGCTTGCTCTCTCCTCTTTTGATCTCACCGCATCTCATTCCAGTTACCTCTAACTACCCCCTCCCTCTTCTCTTCTACTTGTAACTCAGTGAACCTCTCTGAGTGTCCCTCAATGTGGAGAAACTTTTCATCTTTAACCTAGATGTTTTATCATCTGTGCTGTATAGATGGAGAAGTCTAGAGGCTACTGTAAAAATAAAACTGAAAACCAGAAGCAGGAGGCTTAAATCCGAAGCCTGAAAACATTAGAGAACTCTTGAATTTAGGGAACATTAAGCAATAGGAGCTCATCAAATGCCTTCATACCTACACTGAAACCAAGCTCCACCCAAGGGCCAACAAGTTCCAAAACAAGACATACCACGCAAATTCTCCAGCAACACAGGAACACTCCCCTGAGCTTCAATATACAGGCAGCTCAAAATTATTCCAAAACCTTTGATGTCTCATAACCCATTACGGGTCACTCCACTGCACTCCAGAGAGAAGAAACCCAGCTCCACCCACCAGAACTCCAACACAAGCCTCCCTAACCAGGAAACCTTGACAAGCCACTGATAGAACCCCACCCACAGTGAGGAAGCTCCATAATAAAGAGAACTCCACAAATTACCAGAATATAAAAAGGCCACCCCCAAACGCAGCAATATAACCAAGATGAAGAGACAGAGGAATACTCAGCAGGTAAAGGAACAGGAGAGTTGCCCACCAAACCAAACAAAAGAGTAAGAAGTAGGGAATCTACCTGAGAAGGAATTCCGAATATTGATAGTGAAAATGATCCAAAATCTTGAAATCAAAATGGAATCACAGGTAAATAGCCTAGAGACAAGGATTGAGAAGATGCAAGAAAGGTTTAACAAGGACCTAGAAGAAATAAAAAAGTCAAAATATAATGAATAACGTAATAAATGAGATCAGAAACACTCTGGAGGCAACAAATAGTAGATAACGGAGGCAGAAGATAGGATTAGTGAAATAGAAGATAGAATGGTAGAAATAAATGAATCAGAGAGGAAACAAGAAAAACGAATTAAAAGAAACGAGGACAATCTCAGAGACCTCCAGGACAATATGAAACGCTCCAACATTCAAATTATAGGAGTCCCAGAAGAAGAAGACAGAAAGAAAGATCATGAGAAAATCCTTGAGGAGATAATAGTTGAAAACTTCCCTAAAATGGGGAAGGAAATAATCACCCAAGTCCAAGAAACACAGAGAGTTCCAAATAAGATAAACCCAAGGCGAAACACCCCAAGACACATATTAATCAAATTAACAAAGATCAAACACAAAGAACAAATATTAAAAGCAGCAATGGAAAAACAACAAATAACACACAAGGGGATTCCCATAAGGATAACAGCTGATCTTTCAATAGAAACTCTTCAGGCCAGGAGAGAATGGCAAGACATACTTAAAGTGATGAAAGACAATAACCTACAGCCCAGATTACTGTACCCAGCAAGGATCTCATTCAAATACGAAGGAGAAATCAAAAGCTTTCCAGACAAGCAAAAGCTGAGAGAATTCAGCACCACCAAACCAGCTCTCCACAAATTCTAAAGGATATTCTCTAGACAGGAAACATGAAAAGGGTGTATAAACCCGAACTCAAAACAATAAAGTAAATGGTAATGGGATCATACTTATCAATAATTACCTTAAACATAAATGGGTTGAACGCCCCAACTGAAAGGCAAAGACTGGCCGAATGGATACAAAAACAAGACCCCTCTATATGCTGCTTACAAGAGACCCACCTCAAAACAAGGGACACATACAGACTGAAAGTGAAGGGCTGGAAAAAGATATACCATGCAAATAGAGACCAAAAGAAAGCAGGAGTGGCAATACTCATATCTGATAAAATAGACTTTAAAACAAAGGCTGTGAAAAGAGACAAAGAAGGCCACTACATAATGATCAAAGGATCAATCCAAGAAGAAGATATAACAATTATAAATATATATGCACCCAATATAGGAGCACCACAATATGTAAGACAAATGCTAACAAGTATGAAAGGGGAAATCAACAATAACACAATAATAATGGGAGACTTTAATACCCCACTCACACCTATGGACAGATCAACTAAACAGAAAATTAACAAAGAAACACAAACTTTAAATGATACATTAGATCAGTTAGACCTAATTGATATCTATAGGACATTTCACCCCAAAACAATGAATTTCACCTTTTTTTCAAGTGCTCATGGAACCTTCTCCAGGATAGATCACATCCTGGGCCATAAATCTAAACTTGATAAATTCAAAAAAATCGAAATCATTCCAAGCATCTTTTCTGACCATAATGCATTAAGATTAGATCTCAATTACAGGAGAAAAACTATTAAAAATTCCAACATATGGAGGTTGAACAACACACTTCTGAATAACCAACAAATCACAGAGAAATCAAAAAAGAAATCAAAATATGCATAGAAACAAATGAAAATGAAAACACAACAACCCAAAACCTGTGGGACACTATAAAAGCAGTGCTAAGAGGAAAGTTCATAGCAATACAGGCATACCTCAAGAAACAAGGAAAAAGTCAAATAAATAACCTAACTCTACAACTAAAGCAACTAGAAAAGGAAGAATTGGAGAACCCCAGAGTTAGCAGAAGGAAAGAAATCTTAAAAAATTAGGGCAGAAATAAATGCAAAAGAAACAAAAGAGACCATAGCAAAAATCAACACAGCCAAAAGCTGGTTCTTTGAAAGGATAAATAAAATTGAAAAACCATTAGCCAGACTCATCAAGAAGCAAAGAGAGAAAAATCAAATCAATAAAATTAGAAATGAAAATGGAGAGATCACAACAGACAACACAGAAATACAAAGGATCATAAAAGACTACTATCAGCAGTTGTATGCCAATAAAATGGACAACATGGAAGAAATGGACAAATTCTTAGAAAAGTAAAATTTTCCAAAACTGAACCAGGAAGAAATAGAAAATCTTAACAGACCCATCACAAGCACGGAAATTGAAACTGTAATCAGAAATCTTCCAGCAAACAAAAGCCCAGGTCCAGACGGCTTCACAGCTGAATTCTACAAAAAATTTAGAGAAGAGCTAACACCTATCCTCCTCAAACTCTTCCAGAAAATTGCAGAGGAAGGTAAACTTCCAAACTCATTCTATGAGGCCACCATCACCCTAATACCAAAACCTGACAAAGATGTCACAAAAAAAGAAAACTACAGGCCAATATCACTGATGAACATAGATGCAAAAATCCTCAACAAAATTCTAGCAATCAGAATCCAACAACACATTAAAAAGATCATACACCATGACCAAGTGGGCTTTATCCCAGGGATGCAAGGATTCTTCAATATCTGCAAATCAATCAATGCAATTCACCACATTAACAAATTGAAAAATAAAAACCATATGATTATCTCAATAGATGCAGAGAAGGCCTTTGACAAAATTCAACATCCATTTATGATAAAAACTCTCCAGAAAGCAGGAATAGAAGGAACATACCTCAATATAATAAAAGCTATATATGACAAACCCACAGCAAACATTATCCTCAATGGTGAAAAATTGAAAGCATTTCCCCTAAAGTAAGGAACAAGACAAGGGTGTCCGCTTTCACCGCTACTATTCAACATAGTTCTGGAAGTTTTGGCCACAGCAATCAGAGCAGAAAAAGAAATAAAAGGAATCCAAATTGGAAAAGAAGAAGTAAAACTTTCACTGTTTGCAGATGACATGATCCTCTACATAGTAAACCCTAAAGACTCCACCAGAAAATTACTAGAGCTAATCAATGAATATAGTAAAGTTGCAGGATATAAAATCAACACACAGAAATCCCTTGCATTCCTATACACTAATAATGAGAAAGTAGAAAAAGAAATTAAGGAAACAATTCCATTCACCATTGCAATGAAAAGAATAAAATACTTAGGAATATATCTACCTAAAGAAACTAAAGACCTATATATAGAAAACTATAAAACACTGATGAGAGAAATCAAAGAGGACACTAATAGATGGAGAAATACACCATGTTCATGGATTGGAAGAATCAATATAGTGAACATGAGTATACTACCCAAAGCAATCTATAGATCCAATGCAATCCCTATCAAGCTACCAGCCATATTTTTCACAGAACTAGAACAAATAATTTCAAGATTTGTGTGGAAATACAAAAAACCTCGAATAGCCAAAGCAATCTTGAGAAAGAAGAATGGAACTGGAGGAATCAACTTGCCTGACTTCAGGCTCTACTACAAAGCCACAGTCATCAAAACAGTATGGTACTGGCACAAAGACAGACATATAGATCAATGGAACAAAATCAAAAGCCCAGAGATAAATCCACACACATATGGACACCTTATCTTTGACAAAGGAGGCAAGAATATACAATGGAGTAAAGACAATCTCTTTAACAAGTGGTGCTGGGAAAATTGGTTAACCACTTGTAAAAGAATGAAACTAGATCACTTTCTAACACCGCACACAAAAATAAACTCAAAATGGATTAAAGATCTAAATGTAAGACCAGAAACTATAAAACTCCCAGAGGAGAACATAGGCAAAACACTCTCCAACATAAATCACAGCAGGATCCTCTATGATCCACCTCCCAGAATTCTGGAAATAAAAGCAAAAATAAACAAATGGGATCTAATTAAAATTAAAAGCTTCTGCACAACAAAGGAAAATATAAGCAAGGTGAAAAGACAGCCTTCTGAATGAGAGAAAATAATAGCAAATGAAGCAAATGACAAACAACTAATCTCAAAAATATACAAGCAACTTATGCAGCTAAATTCCAGAAAAATAAACGACCCAATCAAAAAATGGGCAAAAGAATTAAATAGACATTTCTCCAAAGAAGACATATGGATGGCTAACAAACACATGAAAAGATGCTCAACATCACTCATTATTAGAGAAATGCAAATCAAAACCACAATGAGGTACCACTTCACACCAGTCAGAATGGCTGCGATCCAAAAATCTGCAAGCAATAAATGCTGGAGAGGGTGTGGAGAAAAGGGAACCCTCCTACACTGTTGGTGGGAATGCAAACTAGTACAGCCACTATGGAGAACAGTGTGGAGATTCCTTAAAAATTGCAAATAGATCTGCCTTATGACCCAGCAATCCCACTGCTGGGCATGCACACCAAGGAAACGAGAATTGAAAGAGACACATGTACCCCAATGTTCATCGCAGCACTGTTTATAATAGCCAGGACATGGAAACAACCTAGATGTCCGTCAGCAGATGAATGGATAAGAAAGCAGTGGTACATATACACAATGGAGTATTACTCAGCCGTTAAAAAGAATTCATTTGAATCAGTTCTGATGAGATGGATGAAACTGGAGCCGATTATACAGGGTGAAGTAAGCCAGAAAGAAAAACACCAATATGGTATACTAACACATATATATGGAATTTAGAAAGATGGCAATGACGACCCTGTATGCAAGACAGCAAAAAAGACACAGATGTGTATAACGGACTTTTGGACTCAGAGGGAGAGGGAGAGGGTGGGATGATTTGGGAGAATGGCATTCTAACATGTATACTATCATGTAAGAATCGAATCGCCAGTCTATGTCTGATGCAGGATACAGCATGCTTGGGGCTGGTGCATGGGGATAACCCAGAGAGATGTTATGGGGAGGGAGGTGGGAGGGGGGTTCATGTTTGGGAATGCATGTAAGAATTAAAGATTTTAAAATATTAAAAAAAAAAAGAAAAAGAAAAAAACAGAAAAACCTATCACTCTGGGCTTTAAAAATTGTATTAAACTAATGCTTTTAACGTTAAAGTTCCTTTACAGTGTTAATCAAATAGAAGAGAGACCACCTCAGAAGTTGTTCAACTACATTAGCAAGTATAGCTCTCTATGCCTAGGCTTCTCCATCTAAAATGGAACACTCAGTGCAATGCATTCCTTTGAGTGACAGAACATTTTGTACCTTTTTCACAACCTGTCCTAATTTGTTTATTATTTCATTTGACAGTCCTTGATCTCTTCCCCAATATCACCACCATATCACCTGAAGTTAAAAGTCTTTCTCATACTCACACCTCAAACATCCTGTGTACACGCATGCTCAGTTGCTCTGTCATTCCAACTCTTTGTGACCCCATGGATTGCAGCCTGCCAGGCTCCTCTGTCCACGGAATTTTACAGGCAAGAATATTGGAATGGTTTGCTTTCTTCTCCACCTCAAACATTGTGGATGTGTGTATGTTCAGTCACTCAGTTGTGTTTGACTCTTTGCAGCCCCATGGACTGTAGCCCACCAGGTTCCTTTGTCCTTTGAATTTTCCAGGCAAGAATATTGGAATGGGTTGCCATTTCCTACTCCAGAGGATCTTCCCATCTCAGGGATTGAACCCGTGTCTCTTGTGTCCCTTGCATTGGCAGGCAGATTCTTTATCATTGGTGCCACTTGGGAAGCCCAAACATTGTACTTCGAGTCAAATCCAGACTCCCCTTTGACTGCTTGGAAGACTCTGCATAACTGGCCTCCTACACACCTCTCCCTGCTACCATTCATACACCTACCTGCCCCTCACCATTAATATACTTCTTCTACCCCATTATTCACACAACTTTCCCTCACCATTCACACGTCTCCTCCCATCATCTCACACCTTCCCCACCATTTGCACACTTCCCAATCAAGTACTACAGATATCAATCCAATGCATTTCCACTGGCTAATCTAGGTCTCAACCAGATTAGCACAATTTCCTCCCAATTTCTCTATTCCACCTATCCTTTCCTTTGCCATCTGTCCATTCTCCACAGACAGCCAGGGAAATTTTTTAAATGCAAACTGGATAATTTATATCTTCTCTTGAATTTATATCTTCTCAACTAAGGATCTCTAGCTGCTAATAAAACAATAATACTAATACTACTTATAACAGAAAACATTTACTGAGCCAATTGCTGTGTGCCATGTATTAATCTGTTTAATCCTGATTAAAATCTTCTGAGATAGACATCATCAGTTCCATTTTACAGATGAAAACCTAAGGCCATAACATGGGCTTACAAACAACTCCATGATCCATCCTACATCTCTAACTTCATTTTCCACAAGTCTTCAGCTCGTATTTGGCATGCAAAAGTACCAGATGCTTTAACCAGAAACACAACAGGAATGGACTTTACCTTACCTTCCAAATCGGATCAGGGCACTTCCCTGCTGGTCCAGGTGTTAAGAATCAGTGTGCCAATGCAGGGATGTGACACAGGTTCAGTTGCCAATCCAGAAAGACCCCACATGCTGAGGAGCAACCAAGTCCTTCCCACCAACTACTGAGCCCACACCCCCCAGCAACTGAAGCCTGCACACCCTAGAGCCCATGCTCTGCAACAAGAGCAGCTACTGCAGTAAGAACCCCAAGCACCACAACAAACAGTAGCCCAAAATGACCACAATGAGAGAATGCCTGAGAGCAGCCATGAAGACTCAACACAGCCACAAAACGAAAACAAACAAACAAAAAAATTAAGTTAAAAAAAAATTGAGCTATCTTTCACCTCCCAAAGCCTCTACACCTCTGCCTGTGCCATTTCCCCACCTTAATATGCTGCTCCATGATCCTTCCTGTGTTGATCCAAATACTGTCTATCTTCTGGAATTCTGCTAGCATCACACCTCTAGAAGTATGTCCCACATCCCCCTAATACAGAGCCTTCCACTAAACACCTGTTAATCTCACTGTTGACAGCAGCCATTTGATAAATGCACACTGTTAAGAGCCATTTAGTTGGTTTCTTGACTCAGCTACCATTTCGCACGCATAGATTCAAGTCTCAGCAATAATATAAACGTCTCAAGAGCAGGGATCTTTCTCCTTCTCTTGCACGGTCCCCAGTACTATACCTTGCATGTGTGTCTTATAGGTGCTGAATATAAGTATCCCTTGTTTGATTCGTCAGCTGGGGTCTTCCCATTTCTGTGACCAGGAAGGAATTAGGAAATATCTGGCACTGATTTCCCAAATATTTGGCTATCCAGCATGAATCAGGGTATTTCTATCTCGTACCTAAAAGACCTAGCAGTCTACTAATTATGGACTACAGCTGGATAAAATCTTTTGCACATTTTTCCCCCTTGGAATTATCTTCACATAAGTTCTGTCATCAGAGAAGATCAAAAAATACTCAGCACAACTCCCCAAAGCTGTGCTTTCGTCATGTTTGACACACCATCACGCACTCACCAGCTACACCTCTGATAGCTTAGCTCTGCAGTGTCTGTTTCTATGGTAATTTTAAGCTTATGTAACACCATTGCCTCATAGATTTTATGAAACATTTCTTAAGTTTGTGAAAATTACATACACTTCAACTTCAAAATGATTCAATTCATTGAGTAGACATTGAGAAGGCAATAATTATGAAATCAAACTATGTAACAACATAAAAAGGCTTTATAAAATTAAGAGGGGAACAAGCATGAATTTGGATCTGTTCTGAGATTGTAACTATGGACCATGTGAGAAGATGCTCTTGCTGGCCTTCTCAACAGCCTTCATTCTTTCCAACAAGACCATGATGCTATGCAGACATCTATCTTGCTCACATCACCTTGTGTTCAGGAAAGTCTGGTCCAGGCTATTACCAGTCCAAGGGATGGATCACAATTAGGTGAAGCCTGACTTTCTCAGTCCAGGGAACCATGTGAAGTACCAATGCCTGTGTTCATCCCTTTCTTCCTCCTGCTTTCACACACCCTCCCTCCAATTTCAATAGCTCTGGGGTAGAGCTCTGGCTTCTGGTATTTTTAAAGGTCTGCAAGTGATTCCAATGCACAGGTAAGATTTAGAATTTCTGGTCTGAGCCAGTGGTTCTCAAGCTTGAGTGAGCCAAGAATCACACGGAGTGTTTATTAAACGATAGGGTGTTGGGCCCACCCCGAGTTTTGGTTTAGGAAGCCTGAGAATGTCATCCCTATTATGTTCCCAGATGAGTCTCATGAAGCCAGTCTGGATGGAATCCCACTTCGGGAACTCTTAACTCTGTAGAAACTTGTTTTGTAATCTGCTACCAGTCTGCAAATGGCACCAATGCACAGAAGAGAACGGAGCCAAGGACTTCTAAGAAGAGGACAGCAGTAACCTAAAGTGACCCCTGCAGTCTGCCCTACCCAGGCACTTATAAAAGTTAAAGAAATCTTATTTTTAAGCTTTAGTGATAAGGCATTGGTTGATTGCTATTGAAAACATTCTTCTGATGCCTTTCTAAGATAAAAGCAGTTGTGTTTCAAATGATAAAAATGTAACTATGTCTTTCCCAGTATGCTTTTTATGCAGTAAAAAATCACAAAAATAATTTATTTGATTAAATCACTAATATAAAACAGAAGAGAAAGATATAACTATTCTACCTACTTATTCCATTCCATACATAATAAGTTTACCACTTTTTGTGGTGTGTTTTTGTTTTCTAAAATATTTTCTATTGAATGTCTCATTCAGAGGCAAGATACCAAATCTGAGGGCTTTCTGTTCAATTTTCAGAACAAAGGGGCTATAGAAAGGCCTCCAGGTGAAAGAGTTCTTCAGAAAGATATATTGGCCAACTATCAAGAGGTATACAGTCACTTGCTACATTAAAAGGCAAATAGAAGAGTTAGAACTAAGTTGCCTCGAACCTGCTACTGTCTTTGCTTTAACTCTGTTCAGTGGTTTCCGTGCATGGCCCTTGCCCCCTCCCATCCGTGTGCTAATGCAAACACCTATGTTTGGGTATGAGGGAATACCTAAACCCTACTGCCACCTCCACTTTTCTTATCATGGTGCAGAGAAGGGTTGTAGAAAACATCGTCAGTTAGTAACTGAACACCCATTCCCAATCTTCTGGAGTGCCTCACTCTACAGACTGGAAAGGCCAAACACTCACTTTCCAGTCTCCATTCCATCTACTCCTGGCTATGTGACACAGATCTGGCTAATGTAACATAAGCAAAGGTCTCCTAAGGAGCTTCTAGGATAATTTCACCTTCCTGATAAAGGACTCAAAAAGTTCCTAGGGACTTCCCTGGCAGCCCAGTGGTTAAGATCCTGCTTCCAATGCAGGGGGCATGATCCCTGGTGGGAGAAGTAAGATTCCATATGCCACACAGCACACCAAAAAAAAAAAAAAAAAAAAAAGCTCTCTAAGTGAAGGCAGAGAAAAGGGGAGAAGGAATTTGCATAATATTTTAAGTTATGTAGGAGGAACAATGTTGTTAAGTAGAAATAAGTTTGATTAAAATAACTCAGTAAAAACACAGAATTAATGCAGTCAATTAAAATCTGAAGGTAAGAGACAATGAGAAAATGTGCCATGATCTAATTACTGCCAAGACAGCTGGTGATACTTTAATTATTCTAAGCAAATTTCCTCATTTTTGAATGGGTAGCACCCTAAATTTAACTGATATATATCTTACAGCCATTTAGAAACAGGTGAAAGCATTGGGATTTGTAGGATACATTTTATAACGTGCCCTTTGAAAAGTTCTCTCAGAAATTATATATTTAAAGCTAGATATTTCATAGATGTTTACTGAATTATTGGCTATGGATGAGTTGACTTTCTTCCAATATCCACTTCAAAAAAAGTCCAGACTTAAAAAAACAAAAAAATGTCCGGGCTAAAATAATAGCAATTAGGCTCTAAGGAATAGAACTTTGTTGTTTGCATCATTAGTTTTTCACAGAGCTTGAGCAAAGCAAAACTATTAATACTATCCTGTGCATGTGAATCACCTGGGTTCACTTCTATTAGGAAATGGCGTCCTTATTAAAATCTCTGAATCTAAAAAGAGAATGTCAGTCCTACTTTCCAGCCCACCTGAAAATGTTTGTTTCTGAGAATCTAAGGAATAAGACTCTTAATTTAACCAATAATATGAATTGTCTGCACTCTAGGAACTTATAAAGTAACCACAAACTCATACCAACTGCCTCCCAGTGAGTATCCATTAAGTGAAGCCCTATTTTAGAATTCCCTAAACTTCCCTGTTCTCTCAGGGAATGGTAGAGAATCTGCCTGACTCGATGGACATGAGTTTGAGCAAATTCAGAGAGACAGTGACGGACAGGGAAGCCTGGGATGCTGCAGTTCATGGGGTCACAAACAGTCGGACACAACTTAGCAACTGAACAACAACAAAAAAGTGTAAGAGACCCAGATTTGATCCCTGGGTCAGGAAGATCCCCTGGAAAAGAGAATGATAACCCACTCCAGTATTCTTGCCTGGAGAATTCCATGGACAGAGGAGTCCACAGGATCACAAAGAATCAGACATGACCGAGCAACTAACACTTAACAAATTTTGGATAAGTGGCATATAAATTGTAAACTTTGATTTGTCCTGATCAAGTTGAAATCCTAAAGACTCTGTAGCTTGACCTCATTGTCTGGTCCCTGTGGAACTGCTCTGACTGACTGGACTGTGCTTCATATGTCAGCCATGTTCACTGAGAGACGATGCTGAGAGGAGCAGTCTCAGAATATCTGCTGTTGTCTTATCAAGAAGCCATAACTGATGGTGTGGTTCATTAAATTTCACAGAACGGTCTTTATGAAAATGCAGAAAGCATCTCCACAGGGATACACATCAAGAATAGTCATCCGTCTTTTGAACAACTGTGTTTTCATTACATGCACAAAAAAAATGTATACTTTTAGTTTCTTTGTCTGCATTGGCAGTAGAAAACTCAAAGGCAAATCTGTGGCGCAAGTGTAGCCAGGATGGCAGGCCTCAGCATGCATTCTGTGTGCTAACCTCATCACTTCTTTGTGAACCCATGGACTGCAGTCCACCAGGCTTGTCTGTCAATGGGAATTCTCCAGCAAGAATACTAGAGTGGGTTGCCATTCCCTTCTCCAGGAGATCTTCCCTGCCCAGGGATTGAACCTGGGTCTCCCACATCACTGGCAGATTCTTTATCGTCTGAGCCACCAGGGAAGGCCAACCTCATCCTTGATTTAATCTCATTTTTCCAGTCCTATTTCTCTATTTTTTTTTTCCCTAATTTACCCACTCTGCTTTTCTGTCTCTTTTTGTCTCATTTTTCCATACTAGTAAATTGTTGCATAATCCCTTGGAATAAAAGACAGTGCAAAATTGCTAATACCTGAGGCTTTATTTGGAATTTGTCCATGTGAAATCACATGCCTGTAAACACACACCAAAACCATCCTTATTTTGAGGACAAAAGGTGGACCCCTGACCCATTCAAACTTATTAACTTAGTTCCCAAGCAAAGGCACACATATATGCTCCAGCACAAGATTCAAGATAGACATTATGTCACGCATCCAGGGTATCAGACTAAGCCAAAGGACAGAGCCGTATTGAAGGTCAGTGTGCTCAATAGACTAAGGACTCAGGGCAGCTCAGACAGAGGGATTTATAGCTCAGGCAAGAGAGAAAATTTTGGCAAGAATGCTAGGTACCAGTGCCAGAATCAAGCTGTGAGTCCAGGAAGCAGATGGGATCAAACAGTATACTGAGCTAATGTGATTTTCCCCAGTTAATGGCTCATGGTTTGTTAATAGCAAAAATCAGGCCCCAAGGGTGAAGGTGAGAGTAATTCCCTGAGTAGAACACAGGTAAAAGGCTGGAAAGAAAGATAGAAATCAAATCCAGTGAAAATACCACCAAGAAGTATAAAGGCAAGATGCTTTAACAAACATACATTTTAAAGCAAATGGAGTTTTTGCTTCCAGAGGATATTTATATCAAATCCTCATATTTCCCCAGAAATTTTCCCTTGTATCTCTTGTGTCAATAAATGTAACTGGTTATGTAGAGTCAGGTCTCCTTTTTACTGAAGAAATACTAAGTCATAATTGCCAATTGTTGTTTTGACATTCTTCCTGCAGATCATCCCATTAGTTCTGGGTCACTGCACCCCTAAGAAGCACACATGGGGCTGAGGGTTAGGAGTGACCAACTGACCAAGAGGTGGGCAGAAATCTGCCCCTGGGGAGGCTGTATTTAAAGTTCCAACCTTTGGTGAGACTCAAGAGAATTCTCTGGGGTTTCTTTTTTTTTTTTTTTTCCAGTTCAGTTCAGTTGCTCAGTCATGTCTAGTTCTTTGCAATCCCATGGACTGCAGCATGCCAGGCATCCCTGTCCATCACCAGCTCCCAGAGCTTGCTCAAACTCCTGTCCATCGAGTCAGTGATGCCGTCCAACCATCTCATCCTCTGTCAGCCCCTTCTCCTCCTGCCTTCAACCTTTCCCAGCATCAGGGTCTTTTCAAATAAATCAGTTCTTCACATCAGGTGGCCAAAGTATTGGAGCTCCAGCTTCAGCATCAGTCTTTCCAGCGAATATTCAGGACTGATTTCCTTTTAGATTTAATGGTTTGATCTCCTTGCAGTCCAAGGGACTCTCAGTATTCTCCAACACCACAGTTCAAAAGCATCAATTCTTCGACACTCAGCTTTCTGTTATGGTCCAGCTCTCATATTCATATGTGACTAATGGAAAAACCATACCTTTGACTAGACAGACTTTTGTCGGCAAAGGAATGTCTCTACTTTTCAATATGCTGTCTAGGTTGGTCATAACTTTTCTTTCAAGGAGCAAGCATCTTTTAATTTTGTGGGTGCAGTCACCATCTGCAGTGATTTTGGAGCCCAAGAAAATAAAGTCTCTCACTATTTCCATTAATTCCCCATCTACTTGCCATGAAGTGATGGGACTGGACACCATGCATGATCTTCATTTTGTGAATGTTGAGTTTTAAGCCAGCTTTTTCACCTTTCACATTTATCAAGAGGCTCTTTATTTCCTCTTCACTTTCTGCCACAAGGATGGTGTCATCTGCATATCTGAGATTATTGATATTTCTCCTGGCAATTTGATTTCAGCATGTGCTTTTTTATATACTTTTTATTTGCTATAGGAGTACAGTTGATTAACAATGCTGTGTCAATTTCAGGTGTACAGGTGTACAGCAAAGTGATTCATTTATACGTATGCATTTTTTTCAAATTCTCTTCCCATTTATGTTATTACAGAGTATTGAGCAGAGGTCCCAGTGCTATATGGTAGGTCACTGTTGGTTATCTGTTTTAAATACAGCAGTGTCAGTCTCAAACTCTAATTATTTCTCCTCCCCATCCTGCCCCCATGGTAACCATAAATTCATTCTCTAGACCTGTGAGTCTATTTCTATTTTGTAAATAAGTTCATTTGTATAATTTCTTTTTAGAGTCCACAAATAAGTGATAACATATGGTATTTGTCTTTGAGTTACTTCACTCAGTATGACAACCTCTAGGTCCATTCATGTTGATGTAAATGGCATTATTTCATTCTTTTTCTAAAATTTGAACTTTTTATTTTCTATTGGGGTATAGCTGATTAACAATTTTGTGAGTTTTAGGTGAAAAGTGAAGGGACTCAGCCATACCTATACATGTATCCATTCTCTCCCTAACTCCCCTCCCATCCAGGCTGCCATATGACATTGAGCAGAGTTCCATGCGTTATACAGTAGGTCCCCATTGGTTATCCATTTTAAATACAACAGTGTGTACATGTCCATCCCAACCTTCCTAACTATCCTTTCCACCCAGCAACCATGAGTGTGTGCTCTAAGTCTGTGAGTATCTTTCTGTTTTATAAGTTCATTTGTATCATTTCTTCTTAGATTCCACACATAAGGGATATCATACAATAATTCTCCTCTGTCTGATTTAGTTCACTCAGTATAACAATCTCTAGGTCTATCCATGTTGCTGCCAACCGCATTATTTCATTCTCTTTAATGGCTGGGTATTAGAATTGGAATTTCTGAGAGTGATAATCACACTCCTACAAATTCTGGACAAAATGAGAAACAAACAGGGTGTCAGTGTTAGTCACTCAGTCGTGTCCAACTCTTTGTGATCCTATGGACTGTAGTCCGCCAGGCTCCTCTGTCCATGGAATTCTCCAGGCAAGAATACTGAAGTGGGTTGCCATTTCCTCCTCCAAAACAGAGTATCAAATAGGCATAAAAAATCACATTTTGGTGGTACTATTATGTTGAAGAGCTTTGAGTTGCAGCCTAATGACTTTGACTTGTGGCCTAATTCAGACTTTCCTCTTTCCACTCAAAATGAATCTAATCACTCTGAGGCTGATCCTGAGAAAAGGCAGTCCTTCCTGCATGAGGGCAGAGCCTAGGTCTGGCTCCCTCACAGAGCAGGGAGTGAAAGCGAGCAGGACACCTAGGGGCCTTCCCAGGACAGAGCCGTCCCCATCTGGCATTCCTGGCCTCTTCTCTGCAGAGAAGCTTGAGCCAAGATAGTAATAGTTTAGTTGTAAATCAAAGTCAAGGACCTTTAGTATCTCCTCGATAATAAATAGATATTATCTATCTATAAATAGATAATATCCTAAGCCATATCCTTGAGTTGTTTTGCAAATACTAAAGTCCTCACCAGATGGAAGAAGCTAACTGCTGACCACCAGTGGGTAGACCCCAGACCAGTTGGAACCAGAAGTTTGATGATGTTAATTTATGAAACACACATGTTACCTCACCACTGACCCATCAGAAGAATGTCTACAAGCTCATCAGACACCCCACAAGTTTCTCCCTCACCTTGCTTTTATAAAAAAAATTTAATTATTTTTCATTGAAGTATAGTGTATTTATAATGTTATGCCAACCTCTGTTGCCCAGCAAAGTGACTCAGTTATGCACATAATATATTCTTTCTTTTTTATATTGTTTTCCATTATGGTTTATCACAGGATACTGAATATAGTTCCTTGTGCTATCCATTAGGACCCTGTTTTTTATCCACTCTAAATGTAGTAGTTTGCATCTACCAACCCCAAATTCCCTCACTTTGCATTTAAAGTGAAAGTGTTAGTCATTCAGCCATGTCTGACTCTTTGCAACCCCATGGACTGTAGCCCACCAGGCTCCTTTGTCCAGGGGATTTCCCAGCCATGGACTCTGGAGTGGTTTGCCATTCTCTTCTCTAGGGGATCTTCCTGATCCAGGGGTCAAACCCGGGTCTCCTGCATTGCAGATTATTTACCATCTGAGCCACCAGGGAAGCCCTTGTCTTTAAAACCCTTCCCCAAAAGCCATCAGGGAGCTCAGGTCTTTGGAGGATGAGCTGCCCATTCTCCTTGCTTGACCCTATGCTGGGCACCTTGTGACTAACGCTGTACTTTTCATCTTCAGAACCCAGTGTCAGTTGTTTGGCTTTGCTACGCATTGGGCCAGCAGACCCAAGTTTGGTTGGGTAACAGGATAGAGTCTCTCTCATAAAGGAGTGGCTAAGAGGGTATAAGGTGAGACAAAAATACTCCCCAATATTTCCTACAGGACATAAGTTTCTGACATATGGGTCACGAGGAGCACAAGAAAAGGGAGAAACTTGTCCCTCCCTCATATTTTCTCACTGTTTGCTCTCAAGTCATCTGACTCGCTAACCCAGCTGTTGTCAGCCAGGGATGAGGAGGCTCCTAGCAGGAGGAGAAGAAGATTATCAGGGCCAACTTGCCCCCCCTTTCCTGTGACTGCTTCCCATAGGACTGCTCCTTTGTTTATTCTTCTTGAAATGAGGAAGATGTTTCCAATTTCTGTCTTCAGAAACCTCTAATGGGTTAGAACTTTAAAATTAACTCCATGTTTTACCTGAAGCTAAAGAATTACCCTCCATTCTATTTCTTGTCTTTAGATTATACCTCACCATGCTGCCCAAATAGCGCAATGGATGTTTTAATAAGTCTAAATAACAAGAAAACTCAACAGTGTAAAATATGCCTCAAATTTGAACACTACAAACCTTTCCATGAATGCATTTCTAGATGAAAATTAAAGACAAAATTACAGACCCCTGTGAGTTAAAGATCAAAGAATAAAATGCCTAAGTTCTTCCCTCCAAAAATGTCTTATTCAGCTCACTTTCAGTCATGAGTCCATCCTGGTAACACCGCTTTGGCAGAAGTGGTGTTCCTTCAGCAGCAGAACTGGGACTTCCTCCTAGAATGCATTGAGCTCCCACAGAAGCATCTGGAAGTGGTTACCATCAAGAAGATACTGGGTTAGGAGGGTCATCAGAGGAAACACTAGAAGAGACTCTTGAAGGTCAGGGATCATGAAGCATCTCTGCCAGGCATCCAAAGTCCAGAATCCGCGATCCAAACTAGTTCAGAAGAAATCTTACGTCCGGGGGTTGGTAACGACCCTGTAGGGGTGGACCATGGCAGGCAGAAGGTGTATAGGAATCCCACCAGTGCCTTCTCCTTTGGAGAGTGGCATTTATGACATCCTGGTTTTCTTGCAAATTTTAGAAGATGGCCTTGTGGTGACACTCCCAGGCATAACATCTTACTTTAGGCTGTCTGCTTCCCCATCTCCTATGTTTAGAAAGTCTTACTTTCCATTTTCTTTTGAAGCCCTGTCTTCCTGGTATGCTGTACTAACCACGGACGCTGACTAGGAACCTGGGTGATAGAGACACTTCAAGTCAGAGTATCCTGCATTGTAGCAACCTTGCATTCTCCACAATATCTCTAGCTTCTTTCTCAAGATGTGTTCTCTGAGCCCAAGTGGATGCTGCCAGTACCTCTTGCTCTTGAATGTTTTAGGGCTACAAAACCTGCCTCTTAGGGTAGGTTGCTGCCTCCTCCCCAGACCTTGAATCACCCATGTCAGTCTCTTAAGCACCTCCTGATGCTTTTAGAGATTGTGCCTCCAAGGGGTCAGTGGGAACCAGTAGGTTTTCTGACATGCATTGTTCAGAAGTTTTAAAATCCTTAGCTCTTGAATTGACCATAATTCCATGACATCAATTCCATCTCATCTTTCTTGAGAGCAGCCAGAAATATTTTTAGGGCTCTGTTTTCCTCTGATGTATAGACTCAGCTGATTTTTAACACTCTAGCCTTCTTCCTATATTGGTCTCTTTCCTTCATGGCATATAAGTTTGACATTACTTTCCGGATTTTAGTATCTTATCTTATAGTTTCCTTTTGTTTGGAGATATAAACATTGATTTGTGTTACACATTTATTGAGGTTCTTTCTGTTAGATCCCCTGTCCCATCTTATGCCCACACTGGGAGAATTCAAGATATGCGATTTGGACCTCCTTCAAAGATTCCTTCCTTGACATATACAAAATATTGTACATAAAAACTTCTTCCACTTAATAAGCCAAATTACAAATGCAAATGGAACAAGATGTTAAATTCGACTTTTCTTGGTTATGAGGAATTTTGGCAGAGACTACAAAGGTCTATAAAAAACAATGGCTGTCAAGGATTCCATAAAAGGAGGGCAAGTTAAGAGAGTGGGACCCCAACTCCACCAGCATTAACACTTACCCACCTCTAGCCTAGGGGGGATGACATCAGAGATGCCAGGAAGGGCTACTGTTCTGGGAAGTTGTTAGTGGACCACACAGAATCTCACTTATCCACAGAGCATGCAAAAAAGACCATTCCTCATTATTTCAGGCTAGGTGAGATAGACTTTGAAAGAACCACTGAGAGAACGCATTACATATTCCCTGGCATTTGAGGGGGGATGAAGAATGACTTTTACCAGTAGGAAGCTAAAGGAGAGGCTATATCTGGAATGACTCACTTTGTACTAAGGAGCAAAAGAACGTCTATGGGAATGAGACTCACTTTCTCTGAGGATGGGGAGAGGGTGCCTGACATCTCACAACCAAAGGGACCAAGGGGTGGGATGTGGGGGAGGGAGTCAAGTATCTTTATTTATTTTAAAAGGTACCTCCTTCTGCCTGAAAGGATAAAGGAATCCAACAAAGATCACTTGTTTGGGACAGACCATAAGAAATCCACTGGCTAAGCTATGAAAAGTTTAGGGTTAGAATTAGGAATTTTTGACACGAGCTTTAAAATCTTTGCATCTTAACAATCAATGTATTCAAAAATGAAGGTAATTTAAATTACTGTTACTGCTAATAATCAGCATACAAATTCATTTAAATCCCTTCTGTTTGAATTATCACCCGTCACTGTATCAAGTAGAAGTGGCCAAGAATGGCCTACTAATACCAATAAAATTCTTTATTGTTTTTGGATCTTTTGCTTTTAACTATTGGTTAAATGGCACAGAGTAACTTTTTGCTTGAGTTATCTGGACAGCTATCACACCCTACTGTGCAAGAGAAGCCTACACTACCAGAATTACTTTACCTAAAGATACTGTGTTTTTTTTCTATTATGGAAATTATTCCTGTGCCTATATCCAGGATACTAGGGTTTGTTTGGTTTGTTGGGGTTTTTTGCATAGTATGCAATATACTCTGTGTTTATTTTCTGTATTACTGAATCATATCCCTATGCTCTCGACTTGCTAATCCAGAACTGAAAAATATTAGAGATAGAATCACTAGAGACTATTTTTGTCACATTTATTAATGTGTCACATTTATTAATACTATCACATATACTATCTAAATCTAACAGATAAATTCCAAATAGAAGTTTCAATATTGAATGAGCTATAAAACCATGTAATAACATCTACAAGTTCATTTGGAAATAAATGGCTAGATTGGAGTTTCAACCTGGGTTAATAATTGGTGTAGGCGTATTGACCTTTGCACTTGTTAATGTGGATTGTTATTTGCTATGTCACTGGACAGCCTGATTCAGCATCACACAAGGGTATCTGGAGAGAGAGGTGTGAGGACCAGAACTACAGGGTGATACATGTTCTCATTCTCACTCTGTTTCTATAATAATATTAAGTCTAAAATATGTTTTAACAAACTTATGGCCCCCAAAGAGGGGAGAGGGATATATTAGGAGCTTAGGATTGATAGATATACACTACTATATATAAAAATAGATAAATAATGACTTACTGTATAGCACAGTGAACTACATTTAATATCTTATAATAACCTGTAAAGAAAATGACTGAAAGTAACACACCACTGAAAATCAACCATACTTCAATTTTTTAATGTTTAAAAAAATATGTTTTAAGCTATTCCAGCTCCTTCTTTAAATGCTAATCAATTAATTATTTGTTCTACAGACAAAGTATTCTAAGCAAAAGCATCATTTCCTTATTCTTTTTCAGGCTTTGTATTCATAATAACTTCATTGAGTTTATTCTCTACCATGACCCAAGAATATAACTTATCTTTACAATAAGAAACAGTCACCACTACCACTCCCACCTCACTTCCTCTTTATCATTTTATTGGCAAAATCTACCAGCCTTCCATGGTTGGATTGAACTTGTAGCTGTGATTCCTAGAAGGCAACCATGATCAAGATATATATATATGATTAATAACCCAGAGCTAGCTTGAGGTCATATGGTGGATGGTTACTAAAATGCCTGTAAACAAGCTGTTTAATTCAAGAGATTAGTCCCTCCAGCTTTATCCTTGTCCCTAGATTCAGTTCAAAATAACAAAGAACAGGGGGCTTCCCTGGTGGTCCAGTGGTTAAGACTCTGCACTTCCACTGCAGGTCATCCATCCTTGGTTGGGGAACTAAGATCTCTCATTGTGACAAAAAAATAAGAATAAAAAAGAACAGAATGGGAACAATACATGCAAAGCATGTCTGCCATTCTAGTAAAATTCCAGTCTCCCGCTTCTGATGAAACACATAGTAAAAAGGGCAACATCACTTCACTATCCAGTTAGGAAATTAAAAACTGGAAGACAAGGACACTGCCAGGTGAAGACCAAGACAGGGGACCATCAACCAGAAGCTCAACCCAGAGATAAATGAGGCCATGAAAAGTATGGGAAAGATAGTTGAGAGACCCATGAGTCAGGAGGTGAAACAAAGATGAGAGAATCTGAGCTGTCAGCTACCAAAGCAAGTCACCAGTTTAAAGAAGCAAATGTGGTGCTAAGAAAGGCAAGTTGGGTTTCTGGGATTCAGACAAGCAGACATCTGGGCTTCATGAATTTAGAGAGTGAGGCAATGGCTGTAATAGCTGATCGATCCAGAAGCAGAGAGTGCCTACTGGTCATCTTTTATACTTTTCATACAGACTGTGGAGCAGAAAAGAGCCAAAAGGTGGGTACAGCCACGTCAGTAAAAGGAGCACAGAGTTCTGTGGTTCAGCATGTTCACATAACAACTGGGTGAGGGAGAAGAGCTAAAATTATCAGGGGGAGGCAGAATCTGAAGCTTCAGTTATCACAGTATTCATACAATAGAAACCTTTTATCCAGATAACAGGACTAGACCAACAAGTTGGTCAGTAAACTGAGAAAGAGAGTTAGACCAAAAAGTTATTTTGAAAAATGATAGGTAATAAAACTTGTATACCATACATAATTCCTTTTGACTAAAAACATAAGAACACATTTATTCAATAAGATTTGGTTTAGAATCAAACTTTTCATTAGCATATGGATTCAGAGATTAGAAGTCTCCTTTGTCTTTTTGTAATTGATACTATATTATCTATGATGTCCAGCTTTAATGTCTTTTAAGTGAACCAAGAATTTAAAGGCACTTTCAGATTTTTATGACCCTCCCACCCCCAACTTTTATAATTGTTTTTCCCACACCTAATTTTACAGCGATAATATTTTGAAAACTCAATTTTTAGGGGATTTTTGGACAGTTTACTTTTTAACTAGTTTTTATACAAAGCATTCAACAACTATCTTCTCTATGGTACTCTGGTCATTGGATATGTAATATCTAATTAAACTATGAAAACGTAATAAGAAAACAACTAACACAATCAGGTGTGAAATCAAGCACAACTTACTTTGGATAAGTAACTCAGCAAGAGCACAATCAATTGGGTGAGTTAATTTAATGACCCATTGGTTGAGACTATAATTTCATAGTATAATTTCTAAGTTTAAAATGTGGGGTTTTTTTTCACATTTGACAATGATAGCTTCTTAAAAGCTCAGAAAGGGACTTCCCTGGTGGTCCAGTGGTTGGGAACCTGCCTTCCAATGCAAGCGGCCAGCATTTAGTCCCTGGTTGGGGAACTCAGATCCCACCAGGATGCACTGGCTGTAGTCAAAAACTTTAAAGAAAAGGAAAAAAGGGCTCAGAAAAACAGAAGCAAAGTATTTCTGATATTTATTGGATTACATGACCCCAGTTTTTGTTGCTGCTGTTGTTGATGTTAAACTTTTTATTTTGTATTGAAGTATAACCAATTAACAATGTTGTGATAGTGCTATATGACCCACAGTGTTGACAAACACTGAGAGTAGGTTTAGAGTGATAGAAAGATTAGGCAAGACATCACAAGTTTTACTTATCTAAAGGATGGAGAATAAAGTCAATCAAGAAATGCAATCATGAATATTTTCCTGACCCAATAAAGCTGTAATCACATAGAACCCCAGCTCTCACCATTTGAGCAATGCAGTAAGTGAAACTTAATTGCCTGCCCCCAAATTTAGCTTAGATATAAGTTTTATTTACTTATTTATGGACACATGGCTGAAGCAGTTCTGCTAATGGATTAGTCTAGATGTGTTCTGGGAATAACTTCATCTGAGCCAGGTGCAACTCATCAAAATAAAATATTTCAAAAATATGTTACACAGCAGTGTATGGAAGCACAGGCACATCCCTTCACTCTCTAGGTTAACATAGCCTGGAGCAGTGTTAACTTCATTGAGCACCAAGCTGCTGGAAATAAAGATCAGTTAGACAGCTATCTCTGGTGGTCATGATAATGGTTCTTATACCAGTCAAACGTTTATTGTGTGTAACTGTTCATTAGGGGAAAAAAGAGCTTCACAGTCAAATCACTTGGAAAACACTAGGTTAAACTAAGTTCAACAATTTTCTTTGCAGCGAGGCTTTAATATTAGTCCTTAAGGGGAGGCTGTATCTAGCAATGTTCTAATTTCAACTCAAGGGTTTTCTGTTTCAGTTTACTCATTTCCCAAGATCATCTTATAGAACTGACAGGATTCTACAGAACATCATTTGGAAAATGCTACAACTGGTATCCTGTGTTTTGTGTCTGTGTTGGCTCTGAACTCTGGAAACAGAACTTCTTTAACTTCTTTATGGGGTTTACATTTCATCTTCATGTGTGATCTTTTAAACCTTTGTCTCAAGACCTGCCTGCACCATTTTCAGAACCAAAGGAACATCACAGAGTCAAATATTATTTCTGGGACTTCTCTGATGTTCCAGGTTAAGATTCCACACTTCCAATGCAGCAGGCTATCCCTGGTCAAGGAACTAAGATCTCACATGCCATGCAGCACAGTCAAAACAAAACATAACAAAACAAAACAAAAAGCAGAGTCAAAAATTATTTCTGTCTTTGGTTATTTTTAAAGGAGGTAAAAACTTATAAACATGGAGCAGTTAAATTACAATACATGGTAGTAATAGTATTGGTGAGCTTCCCTGGTGGCTCACACAGTAAAGAATCAGCCTGCAATGTGGGAGATGTGGGTTTGATCCCTGGGTTGGCAAGATTCCCCTGAAGGTGGGCCTGGCAACCCACTCCAGTATTGTTGCCTAAAGAATCCCCATGGACAGAGGAGCCTGGCAAGCTACAGTCCATGGGGTGGCAAAGATTCGGACTCAACTGAGTGACTAAGCACAATAGTATTGATAGTAACAATAAACCCTATGAATTACTGGATTCTTGCTATGTCTCATATGCTGTGCAAGCTTCTTATAAATGTGATTGCATATGAGTTCCCAAGCACTAGTAGATATTATCATTCCAATTTTTATATGAAGCTCAGCAATGTTAAATCCCCTGTCCAAAGGCACACAACTAGTACATGGCAGAGGTGGAACTGAAAAGCAGGACTTTTGACTCAAAAACACAATCTTTTTCTTGTTACTTCACCCATATGCCACCCTGTGTATGAATGTACGTACTGTAATAATTAAGGAAGAGGGAACTGACAAGAGCCAGATCCTCCAAGAGAAGCTCAGGAAGGATTATGCCTGAGGCTAACGGTGAAAGTATGTTGCTTTTACATAAATAAAGAAAGGGAAAAAATCATTCCAAGTAAAGAGAACAATGCAAGCAAATTGTATTGGGGACTGAAATAGTTAAGAAATGCATCAATGTATTACCTAACAATGATTTTCTTTATAACCTGTGTGTATCACTCAGTTATGTCTGACTCTGCAACCCATGAACTGTAGCCTGCCAGGCTCCTCTGTCCATGGAATTCTCCAGGCAAGAATACTGGAGTGGGTAGCCATTCCCTTCTCCAGGAGATCTTCCCAACCTAGGGATCAAACCCAGGTCTTCCGCATTGCAGGTAGACTGTTTACTGTCTGAGCTACCAGGGAACCTAATTGTAAACAATCAGGTCAAAATATATTGCAATGCACTGAAGCCTGCAAAAATAAGACTGCAGAGATTAGGAGAGTCTGCCATGATTACACACCCTCGTCCTAGGGGAGACAGGTGCATACAAAGAATGACCAATGGCCTCCAGACAGATTTGCTTCTGGCTGGCCCTGGCTTGAGATCCCTGGGAAAGGCTCTACATTCAGGAGAACATGGTAAGAGTGGCCAGAGCAGCCCCCTCTTAGAATCTGGGAAAGATGGTTCAGAGAATGACTGGCTGATTCTCCTCCAAGGTAGAAGAAAGTGTTTTAACTATTTGCATTCTTTTTTCTTTCCATCCTCTCTTGCATTCCTGGAGAGAGAGCACAAAACAAAGAAAGTAGTAAAGTAAATGTTTTTTGTAAAATTATCTTCCTCTGCTAGGTAGAATCACTTTGGGGATGACAAGTATGTCCAGGAATTCAATGAACATTCAAATAGCAGTGTTCATACAAACGTGGTCACTGAGTCATTGGTGAATGTGTCCCATTTAGTGGCACTGGATGGTGTGATCAAAATATTGATATAAGAACTGGCCTACAAGAGTTTTCCAAACATGTTATGGTAAGAATTACCTAAAAGTCGAAACTTTTCCCAGGTCACTCTCCAGAGCATTCTAATACAGTGGTTCCTGTAATACACCTAGAATTTTGTGTTAATAGCTTCTCTGGGTGATTGCATCATCAGAGAAGTTTGGGGAGCACTGCTCTAATTCTGATTGCTCAAAATATGGTCCCCCTGGGCACTGGTGTCATTCAAGAGCTTGTTAGAAATGCAGAATCTCAGGGTCTACCCTGAGATTGATACGTTCTGGTAACTTCAGTGATGCCCCCTCCCACCATTTCTCCATGATGATTGCATGGTTAACTTCCCTGCATTATTTATCCTTCTGGTAACAAAGCTTCTGACCATGAAGTATATCACTAGAACGGGTCCTCCTTGCTCACAGCAGTGTTACCATACTGCATAATATGTCCAAAGAATCTATTAACTTATTGCTATCATACTATTTGGTTACATTAATTTGGTAAAAGATAGCATAGTTAGTCTCACGTGAGTGACTACATGAGTTTCTGAACTTTCAAATTATTTAATTTGTTTGGTAAGGATATACTTGTTCTGCCAAATCTTCAAACTAAGTCTTCACTTGAGGCAATATCAGATGCAAAAAAAAAAAAAAACAAAACAAAACAAAACTGTATTCTTTCTATAACCTATCTTATAATGTTAGCTGGTTTTAATAAATGATCTTAAAATTTTATTTTTCAGAAAATGTTATATACATAAAATAATACATTACAGTTATCAGAGAATAAGAACTGAAAATATGTGTTCTAAACTCCACATTTTAGTACTAAGTGATTCATTCTGAAAACTAGTCATTTTAGCCATGAATCAATAATCTGTGTCTAATTAAAAGTAAAGTAACCAAAATAAAATTATAGTGTAGATACATGAAAAATAAAAATAAAACAAACAGTATTTCTCACTTTGGGGATTTGAAAAAAGCAGGGACATGCATGTTGCAAATGAAAAACCTGCCATATGAATAAAAATAAGACATCAATGCCTATATAGATATAATTGCTACTGGGTAAGAAATGAACCCAGTAAAGAATCGCAGGCTTTCAGCATTTCATTACTTTGATGGCCATTATTCTAACATCTGGCCCTTCTACTAGGAGATAGATAAACACATGGATAGATAGATATAAATATTTTTTGCAAATAACACATTTGTGCACCTTAACAGATATGCATTAGTTGGTATAAAATATTCCCAGTATAATTCAAAATTTTATAATCAAAATTTCAACCAGAAACAATTTTATCAAGTAGAATATCATAACTCTTTTCTCAAATTTGTAGCAATTAAATATCTGGCAATCTACCAAATGGGGCTTCCTGGTGGCTTAGCAATAAAGAATCCACCTGCCAATGCAGGAGACAAGGGTTCAATTCCTGGTCAGGAAGATCCCCTGGAGAAAGAAATGGCAAACAACTTCAGTATTCTTGCCTGGGAAATCCCATAGACAGAGGAGCCTAGTGGGCTACAGTCCATGGGGTCACAAAAAGAATCGGACACAATTTAGTGACTAAACAATGACAACAAATCCAACGAATGTGTTATTATATTTCAGTGACTTAGTTCTAAAACTCCAGGTGAGCCTTATTTTATGATTTCTCTCTTAATGATGATATTAGTTGTGGCATGCATAAACCATTAAGAAAGTGAAAGATGATTCAAGTTCATATAAGGATCCTGCATTAGTTTATAAGGGCAGCCATAATAAAAATATCACAGACTCAGTGGCTTAAACAACTGAAATTTAAGTTCTGTAGGCTGAAAGTCTAAGATCTAGGTGCTGACTGAGTTGGTTACCCATAAGGTCTCTCTCCTTTGCTTACAGATGGCTGTCCTCTTGCTATATCCTCACGTGGCCTTCTTCTGTGCACAAGCACTCCTGGTATATTGCCTCTTCTTTTAAGGATACCATGCAAACTGGACTAGGACTCCATTCTTATGGCTTCACTTAATCTTAATTTTCTCTTAAAGGTCCTCAGTTCAGTTCAGTCACTCAGTCATGTCCAACTCTTTGCAACCCCATGAATTGCAGGACGCCAGTCCTCCCTGTCCATCACCAAGTCCCGCAATTTACCCAAACTCATGTCCATCAAGTTGGTGATGCCATCCAGCCATCTCATCCTCTGTCATCCCCTTAAAGATTCTATGTCCTAATCAAGTCACACTTGGGAATGGCTTTAACTTATGGGTTTTTGGGGGGAACATAATTCAGTCTATTATGGACCTAGTTCCAATATCATTTGTTGAGTGTATTGATAGTATTTAACATTAACAAGCATTTACTATCATTTTCATCATTGTCATCAAGTATTTTATAAATGTATATTAACTTCTGTGCCAAGCAAGGTGTTAATCAAGAAAATATTCCATGTTTATATGGATTCATAGATGATGAGAGGCTTTCAGGTTTCTTTTCTTATTCAGTCCTCTCAATTACCCACTCTAATATTAAGAAGTCAAAATTATTATCCTCATGTTAAAAGTGCAGAACAGACAGGGAGAAGTTGACATGTTTAAGATGGAGATATAGTAAGTAGTGAGTCCAAGACTGGAACTCAAGATTTTGTCTCCTTGTCCATCATTATTTTTCCAAAGTATTACTCAATTAAATTTAAAATGGCCCCTGCTTTGGAAAAATTCCAGTCACGGTAGTAAGGTAAACAGTCCTGGGTTGGTTGTGAAGTGTCAGAAGAATGAAAAAGTTTGAACTGGACTCCATGGTCATAAGCAGGTTCCTGTGGCTGACCATCTTCAGATTATAGTCCTGGGGAGAAAATATAGTCTTATGGAGAGAAGTGAAGAACAGTGTTGGGTTTGTGGTAGGTACTCAAACAATACATATTGAATGAATAAATACTGAGCAAATCCAAGAAGGTCCAGCAACTGGCCCACAGTGAGTCCTCAATATTGTTGAATGAGTGAATAATTAAATGGTAGAGTTATTTATTTCCAAGGGTATGTGATACTTAAGAGAAACAGAAAACATTTCAGAAACTACCTTGCCAGCCACACCTTTCCAGGCTCAGCTCAACAAGCTTCCTAAGATTCTCTAGCCCCTTCTCATGTGACCAGAGTCCCTCCTGTATATTCTTAACACACCATTCTCTTGGTCTCCCTAACTTAACACCTGAGCTTAAATCTCAGCCTCCCCCCATTAGACTGTGAACTCTCAAAGAGTCATTCATGCTTGTCTACTGCACTGCCTTGCACTTAATAGGAACATACTAAACATGTGGAATTGAATCAAAGTGTGTTTATAACCCCTCTTCACAGAAGCCAAGACACGGAAGCAACATAAATGTCCATTGACAGAGAAGTCAATAAGGAAGATATGGTGTGTGTGTGTATACACAGTAGAATACTACTCAGCCATACAAAATGAAATATTGCCATTTGCAGCAACACAGGTGGACCTACAGACTGTCATACAGAGTGAGGCAAGTCAGAAAGAGAAAGATAAACACCATATGGTATCACTTATGTGGAATCTAAAATATGACACAAATATGAAACAGACATAGGCTCACAGACATAGAGAACTGACTTGTGGTTACCAAGGGGAAGCGGAAGTGGGGGAAGGAAGGACTGGGAGTTTGAGACTAACAGATGCAAACTACTATATATATAGAAAGGATAAACAATAAGACCCTAGTATAAGGGATTGGAAGCAACCTAGATGTCCATCAACAGATTAACAGATAAAGAAGCTGTGGTACGTTATATATACAATGGAATACTACTTAGCCATAAAAATGAACACATTTGAGTTAGTCCTAATGAGGTAGATGAACTTAGAGCCTATTATACAGAGTGAAGTAAGTCAGAAAGAGAAAAATAAATGTCATATGCTAACACATATATATGGAATCTAGAAAGATGGCACTGTAGAACCTAACTGCTGAGCAGCAGTAGAGACTCAGACATAGAGAATAGGCTTATGGACACAGCTGTGGGGGAGCAAGGAGAGGGGGGGTGTACAGAGAGGGTAACATGGAAACATATGTTACCATATGTAAAATAGATATCCAATGGGAATTTGCTCTATGACTCATGGAACTCAAACTGGGGCTCGGTAACAATCTAGAGAGATGGGATGGGGAGAGAGATGGGAGGGATGTTCAAGTGGGAGGGGACATAGGTAAACCTATGGCTGATTGATATTAATGTTTGGTAGAAACCAACACAATACTATAAAGCAATCATCTTTCAATTAAAATAAATAAATTAAAACAAACAAAACAATTTCAAAAAAAAATAAGATCCTAGCATAGGGAGCTATATTCGGTATCCTGTAATAAACCATGATGGAAAAGAATATGAAAGAGAGTACACATATCTGAATTATTTTGCTGTATACAAAAAACTAATACAACATGGCAAATCAACTAAACTTCAATAAAAAATAAAATAAATACATAAAAATAAAAACTTTGTTAACATGTGCTTATAACCCACACTCAAAAGTGGGAGCTCCCTCTGAGATGCCTGGGAAGTTAAGGCTTTCTCTCACACTTGTATCCTCTGGTCTTACCAGCTCTAGTAGACGTATATTGAATGTTTTTTAAGTTCAGACAAGACATCTGGAGTGGAGAAGTAATTCTCCCCAGCTTCTCTTTTGGAGCTAAAAGGCAATTAAACTTTCCTAAACACTAAGCAAAACAAACCTTTATTGGTGTCAGAATTTTTCAAGAATTTTCCACCCAACTACACAGGTTCTTTTCTGAAATATTATCACAAAGGCTGCATAAATTGCCTATGTTTCTTCAGCACTAAGGAATGGACAAACTTTTTTTCCACTCAAAGTTTCACAGAAACTATATTTTTCTATTTCAGATGTTCGATGATATCAAAAACACTGGGAGGTTTTTGGGGGAGAATGTTGAGATAATGAGGTGATTAAAGCTTCAGTTACATATGCAACAGCAAATGTAAACAAGAATTTGCAAAAAGGTTCCTCAATCTAGACAGAAGTTTTCCTACCCAAACACCTTGCCAAACAGGAGCCAGGCTTTGTTGGGGTAAATTAGAAATGATCAGGAAAGCTTTAGGGGGCAGGTGCTGATTGAAATGGAAATTTCACACAACAAATTTGATTATACCTGAAAAATTTAAGATGCTAAGAAGAATATGAAAGACAAGTAAGACTAGGTTTCAGAGTTTTCTATTGAATGTTTCTCTTTACGTGTTTTTTGTAGAGTAGGGCTCCTCAAACTGTAGAAAATTACCTCACAGCAGCTCCATAGGGCAAGGGCCTCAGAGGCTATCCATTTAAGACAGGCAAGTGCCATGAAGTGAGCCAGGTCAGTTTCACCACCTAAGCTGATACATCACTTTCCACCATCAAGGAAGGCAAAAAGCTATCTCAGACTTCTCAGGCACCAAAGTTGAGAGGATACTAAGATGAAACATCCCACATCTGACCCAATTCCCATGCTCATGTTGTTTGTGAATCTGCCTTCCCCTTTCCTTTATTTGGTTGGGAGATAAGTGAAAAAAAAGTTGAAGCAAACCAGACAAGAAGCAGAATAAAACATTTATCCAAAATCTTACATTGGAAACCTAGATTTGGTATGACTTTTTTTACTGGAATTCGATCACAACATATTTCAGTGATATAATGCCTTTTAAAATCTAAATAAAATGGATAAACAGGTTCCTACAGTAGAGAACAGAGAACTATATCTGATATCCTATGATAAACCAGGCTTCTCTGGTTTATCACACAAAACATTCTCACTGTTTTAAGTAAACAGTGCTGCTTTTATGACAACTCAAAGGAGAAAAATGTAACCTATTGCACAGTCATATAACTGAGTGTTTTAGAACTGGAAAAAACCTTGAGATCACAATGTCCTGTTTCCTCATTTTATAGGTAAAGAAACTGGGCATTAGAGAGGTTTGATTACTTAGAGAAGATACATGTGTATGTGTGTGTGTGCGCGTACGTGTGTGCTCAGCCGCTCAGTCACGTCCAACTCTTTGCAACCCCATGGACTGTAGCCCACCAGGCTCCTCTGTCCATGCAATTTTCCAGGCAAGAATACTGGAGTGCATTGCCATTTCCTTCCCAACCCAGGGATGGAACCAGTGTCTCCTGCATTGGCGGGCGGATTCTTTATCACTGCACCACCTGGGAGGCCCCTTAGAGAGCATATGGTTAAGCAATTAAAAGAAGTTTTCTCTAACAAATAGAAAGCACACAAATATTGAGTGTTTACTCTGTGGTAGATATTCCGCTGTATATATTATTTCTAATCCTCACATCAACTCCAGGAGACAAATACCATTTTTTCTATTTTACAGATTGGGTAGCAAAGACACGGAGAGGTGAAGTGATCTTCCCAAAATCACATCAATAGTATTAGTAGAGTTGGGATTTGAATTCTAACCCTGAGTCTGCACACCTAGGACACTAGGCTGCACTCTTTTGCTGAGCTGTCTACCAGTTTCTGCAAGTGCAACAGTGGGGGAAACTCTCTTTTCATGGAATTAACATAAATAAATTTTTGAAGAAAAAATTTCTAGTCATTCCCATTCTATTGTTTTCCTCTATTTCTTTGCACTGATCACTGAGGAAGGCTTTCTTATCTCTGCTTGCTATTCTTGGCAAATCTGCATTCAAATGGGTATATCTTTCCTTTTTTCCTTTGCCTTTCCCTTCTCTTCTTTTCACAGCTATTTGTAAGGCCTCCTGAGAAAACCATTTTGCTTTTTCACATTTCGTTTTCTCGGGGATGGTCCTCATCCCTGCCTCTTGTGCAATGTCATGAATCTCCATTCATAGTTCTTCAGGCACTCTGTCTATCAGATCTAGTCCCTTGAATCTATTTGTCACTTCCACTGTATAATCGTAAGGCATTTGATTTAGGTCATACCTGAATGGTCTAGTGGCTTTCCCTACTTTCTTCAATTTAAGTCTGAATTTGACAATAAGGAGTAAGTTCATGATGTGAGCCACAGTCAGCTCCCAGTCTTATTTTTGCTGACTGTATAGAGCTTCTCCATTTTGGGCTGCAAAGAATATAATTAATCTGATTTTGGTATTGACCATCTGGTGATGTCCCTGTATAGTCTTCTCTTGTGTTGTTGGAAGAGGGTGTTTGCTATGATCAGTGCATTCTCTTGGCAAATCTCTATTAGCCTTTGCCCTGCTTCATTCTGTACTCCAAGGCCAAATTTGCATGTTACTCCAGGTAGTTCTTGACTTCCTACTTTTGCATTCCACTCCCCTATAATGAAAAGGACATCGTTTGGGGGTGTTAGTTCTAAAAGGTCTTGTAGGTCTTCATAGAACTGTTCAACTCCAGCTTCTTCAGCATTACTGGTCAGGGCATAGACTTGAATCACTGAGATATTGAATGGTTTACCTTGGAAATGAACAGAGATCATTCTCTAGTTTTTGAAATTGCACCCAAGTACTGCATGTTGGACTCTTTTGTTGGCTATGATGGCTACTCCATTTCTTCTGAGGGATTCTTGCCCAAGTAGGAGATATAATGGTCATCTGAGTTAAATTCACCCATTCAAGTCCATTTTAGTTCACTGATTGCTAAAATGTTGACATTCACCCTTGTCATCGCCTGTTTGACCACTTTCAATTTGCCTTGATTCATGGACCTAACATTCCAGGTTCCTGGAAGACACACAAGCTGGAATCAAGATTGCTAGGAGATATATCAATAACCTCAGATATGCAGATGACACCACCCTTATGGCAGAAAGTGAAGAGAAACTAAAAAGCCTCTTGATGAAAGTGAAAGAGGAGTGTGAAAAAGTTGGCTTAAAGCTCAACATTCAGAAAAATAAGATCATGGCACCTGGTCCCAGCACTTCATGGCAAATAGATGGGGAAACAGTGGAAGCAGTGTCAGACTTTATTTTGGGGGGCTCCAAAATCACTGCAGATGGTGATTGCAGCCATGAAATTAAAAGACATTTACTCCTTGGAAGGAAAGTTATGACCAACCTAGATAGCATATTCAAAAGCAGAGATATTGCTTTGCCAACAAACGACTGTCTAGTCAAGTCTATGGTTTTTCCAGTGACTTATTGCCAACATCCGTTGGCTCATAGAAAAAGCAAGAGAATTCCAAAAAAAATCTACTTCTGCTTTATATGCCAATGCCTTTGACTATGTAGATCACAACAAACTGTGGAAAATTCTTAAAGATATGGGCATACCAAACGACCTGACCTGCTTCCTGAGAAATCTATATGCTGATCAAGAAGCAACAGTTAGAACTGGACATGGAACAACAGACTGGTTCCAAATTGGGAAAGGAATACATCAAGGCTGTATATTGTCAGCCTGCTTATTTAACTCATATGCAGAGTACATCATGTGAAATGCTGGGCTGGATGAAGTACAAGCAGAATCAAGATTGCAGGGAGAAATATCAATCACCTCAGATACGCAGATGACACCACATTTATGGCAGAAAGTGAAGAGGAACTAAAGAGCCTCTTGATAAAAGTGAAAGAGGGGAGTGAAAAAGCTGGTTTAAAGCTCAACATTCAAAATCCAAAGATCATAGCATCTGGTCCCATCACTTCATGGCAAATAGATGGGGAAACAATGGAAACAGTGAGAAACTTTATTTTCTTGGGCTCCAAAATCACTGCAGATGGCGACTACACGCATGAAAGTAAAATAAACTTGCTCCTTGGAAGAAAAGCTATGACCAACCTAGGCAGCATCTTAAAAAGCAGAGACATTACTTTGCCGACAAAGGTCCATCTAAAAGCTATGGCTTTTCCGGTAGTCATGTATGGATGTGAGAGTTGGACTGTGAAGAAAGCTGAGCGCTGAAGAGTTGATGCTTTTGAACTGCAATGTTGGAGAAGACTCTTGAGAGTCCTTTGGACTGCAAGGAGATCCAACCAGTCCATCCTAAAGGAGATCAGTCCTGGGTTTAATTGGAGGGACTGATGTTGAGGCTGAAACTCCAATACTTTGACCACCTCATGCAAAGAGTTGACTCATTGGAAAAGACCCTGACGCCGGGAGGGATTGGGGGCAGGAGGAGAAGGGGATGACAGAGGATGAGATGGCTGGATGGCATCACTAACTCGATGGACATGAGTTTGGGTGAACTCCAGGAGTTGGTGATGGACAGGAAGGCCTGGCGTGCTGCAATTCATGGGGTCGCAAAAAGTTGGACACGACTGAGAGACTGAACTGACTACTGACTGATGCAATAGTGCTTTTTACAGCATCAGACTTGACTTCCTTCATGCAAACATGGACACATTAAATAACAAAAATGGTATGGACCTAACAGAGACAGAATGTATTAAGAAGAGGTGGCAAGAATATGGAGAAGGCAATGGCACCCCACTCCAGTACTCTTGCCTGGAAAATCCCATGGATGGAGGAGCCTGGTAGGCTGCAGTCCATGGGGTCGCTAAGAGTTGGGCATGACTGAGCAACTTCACCTTCGCTTTTCACTTTCATGCATTGGAGAAGGAAATGGCAACCCACTCCAGTATTCTTGCCTGGAGAATCCCAGGGATGGGAGAGCCCAGTGGGCTGCCGTCTATGGGGTCGCACAGAGTCGGATACAACTGAAGCGATTTCGCAGTGGCAGCGGCAAGAATACACAGAAGAACTACACAAAAAAGATCTTCATGACCCAGATAACCACAATGGTGTGATCACTCACCTGGAGCCAGACATTCTGGAATGCGAAGTCAAGTGGACCATAGGAAGCATCACTACAAACAAAGCTAGTGGAGGTGGTGGAATTCCAGATGAGCTATTTCAAATCCTAAAAGATGATGCTGTGAAAGTGCTGCACTCAACATGCCAGCAAATTTGGAAAACTCAGCAGTGGCCACAGGACTGGAAAAGATCAATTTTCGTTCCAATCCCAAAGAAAGGCAATGCCAAAGAATGCTCAAACTACTGCACAATTGCACTCATCTCACACACTAGCAAAGTAATGCTCAGAATTCTCCAATTCAGGCTTGAACAGTACATGAACCATGAACATCCAGATGTTCAACCTGGATTTAGAAAAGGCAGAGGAGCCAGATATCTAACTGTAAACATCCATTGGATCATCAAAAAAGCAAGAGAGTTCCAGAAAAACATCTACTTCTGCTTTATTGACTATGCTGACATCTTTGACTGTGTGGATCACAACGAACTGTGGAAAATCTTAAAGATATGGGAATACCATACCACCTGACATGGTTCCTGAGGGATCTCTATGCAGGTCAGGAAGCAACAGTTAGAACTGGACATGGAACAACAGACTGGTTTCAAATAGGAAAAGGAGTACAGAAAGGCTGTATATTGTCAACCTGCTTATTTAACTCATATGCAGAATACATCATGCAAAATGCCAGGCTGGATGGAGTACAAGCAGAATCAAGATTGCAGGGAGAAATATCAATCACCTCAGATACGCAGATGACACCACACTTACCGCAGAAAGTGAAGAGGAACTAAAGAGCCTCTTGATGAAAGTGAAAGAGGGGAGTGAAAAAGCTGGTTTAAAGCTCAACATTCAAAATACAAAGATCATAGCTTCCTGGCCCATCACTTCATGGCAAATAGATGGGGAAACAATGGAAACAGTGAGAGACTTATTTTGGGGGGCTCCAAAATCATTGCAGATGGTGACTGACTGTAGCCATGAAATTAAAAGATGCTTGCTCCTTGAAAGAAAAGCTATGACCAACCTAGACAGAATATTATAAAGCAGAGACATTATTTTGCCAACAAAGGTCCATCTAGTCAAGGCTATGGTTTTTCCAGTAGTCATGTATGGATGTGAGAGTTGGACTATAAAGAAAGCTGAGCACCAAAAAATTGATGCTTTTGAACTGTGGTGTTGAAGAAGACTCTTGCAAGTCCCTTGGACTGCAAGGAGATCCAATGAATCCATCTGAAAGGAAATCAGTCCTGAATATTCATTGGAATGACTGATGCTGAGGCTAAAACTCCAATACTTTGGCCACCTCATGTGAAGAGTTGACTCACTCATTTGAAAAGACCCTGATGCTGGGAAAGATTGAAGGTGGAAGGAGAAGGGGAAGATAGATGATGAGATGGTTGGATGGCATCACCAACTCAATGGGCATGAGTTTGAATAAACTCCAGGAGTTGGTGATGGACAGGGAGGCCTGGCTTGCTGCAGTTCATGATGTCGCAAAGAGTCGGACACGACTCAGCGACTGAACTGAATCGAACATAAATTATTAAATGTACACTTTCAAGTTCTGATAAGTATCATAAAGGAAAGGAATATCATTATAAGAAGGAACACCTTTATTTATCTTTTAACTTTTTATTTTATACTAGGATATAGCTGATAAACAATGTGATAGTTTCAAGTGGAAGACAAAGGGATTCACCCATACAAATACATGTACCATTCCTCCCCCACACTCCCTCCCATCCAGGCTGCCACATATCAATGAGCAAAGGGGAACACCTTAATTTATGAGATAAAGGAAGAGAATTGATATCTAAGCTGATATGAATGTCCCCAAGAAGGGGGCATTCATATCGTATGAAGAGAATCTAGGGCACAGGAAATAGTACATGCTGATGCCCCAAGAAAGAAGAGTTCAGCCTCTCAAGGGAAAAAAGAAGGCCACTGTGACTTGAACATGGGTAATATTGAGGAATATACTAGCAAGATGGGAGAGGTAGATGAGAGGTGCCAGATCGTGCAGATACTTGTCAGGCTATTTATTTTCAGTGGGTGGAGGGAGAGGAAGTGGTAAGCAGAGAGTCCACGTGTTTCTCCCTGGATGTGAAGACCGCTTGTATATCCCCCCTCATTTTTCTCCTGTTGGTTGTCATCCTTTGACAGGCTTCCCAGGTGGCACTAGTGGTAAAGAACCTGCCTGCTCATGCAGGAGACATAAGAGAATGGGTTTGATCCCTGGATTAAGAAGATCCCCTGGAGGAGGGTATAGCAATCCACTCCAGTATTCTTGCCTGGAGAAGCCCATGGACGAAGGAGTCTGGCAGACTATCGTCCACAGGGTCTCAAAGAGTCGATACGACTGAGTGAGCACACATACACTCATTAACTTTTTTTCATCACCCCCTCCTTCTTTATATATGGTCTTCCTTTCCATGAAACTACAGCAATTAGTCACACAATGACTTCAACATTCACAAGACTGTCCACGTGGGACTCTAGATTTTTAATGCCACCATCTCTAATATAGGCTGTCCTATTCCACCCCAGGCACCCACTGTAGTTATATCTTAGGCCCTTTGTTTTATCAGCAGAAATGCCTCCACCTTCAAAATCTCAATTTCAAGCATTTCATTCTCCAGTCACCACTTGCAACCCTTCTAGCTCACTTGTTCAATGTTCCACTGATAAAATTCTTGAACCTTATTAAGACCTCCATTCTTGAACCTTATTAAGACTTCACCCCACCAGTTTTCACCATCAGTCCATCTTCTTTGCCCCTCTCCACCTAAAGGTAAGTACCAATAGAAAATGAGATCCCTGGTTGATTTCAATAGTTGACATGGGTAACCAAACAGATGAACTTTGATGGAGAAAACCACACTGAAAACTTGACTGACGTCACACAACATTCATGGCCACAATTGCCCCCCAAACACCAGCAACCTGAGTGAATTTCCCCATTTCTTTGCCAGTCTCCAAAATGATTATTTCAAATCTTTTCCTTCCTCCTCAAGTCTCTCCCATTGCCCTCATTTGGTTACCTCACTTCATGTTTCATGGAGCAAATACAAGCCTTCCCACAGGAAGTCACTCATCTTCTACCATCAAATTTATACACCTCCTTGCATCAGCACCAACTTTCCACTCTTTCCTTCGTCTTGAAATGGAAAATGTGTCTTTCCTCCTACTCGAGTTCAAACCTTGCTTTGGTGGGTCCTGTCTCTGTGGCCTTCTCAAGGTCTTCATTCTGTCATCAAACCCTCTCTCTCCGATATCATCAGGTCTCTATTTCTACCCAGCTGTGCCCATCAGCCTAAAAACACACCCCAGTATTTATTTTTAAAAGAAAAGAAGCAAACCTTCATCACTGACCCAAGATTGCATTTCATCTCCATTTCTCTACTTCTCCTCACAGCAGAACCTCTCAAAAGCATCCATTTCCTCAGCAACTGTTCACTTCTCCATCCCCTACATTCTATCTTCTTACACTACAAACCTACAGATTTTCTGTCAGAGTTATCAGCATTACCATGCTGTCAAATCTAGTGGCCAGTTCTCTACTCTTCTTTCCTGTAGCATCTGACAAGCTTAAGCACTCCTGACCGGAAATACTAGGGATGTTGTGAGTCAGCACGCACAGTGGTTTATATTTCCAGGGTAAAAGGTAGTTCATTTGGGCTCTTGAGTATGAACTGTGTCTTCTCAACCTAAAGTATTTCCCTTTCCTCCTACACTTTCCCTGGGTCCTATCTAGTTATACATATTCTTCAGCCCTTCCTTCATACTACAGTATAAAAGACAAATGTAAGAGACAATATTGCTCCTCAGAGTTTTTAATAGGAATGGAAACCTCAGTCAAAAATATAGAAATGTGAAAAAATAAAATTCAGTCATCCACCAGCTAGAAGAACTATTAATATGAGAGGCAGTGCCAAGGTATACATTCCAGCAGGCCTCTGTGTAACCACCAAACCTACAAATTGCCCTGTTGTATAACGACCTCAGAAGGAAAAAAATGTCTGGTAACATTAATGACCAAAATACTGGCATTTTGGACAGCACTTTGGTCATCTGTGGTGAACAGCCGACTTATTGGAAAAGTCGCTGATGCTGGGAAAGATTGAGGGCAGAAGAAGAGGATGTCAGAGGATGAGATGGCTAGATGGCATCACTAATGCAATGGACATGAAATTGGACAAACTTTGGGGATGGTGAGGGACAGAGAGCCCTGGCATGCTGCAGTCCATGGGGTCACAGAAAGTCAGACACTACTGGGTGACTGAACAACAACATTAATGATCTGCAAGCAATGGTGCTGGACGAGTTAAACACCATGCAGTGACTCTGTCTGGAGAAGGAAATGGTTACCCACTCCAGTGTTCTTGCCTGAGAATTCCCTGGACAGAGGAGCCTGGTAGGCTACAGTCCATGGGGTCAAAAAGAGTTGGACATGACTCAGCAACTAACACTTTCACTTTTTCAGTGGCTCTGTGTATGAAAAGTTACTATTGTCTTCCAAGGATGACCTGCCTCCTTCTTCCATGATCCTGGAATCTGCCTTGCAAACACCAGTGGCTACAAATTGGTACATAATCTACAGTGTACATTCAATGCATGATTTGAAAAGCACATCGTTATTTCAAAAAGTTTAAAAAGAGAAAAACCAGAATAACTCTGTGTGAGTAAATCTCCACAACACATTGATTTTTAAAAGGGAATAAAGCTGATTATCACTCACACAGTCTCTGAACATATGAATTTTAATTCCTACAGTAAACAACACTTCTTCAAACTGGCTTCTGACAATTGACTCAGTTGGGAGAATTCATCTAAACACCAAAGACATAAAATGACTCTTCACTGAATGGATAGCATTTTAGCCTCAGTCAAAATGATTAATTGAGATCTTACAGATACAAAACCACAAGGAGAGACACACTGGAAATTCAGCCATAAAGACTCTGATTAAAATATGTATTTCTTATTGTGACTGGTTTCTTATTTATGACAATACATTGGAACACTTGAAGATCAGGGAGCATTTCAGTCTGGAGCATTTGTTGAGGTGTCTCTTTTCAAGTGACTAAAACTTATCACAATAAATACAAAATTGATTTTTTTTTAGTTTGCATTTTCAAAAGAAATAATTGAAGTCACTTTTATGCTACTTGCATGTAAATTCAACTCTTTTAACCTGAAGCCAGCAACTTTAGAAACATAATTAATTTTCAAGCTCAAAGTAGAAAGATGATAAAAGCAAGCACTCTGCATGATTTGTTAGCATAATCCTTACCTCTCTAGACACTTGTTTTCTAGTTTATGGATTTAGAACATTTTCAGTTGCTTTCCTAACTTGTTTTCTGCTTCCTTTGAGGCTCCGCATTGTTTATTAGCAACAAATTTGGAGTAATCAAGGGTAACTAAGGAGGTAGAAGGTAAGTTCAGTTGATTTTCCTATGTTTTCTGGTAATAATTTCATTGGGATTAAAGATTGGCTGGTGGCTTTTCATTCACATGTATCCATATTTTTCCTATATCAGCATTGATCCTTGGCCAAAAATGAGTGATAAATGACTGTAGCCAAGAAGAGCTTGGCTCTTATAAGTTAAATACACATTCACCAGGTGACCCGGCAACCCAGCAACTAGGCATTTGCCCAAGAAAAATGAACAACATAGGTCCACACAAACACCTGTAGATACATGTTTACAGTAGCTCCAGCAATTATCACTAAAAACTGGCAAAAACACTAATGCCCATCAATGGATAGATGGATAAATAAGTTGTCTATAGACTGCAACAGCATTAAAAAGGAAGGAGCTGCTGATATGTGTAACATCGTGGATGAGACTTGAACACAACATACTGTATGGTTCTATTTAAGTGGCATTTCTCTCATTTCAAAGATTTTTTAATGTGGACCATTTTTAAAAGTCTTTATTGAATTTGTTACAATATTGCTTCTGTTGTATGTTTTGGTTTTTCGATTAGGAGGCATGAGGGATCTTAGCTCCCTGACCAGGAACTGAACCTACAACCCCTGCATTGGAAGGCAAAGTCTCAACCACTGGACCACCAGGGAAGTCCCTAAATAACACTTTGAAAGAGGCAAAACTATAATACGGACCAAAATAGATCAGTGGTTGAAAGGGCTGAGAGTGGCTAAAGTAGAATGACTCGAAAGGGACATGAGGAATCCTTTTGTGGGGATAGAAAATTCTATGCCTTGATGTGGTGCTTCCATGGTGCTTACACAACACAGGGTACATTTGTCAAAATTCATCAAAACTACACATGTGAAAAGGGTGAATTATTTTTAAAAGGGTGTGTATACTGTGTATGAATTACATATCAGTCAACTCACTTTATTTCTAAAACTTCATAACACTGTCACTGACCTCGAGGAGTCTACAGATGGCTACAGACAAGTCCAGCGAAAGGTCAATTCATGATAACCAAGTAGATATATTTGGGCTTATTTTTTATTAAAGTAAAGTTGATATATAACATTATATAAATTACAGGTGTACAATAGTGATTCATAATTTTTAAAGGTTATACTCCATTTATAGTTATTATAAAATATATGCTATATTCCTCATGTTGTACAATATAGCCTTGTAGCCTATTTCATACATAATAGTTTGTTCTTCTTAATCCCTACCCCTCCCATTGCCTCTCCCATTCCCCTCTCCCCACTGGTGATAATTAGTTTGTTCGCTGTATCTGTGAGTCTGCTTCTTTCCTATTATATTCACTAGCTTATATATTTTTTAGATTCCACACATAAGTGATATTATACAGTATTTGTCTGTCTCTGTATGACTTATTGCCAACATCCATTGGCTCATAGAAAAAGCAAGAGAATTCCAGAAAAACTTCTACTTCTGCTTTATATGCCAATGCCTTTGACTATGTAGATCACAACAAACTGTGGAAAATTCTTAAAGATATGGGCATACCAGACCACCTGACCTGCTTCCTGAGAAATCTATATGCTGATCAAGAAGCAACAGTTAGAACTGGACATGGAACAACAGACTGGTTCCAAATTGGGAAAGGAATACATCAAGGCTGTATATTGTCAGCCTGCTTATTTAACTCATATGCAGAGTACATCATGTGAAATGCTGGGCTGGATGAAGTACAAGCAGAATCAAGATTGCAGGGAGAAATATCAATCACCTCAGATACGCAGATGACACCACATTTATGGCAGAAAGTGAAGAGGAACCAAAGAGCCTCTTGGTGAAAGTGAAAGAGGGGAGTGAAAAAGCTGGTTTAAAGCTCAACATTCAAAATACAAAGATCATAGCATCCGGTCCCATCACTTCATGGCAAATAGACGGGGAAACAATGGAAACAGTGAGAAACTTTATTTTCTTGGGCTCCAAAATCACTGCAGATGGTGACTGCAGGCATGAAAGTAAAATAAACTTGCTCCTTGGAAGAAAAGCTATGACCAACCTAGGCAGCATATTAAAAAGCAGAAACATTACTTTGCTGACAAAGGTCCATCTAAAAGCTATGGCTTTTCCGGTAGTCATGTATGGATGTGAGAGTTGGACCATAAAGAAAGCTGAGCGCTGAAGAGTTGATGCTTTTGAACTGCAATGTTGGAGAAGACTCTTGAGAGTTCTCTGGACAACAGGGAGATCCAACCTGTCCTTCCTAAATAATATTAGTCCTGAATATTCACTGGAAGGACTGATGCTGAAACTGAAGCTCCAACACTTTGGCCACCTGATGCAAAGAACTGACTCCTTGGAAAACACCCTGATGCTGAGAAAGATTGAAGGCAAGAGGAGAGGGGGACAACGGAGGATGAGAGGTTGAACGGCATCACAGACTCGATGAACATGAGTTTGAGTGAGCTCCAGATGTTGGTGATGGGCAGGGAAACCTGGCAAGCTGTAGTGTATAGGGTCACAAAGAGTCAGACACAACTGAGCAACTAAACTGATATGACTTATTACCAAGTACATCTTTTTTAAAAACTAGTAGAAGAGCTTGCAAGATATGTAGTATAATAACCTCCCCTCACGTCATTCCTCATGGGTTTAATTATGAGTCAAATGGAATGTAGGAATAATCACATACAAAGTCACATTTTCTGAGATAGTTCTAATTGTGTCACTTCAATACACAGGAAATTATTTTTGGAGTTTGCAAGAGTAAAAGGGATTAAATTTCCTAATGTAGTCAGTGAAATCTAATCAAATTATAAAGAGTCAAAATAGTCTTTAGCAACAGGGAGAATTACTCTGTGGAAACAAAGAGTACTTTTTTATAGGTTATTCTCTTATGACATATGTGATTTTAGCACAATGATGCAGTCAACTTATTACTATCATAAGTACTACAATCTACTTATCACCTGTAAAAAAAGATCAAAATTATTATTTTGGACAGATGAATCCCAATATTTAACTGGGTTATAGATGAGGCTCCACACTAAGCAATGAATTGAGTTATGCAGACTTTGCTCTTGCTTCCCTGATGTGAACTGTCTTGGTTTGCTGGCATGCTGCAGGGTGGAGGTTCAGGCTGATGACTGAACACAGAATTTCAGCTCTCAAGATGCTATCCAGGGATATCATTTTACAGTTACTGCCAAGAAATACCTTCCACAAAATTAGGCAAGGAAGACAGTCTATAAGAATTGCCTCAGCACAGGGTTTTCAAACCCTGTGAGTCTTTTTGAACTAGACTCACAGTAAGAAATACACTTTCCATCATGCATTTGACAGAAATCATGACATGTTTCTCTAGACACATGATTTTTCCTTTGCGCTCTTCTATTTTTCTCCTTTTAAATTGTTGGTTTCCCCTCAGTGAATTAATTGTATTATCCAACTATCTTAAAATTTGATGTCCTCAAGGACATGAAACTTACCATTTACCTAAAGAGTATATAATCCAAATTACTGCAGATCATTAAGGAGTATTTCACCTTGGCAGTGTTCATGGTAAGCACCCCTCCCAATCCCATGAACCTGAACTGCTTTGACTGAGTTGCACTTTGGCTGAATACCATAAGCCCATATGAAAATGATACCTACCATTAATTATTGAGAATGTTGTCAAAGAATTTGTTCGTTATGCTACAGAGTATTTCCTCTGTAAGAGGTAGGAAAAAAGTCTTTATGGCTTCAATGTCAGGAACAATGGTGATTATCCTAGGTGACTGGCTTATTTTCCCCTCCTCGTATTTCCAGTTAGAAATCTTATTTTCCACTCACAGCCTGTCTCTTTAACACATATGTAGGATTTTGTGGCTAGAATTTGGGCACTAACCTTACTCCTAATTCCCTTATACTTTCCTATCCTTTCTATTTTCCTTTGCCTCATATTTTTTACTGGTCTTATATTTCTTTTAATCTATTATGTATATCTTCATATGCCACTTTAGGGACTTCCCAGGTGGCACAGTGGTAAAGAATCTGCCTGCTAATGCAGGAGATGAGAGAGACATGGGTTCTACACCTGGATTGGGATGATCCCCTGAAGGAGTAAATGGCAACCCACACCAGTATTCTTGCCTGGGAAATCCCATAGACAGAGGAGCCTGGTGGGCTGCAGTCCATAGGGTCGCAAAGACTCAGACACAACAGAGCATCCACCCACACACACATGCCACTTTAAAACTTTGCGAAGCAAAACAAAGGGAAAAAGGAGAAAGCAAAGTAGGAAGGAAGACATAAAGATTAGCTTCCATCTGTTCAGTTCAGTTCAGTCGCTCAGTCGTATCTGACTCTTTGCGACCCCATGAATCACAGCATGCCAGGCCTCCCTGTCCATCACCAACTCCCGGAGTTCACTCAGACTCACGTCCATCGAGTCAGTGATGCCATCCAGCCATCTCATCCTCTGTCGTCCCCTTCTCCTCCTGCTCCCAATCCCTCCCAGCATCAAAGTCTTTTCCAATGAGTCAACTCTTCGCATGAGGTAGCCAAAGTACTGGAGTTTCAACTTTAGCACCATTCCTTCCAAAGAAATCCCAGGGTTGATCTCCTTTTTGCTTCCATAAATGACAACAAAACTCAGACTTTTAAGCCTTCATTTCACACCTTCTCAAACTGAAATTAACAAGAAGGTACAAATTCAGAACACTTTGCCCTATCTGTATCAAAAACAATAATTAAAAGAGAAATCATTTTGCTGATATTTTAAAGTTAATTTAAAAAATGGTTTCAGAGTTTTATCTAAAACTAAAGTATCCCAAATACAATGATAAACACTACCAGGACCAGTCAGAAATAACTTAAAACAGAGACTGCCTTCTGTAATGGTATATGACTTGCCATAATACTAGAGACTGCAGTATTTTCTTTGCAGTCAAACAGAACAGCATTGAAACTTTACATGGCAGGTACCTAAATTGAAAGAAATTTCTCCTGAGAGAAGCAAATAACATGGATTTTACCAGTGACCAAGGTGACTGTGGCTTCCAATACATATCTAAATAATAAAATAAGGCAGGATATTAGAGCACAGATAAAATCACCTACAAAAATGCATATGTGGCTCCATTTATTTAAGACCTCCCTGAAGTATTTCAAAACCAAGGAAATTACTTGCCAATATCAACAATGAAGTAGAATTAATTTTCTGATAATGTTATAGAAAATCAAATCAAACTTAGCCTTGCTTTTAGCACCCAGCGTAAAAGGTGGACTTATTAAATCTATATTATAATAGTTGAGCAGTGAAATATTAATATCCATCCCACAATTTTTTAAGTAATTTTTGTGATCTGTTTGTACTGTATTTGTAACTTTAAGGATACTGGTATATAAGTGAGGAACGATAATACTACAGGCAGACCTCAGTTCTCAATTTCAGTGGGGAATTGGCTCCATGACCTCTCAACATACCAAAATCCAAAGCTGCTCAAGTTCCTCAGACAAAATGGCATATTATTTGCATACAACCTAAGAGCATCCTCTGGTGTTCTTTAAGTCATCTCCTGATTACTATAATACCATGCTATGTAAATAGTTGTGAATACTATGTAAATAGTAGCCAGCACAAGGCAAATTCAAGTTTTATTTTTGGGGGCTTTCTTAAGTTTCTTTTAAAATTTCAATCCATGGTTGACTGAATCCCTGGATGAATAAATCTGGAGGCAGAGGACTGTCTACATTTTCTTTAATGGCCCACCAATCTTGATGCTTCCTTAATTTCTCTTATCCATCCCACTCTACCCAGCTCTGATTACATCTATATGGTGATATCACACAGAGATGTAAGGACAGGCAGTTGGGAACAAAAGCAATCTTAAGAAGCAATTTAAGGATGAAAATATTTCTAAATACAACATTTATTTTAAGTATAAATTCCAATCAACAGTAATAGGAAAAAAATGGTTGATGGAAGGTTCATAATTATGCTACACAATAGCAGATTAATTAGTTGAGTACTTTCTTTCAATGTATAATGAACAGTCTCCATGTGGCTAAGTTTAAATTATGTCAAGAAATTAACTTTGAGCCATCATGCAATAGCTAAACAATAACTTTGTGGGAGAAAAGATAAAAGAAGAGATGGCTTCTGCTTTCTAATAGTACTGACTTTTGGGACTTGTATCTCTAAGCTTCTCTGGTTTCCTTGAAGATCTTCCCGTCTCCTCTGATTTTCTCCTCTCTGTCTCCATTGGCTTTGACCCTCTTTCAGCCTCCTCCCTTCAACCTCTAAAAGACTTAGCACTAAGTCTTGGGTGACACTTGGGTGTCTTCTCTACATAACCCATTTTCCACCCTGAATCATCTCAGTCACTCAAACTTCTACACACCATCTACGTGCTAATGGCTCCCAAAGGTATATTCTAGACTCAGTCATTCCTTTGCCCTTTGACTTGTATGCTTGTGTGTGTTGTAGTCACTCAATCCGTGCCCGACTCATTGCAACTCCATGGATTGTAGCCCATCAGGCTCCTCCATCCATGGAGTTCTCCAGGCAAGAATACTGGAGTGGATTGCCATTCCCTTACCCCGACCCAGGGATCAAACCCGGGTCTCCTGAATTGCAGGCAGACCCTTTACCCTCTGAGCCATCAGGAAAGCTGATTTGACTTGCCTAGCCCCCCATTCAGTAAATATTGAGTTACTGAGTGCCCATGATATACAAGGCATTAACCAGGGTCTGAAAATATGGTGGTGAGTGAAACAAAGTCTCTGTTTTCATGAAGCTTATCTTCTAGTGAAGAAACAGGCCATAAATACAATACACAAGTAAAATATGTATGTGTTAGAAGCAATAACTGCTAAGGAGGAAAATTAATCAGGATCCAGGGAAAGAGAATTAAAGTTGAAGGTAGAAACCCTTCTCGGTAGAGAGGCCAGGGAAGAAGCCCTGAAGAATTGAAATTTGATCAGAGAGCTAAATGGAGTAGGAATAAGAGACATGCAAAGATTCTATGGAAAGAGATTTTTGAGGCAGAAAGTTGAGTGAGTGCAAAGGCCCTGAGGCAAGAATGACATGGTGAGTTTCCACAAACAGTAAGAGGACAACTGTGCCTGAAGCAGTGAGTGAGAGGAAGAAAGGAAGAAAATGGGATCAGAGAGGCCAGCAGAAGACAAAACAAGACCTTGACAGCCATTATAAAAACTTTAGATTTTATTCTAACCAGAATGGGAAGCCAGTGGAGGGTTTCAAGCAAGAGAATGATATGGTCTGATCTAGTGGTCTGCTTAATGTCTCTACTTAAATGTCTTACAAGCATCTCAAACTTAACACATTTACAACAGTATTCTTCATCTTCCCAACACCAAAATAAAATAAAATTATCCTACATCTTTTCTGTATTCCCCCCAACTTAGTATTTGATACCCCCCAAATGGTATCACAAATACCCAATTATTCAACCAAAATCTTGGAGGTCATCCTAGATTCATCTCTCTCCTTTGTCTCACACATCCACTCCGTACAAAGGAAAAGAAAAAAGATGGGACTTCCCTGGCAGCCCAGTGCTTAAGACTTCATTTTCCAACTCAGGGTGTGTGGGTTCAATCCCTGGTCAGGGAGCTAAGATCTCACATGCCTTGTGGCCAAAAAACCAAAACATAAAACAGATGCAAATTGTAACAAATTCAATAAAGACCTTAAAGATGGTCCATATAAAAAAAAAAAAAATAAGAAGAAGAAAAAGAAAGAAAGAAAGAAAACCCTATACTTTCTATCTGCTTCTCTGTATCCACCAACTTTGACCATGACCATCTCACCTCAATTACAACCCAGGGGCCAGATCTTTTACAGTTTTGATTTTCTATCAATGGTTTCCCCATACTCTAAAAGTCAAATCCATCCCCCTTGCTGTGAGCTAAAAGGCCTTGCAGGACTGGGTCCATGGCTAGCCCTTTGACATTTCACGCCACTTTTTCCAAACTTCCTGAGCTCCAACCACACTGACATTTATCATTTCCAAGTACATACCTTTCAGCCTAATAAGGTGTTTGCTTACTGTTGTCCGCTATTCACTCACAGCTGCTCTCTCTCCCTTGAGCCCTCGCTGACATGTCCCCTCCTCAGAGAAGACTTACCTCCCTACCCAGTATAGAGCTGTACTCCCTGTTGTAACCTATCACAGCATCCTCTCCTTGTATTTCACCACATCATGAGTTTCTGAAAAGCAGGAATCATGTCAGTCTTATTCACAGCTATGCACACAGTCCCAGAACTGGACTGGGGCAGAGCAGGCAATCAGAACATTTATGTTGACTGAAGGATCGGTTTGTACTGATATCTCCTTGTGTCATGTGGAAATGTCTGCAAACATACCACACTACCTCTATTTTTTTTTAAAGACATTTTTCTAAAATGACAGCTGTAAAAAAAAAAAAAGGAAATTTAAGGAATTAAATTATATTACTCATTTGATTTCTATACAAACTTGGTTATATACTTCCATAGGAAAAAATTTTTTATTCTAAGAAATAATAATTAAAAGTAGAATTAATATCATGGCAAGTCTTGGAAAACCACACTTTCCATTCATCAAATATTATTTGAATGAAAGATGTAACATTTTTTAATCCCTTCTGGGTCCTGGATACTGTCCTTGGTCCATTCTGACCTTGCCTCACTTAATCCTCACAACCATTCTAAGTCTTAGAAACCATGGTCTCTAATTAATGGATGAGAATACTGAAGCTCAGAATCCTTCAGTGACCTGCCTAATACTATACTAATTAGGACAGAAATGGTATTCATACTCAGCTGCCTGTTATGTTGTAGGGACCATCTGAAAATAGATATTTTTTCTGATCACAATATTAAAAATAAACTGATAGATGCCAATGCCCTTGAACTAAACCTTAAAATATTGGACCAAGAACTGTCTTTCCTTGAACTTGCATCATAGAAGAAGGAGAAATATATTCTTTGGGTCTGTGTCAAGCACAATGTGCAACTCATAAGCGGTCAATAGCTGCTGATTAAAGGATTCCTTAGAGTTATATGTTTCTCTATCCCAAGGTAAACACTCTTTTCATAAAAACTTATAATTCTATTTTATCCTTCCTTGTGTGGGTTATCTTTTTTTTTCTTTTTTGGTGGGTTATCTTGATTATTAGTTTCTTTAACAGTAGCATAGAGCTTTTTAGTGATAGTTATTACTTATCCTGAGCATCTTTTGTAAGATTTTCAATGGAAAATATACTTATCTCTTCAAATTAGTCTATCTGTTGGCACTTCAGTTCAGTTCAGTTGAGTCACTCAGTCATGTCCGACTGTTTGCAACCCCATGAATTACAGCATACTAGGCCTCCCTGTCCATCACCAACTCCCGGAGTTCACTCAAACTCATGTCCATCGAGTCGGTGGTGCCATCCAGCTATCTCATCCTCTGTCGTCCCCTTCTCCTCCTGCCCCCAAGCCCTCCCAGCATCAGATTCTTTTCCAATGAGTCAACTCTTCACATGAGGTGGCCAAAGTATTTGAGTTTCAGCTTTAGCATCAGTCCTTCCAATGAACACCCAGGACTGATCTCCTTTAGAATAGACTGGTTGGATCTCCTTGCAGTCCAAGGGACTCTCAAGAGTCTTCTCCAACACTACAGTTCAAAAGCATCAATTCTTCAGCACTCAGCTTTCTTCACAGTCCAACTCTCACATCCATACATGACCACTGGAAAAAACATAGCCTTGACTAGATGGACTTTTGTTGGCAAAGTAATGTCTCTGCTTTGAATATGCTGTCTAGGTTGGTCATAACTTTCCTTCCAAGGAGTAAGCGTCTTTTAATTTCATGGCTGCAATCACCATCTTAGCATATGATAAACAAAATCTACTATTTGCTTGAAGCTGAGTTTCTGTGCCTTGATCCGTTTCAGTGAGCTCACATATATATATAGAGTATGTGCATCTGGCTGCCTAAGATGGGGGAATCCCCTTGGTATTTCCACACTCTGATAAAAAGATAAATCATCAATAAACAGTAATGAATTAAGAATTCCATCTTTCCATCCCTTCTCAGTTCAGGAAACATAGTGAACAATTAAATATAATTTTTTGAATGAATGAGTAAATGTATAAATGGGCAAATAAGTGAAAGTGAGTAGAAGGAAGAGGTATGTGTATATTATTTTGGCCACATCTCTCAACATGAGTGATCTTAATTACGTGACCAAAGATTGAAATTGCACCCTCTACAGTAGAAGGGCAGAGTCTTAACCACTGGACTTGCAAAAATGTCCGTGAGGTATATGTACTTTGCTTTAAACATCAAACACTTCTGTTCATCTGAAGGCTACTGATTTTTTAGGAAGTTGCTCCTTTTTCCAATTCTTGACATTTTATCATTTAATGCTTGAACCAGTTTTTATTTTATAACTTCATACCTATTGTAACAGCTCAATTTGTTTATTATAGAAAGTAAGAAAATACATAGATGTAAAAGGAAGAAAATAAAATGATTAATAATGCTCCTTTCCTTGCCTACATCCCAAGTAATCAGTGAATTAAAAGACAGCACATACAGAAGAAGAAGGAGGTGACAGAGGATGAGATGGTTGGATAGAATCATCAACTTGATGGAAATGAGTTTGAGAAAACTCCTGAGATAGTAAATGACAGGGAAGCCTGGCATGCTGCAATCCATGGGGTCCCAAAGAGTCGAACATTACTTAGCGACTGTACAACAACAACACAGAGAATTAAAAAAGAATGGCAGATGTATAGAACAGTCTTTTGGACTCTGTGGGAGAAGGTGAGGGTGGGATGATTTGAAAGAATAGCACTGAAACATGTATATTATCATATGTGAAACAGATCACCAGTCCAGGTTCAATGCATGAGACAGGGTGCTCAGGGCTGGTGCACAGGGATGACCCTAAGGGATGGGATGGGGAGGGAGGTGGGAGGGGGGGTTCAGGATGGGGAACACATGTACACCCATGGCTGATTCATGTCAATGTATGGAAAAAAACACTAAAATATTGTAAAGTAATTAGCCTCCAATTAAAATAAATAATTTTTTTAAAAGAAAAAAAAAGAATGGCAAGTTATTTCTTATCTCAAAGTACAATGCTAAAGATACTATAAATGATTAAAATGCCCATTATATTTTCCCTTTTGAGCCCTTACTTGTTTTTAGTACTATTTGCTAACCCTTATTGAAAATAATATTTGCAGTGATCTATTTAGCATATACCATGCATTGAAACAGGTTTTTTGCAAACATTGAACTATGTGATCTTCATAAAGACCTCTAAAATAGGTAACACTGTCAAGCCTTTTTTTAAGGATGAGGAAGTGGGACTTTCCTGGCGGTCTAAGGGTTAAGAATCTGCCTTCCAATGCAGGAGACGAGGGTTGGATTCCTGGTCCAGGAACTAAGATCCATATGCCTTAGGACAACTAAGCCCTTGAGCTGCAACTGGAGAAAGCCTGAGCTGCAACAAAGACCTAGCACAGCCAAAAATTTTCAAAAAATTTAAAATAAAGATGAAGAAGCAAAAGCTTAGGAAAGCTAAATAATGTTACACAGGTAGCAATTCTGATGTGGAGCAGAGCTGGGCTTCTAGCCTAGGCCAGTCTGACTCCAAAGGCTACACTATGTCCACACAGGACTTAGTTACCTATATTGGGTAGAAATACATGATATTTCCAATAGTCAACCATTTTAGACATAGAAAAATGGAAATCCTATATGGTTCTGATATAAATAAGATTAGCAATCTCTGGCATCAAGCCCTGTGATAAATAGGCATCAAATTATCAGATTAAAGAGTTAAAAGCAGATGTCAGAGGTAAGCCAGCTATACTTGAATTTTAAAAAATTTGATTTAAGAATAAAACCCCCAAAATAAATAAATTTCTTAAAAAGGCAGGACTTGCCTGGTGATACAGTAGATAAGAAGCCTCCTGCCAATGCAGGGGACACCGGTTCAGTCCCTGGTCCAGGAAGATCCCACACTGCAGAGCAACTAAGCCCGTGGGTCACAATGACTAAGCCTGTGTTCTGGAACTCAAGAACCGCAACTACTGAGCCCATGTGCCCCAACTACTGCAGCCGGCTTCCAAACTGACTAGCAGTGAGACCCTGAGAAGACCATCTTCACTGTAGCTTTATTTTCTTGTTGTTGAAAAAAAAAAAAAAAAGGCATTGCCTTGCTCTGCACAGTTCATAGGGATTTGTGAGGAGCAAAAGGAGTGTATACAACAGTAAAGGATATAAAACATAAAGTGATTATTGTAAACAATACTTCCACACATGAAAAATCCAACAAACCACATTCCCAAGGTTCAAATGTGGAGGAGCAGCATTATACACTAGAGTGTGTGTGTGGTTAGTCACTCAGTCATGTCCAACTTTTCAGAACTTCATGGACTATAGTCCACCAGGCTCTTCTAGTCATGAGATTCTCGAGGCAAGAATACTGGTGTGTATAGCCATTTCCTTCTCCAGGGCATCTTCCCGACCCAGGTATCAAACCAGGGTCTCCTGCATTGCAGGTGGATTCTTTACCATCTGAGCCACCAGGGAAGCCCATAAACTAGAATAGAGGCCCTAAAGAGCCCTCCACAGTGATGTTAACTCAGCTTTTTATGACAACGTCAAGGCCAAAGCCAATCCTTCAGAACCCTAAGAGTGATTAGTGATTCTGCCTTGCTTAAGAACCAACAGCCTGCCCTAAATGTTAAACAGATGTTTCAAAATGTGTACACATAAGTTTGGCCTGATTTATAAAAACTCATCACCATTCTCAGGAAAATAAATCTTCAAAGCTGCTTAAGAAATAATTATTGCTGTACTATCTGAAAACTCTAATTGAAATTTCAAGTAGCCCAAAGGCTTCTGAGCAGCCTACATAAATTTGAGAAATTTATGATATAAATATCATAAATATGATTATGAATATAATATAAAAGAAATATTATATTCACTGGCAAAGTATCAAACTCCAAGAACATATGCCTAAGATATCTTTATCAAGGTCTTACAAGAACTCTGAGCTGCTCTTGAATATTAATGTTCTTTCCTACACACCTTTACTAGAAATGGCAGTTCATTTCCAGTCTCAGCATGAAGAGATTCTCTCCTTTGGAAATATTTTTCCAGTGTGATTTATAGTCTAGATTTGTTATCCCTTGCTATCTTTTTTAGCTTCTGAGGTTATAAGAGTGAATATATTTTCTAAACTGAAAAGCAATGGACAAATGGAAGGACGCTTTATGACCACTTCCTGAGACAGACATAAAAGCCCTCTTCTTTCTGCTTCCCTCATCACAGCAAGAATTTTAAGGAAAACTTAATTAACACATCACTTTAACAAAGATTTATATCTTCCCTGGCTGCTGCCAAAGAAAGAAGAGGCCATCAACAACTAGTATTAGGCTTATAAAACTAAAGCATTTGTATAGCATGTTGATTTAATGTTATATCTGGTTCAAAACTGGCCTATCACTCTTCTCAGTAAATAAGATAAGCCTCAAGGCTCCTGCATATCTTTCTTTGTTCATTCTCAACCTTAGCTTATCTTTTCCCCCATGGTTTTTCAGAATCATTTCCATTCTATGAAAATCTCCAGAACCATGCTTGGCTTCTACCTTAGCCAATGACCTGATCTCCTTTAATTCCTTCCATGGAAATTTCTCTCCAAATCCCACCCACTTTTCTGTGAATATTTTTCTAAGCAAACCTTCAAATGAAGGTGAGAATCACTTCTTTTCCAAGGCAGATTCTTCCACCTGGGATCCCATTCTTTCCCATACACCTGTCTTATTTCCCTTCACTTCATGTGTCCCCTCCCCATGGAACAGAAGTCTCCCTTGTCTCTCAGGAAGAAATAAATATAAACCAGAAGCAAACAAACAAAATACTCATTCCCAGTGCATTCCTCCTTTACATTACCCTTCCATGTTATGTCTTCTTTGACAATAAGCCTTTAAAATAGTTGTCTATACCTATTTCCTGAACATCTTAGTTATGTGCTCTTAACCCTGTAATATGGTCTCTATTTACAACTTCTCATGAATCTTCTAAAACTCTTCTTTCAAAGGACTGGCTACCACAACCCCTACTAGTCATGCTTTATAGAATTCTCAGAGCCATCTTTTTTATATATTAGGGTATAGTTGTTTTACAATGTTGTGTTACTTCCTACTGTACCATGCAGTGAATCAGCATATGAATACATACATCCTTCCCTCATGGAAGTCCCTCCCATCACCCCATCCTACCTATCAAGGAACAAAACTGAGTCATTTGTAGAGATGTGGATGGATGTAGAGTCTGTCATACAGAGTGGAGTGGGTAAGAAAGAGAAAAATATTGTATATTAACACATGTATACAGAATCTCGGAGAAGGCAATGGCACCCCACTCCAGTACTCTTGCCTGGAAAATCCCATGGACAGAGGAGCCTGGTAGGCTCCTGTCCATGAGGTCTCTACTAGTCGGACATGACTGAGCGACCTGACTTTCACTTTTCACTTTCATGCATTGGAGAAGGAAATGGCAACCCACTCCAGTGTTCTTGCCTGGAGAATCCCAGGGACAGGGGAGCCTGGTGGGCTGTCATCTATGGGGTTGCACAGAGTTGGATGCAACTTAGCAGCAGCAGTAGCAGCAGCATACAGAATCTAGAAAGGTGATACAGATGAACCTATTTGCAGGATGGGAAAAAAAGACACAGATCTAGAGAATGGATGTGCAGAATAGGGGACCAAATTTAGGAACAGGGCTGGAGGGTGGGAAGAGGAGTGGAATGAATTGGGAGGGACTGACATGTATATACGACCATGTGTAAAATGGCTACCTAGCGGGAACCTGCTGTATAGCACAAGGAGCTCAGCTGAGTGCTCTGTGATGATCTCAGAGCCATCTTTACTTCTTCCCTCTTCCCACAGCCCCTAACGAATCAGTATATTTTGTCAATTCTTTCTCCATCTGCCTCTTATATCCACAGTTTCCTGTTTATCCTTATAGGAATAGCTGAGGCCTAATTTTAGTCCTTCACTCTGTCTAACAGGTCCCCCTAAGCCTGCCTCCAACCTCATCCTCTTCTTAAGAGGAAGTGCACTTGGTCCCATAATCAGACCCAAGCTCTCCCTCAGCGTCGCCACCTCCTAATCCCTCCTACTCTACATTAGTACCATCACTTCTTCCTACCCTTCCTGCCTTATGCTTTTGCTTACACTGTACCCCTAGACTGGAAACTCCTTTCAAATCTGACTGTGGAAATACACATAGATTTACTGGTTACCTCCTCCATGAAGCCCTCCTTAAAATACTTAGAAACTAATACAACCAAAAAAAAAAAAAAACAGAACACTAAGATATAAGTAACAGCATAATGTTAGTTTATATGTGCATTTGTATATGAGCTATAAATATACTGGACAGAAATTGGCCATGACATTAACAGTTTTAAAGTATGATGACCTGGAGATATGCTATGAAACTTTGGGCAGCTTGTTTTCTTTTGAATATTCTAAATTGTTCAAAATACCTAATGTTTATTGCATGTTTCTTGTGTACTTGTATACTAAGCTCTTTCCATGCATTAATTTATGGTAAGTACTGGATTGACCAAAAAGTTCATTTGGGTTTTCAAACTTTTGGCCAATCCAATATTACTATAATCCTCCTATTACTGACTCAGCCTCTTGTGGGGACACTGCTCCTTTCTCCTGGCTCCTGGTGTGCACAAGGTTTTGTTTGTGCTCTCGTAGAGTCTGTTTCCCAAGTTCTGTGGAAGTTCTGTAGTCAAATCCCACTGGCTTCCAAAGTCAAATTCTGTGGGGGTTCTTGTCTGCTCAGCAGCTCTATGGTGGGGCTAATGGCAACCTCCTCCAAGAGGGCTTATGTCACATGCTGAGTGACCCAGGTCTGCTGCAGCCAGAGCCCCTGTCCCTGCAGAAGGCAACTGCTGACACGTGGCTCCTCAGGAGACACTCAAACATTCAAAGCAGGTCTGGCTCAGTCTCTGTTGGGCCTCTGGGTCCTGGTGCACCAAAGGTTTTTCTTGAGCACTCTGATGGTTGTCAATACAAAAATCAGATTGATTATATTTTTTGCAGACAAAGATGGAGAAGCTCTACACAGTCAGCAAAAACAAGACCAGGAGCTTTGGCTCAGATCATGAACACCTTATTGCAAAATTCAGACTTAAACTGAAGAAAGTAAGGGAAAATACTAGACCATACAGGTATGACCTAAATCAAATGCCTTATGAGTCTATAGTGGAAGTGACAAATAGATTTAAGGGATTAGATCTGTTAGAGAGAGTGCCTGAACAACTATGGACAGAGGTTCATGACACTGTATAGGAGGCAATGATCAAAATCATCCCCAAGAGAAAGAAATGCGAAAGGCAAAATGGCTGTTTGAGGAGGCCTTACAAATAGCTGAGAAAAGAAGAAAAGCTACAGGCAAAAGAGAAAAGGAAAGATATACCCATTTGAATGCAGAGTTCCAAAGAATAGCAAGGACAGATTAGAAAGCCTTCCTAAGTGACCAATGCAAAAAAACAGAGGGTAACAATAGAAGGGGAAAGACTAGAGATCTCTTCTAGAAAATTAGAGATACCAAGGGAACATCTCAGGCAAAGATGGGCACAATTAAGGACAGAAACAGTATGGACTTAACAGAAGCATAAGATATTAAGAAGAGGTGGCAAGAATACACGGAAGAACTATACAAAAAAGATCTTAATGACCCAGATAATCACAATGGTGTGATCATCAACCTAGAGCCAGATATCCTGGAGTCCAAAGTCAAGTGGGCCTTAGGAAGTGTCACTATGAACAAAGCTAGTGGAGGTGATGGAATTCCACATGAGCGATTTCAAATCCTAAAAGATGAGCTGTGAAAGTGTTGCACTCAATATGCCAGCAAATTTGGAAAACTCAGCAATGGCCACAGGACTGGAAAAGGTCAGTTTTCATTTCAACCCCAAAGAAAGGCAATGTCAAAGAATGTTCTAACTATGGCACAATTACACTTATCTCACACGCTAGCAAAGTAATGCTCAAAATTCTCCAAATGAGACTTCAACAGTATGTGAACCGAGGACTTCCAGATGTAAAAGCTGGATTTAGAAAAGGTAGAGGAACCAGAGATCAAATTGCCAATATCTGCTGGATCATAGAAAAAGCAAGAGAGTTCCAGAAAAACATCTATTTCTGCTTTATTGACTATGCTAAAGCCTTTGACTGTGTAGATCACAACAAGCTCTGGAAAACTGTTCAAGAGATGGGAATACCAGGCCACCTTACCTGCCTCCTGAGAAATGTGTATGCGGGTCAAGAAGCAACAGTTAGAATCAGACATGGGACAACAGACTGGTTTGAAACTGGGAAAGGAATACGTCAAGGCTGTATATTGTCACCCTGTTTATTTAACTTATATGCAGAGTATATCATGCAAAATGCCAGGCTGGATAAAGCACAAGCTGGAATAAAGATTGCAGGGAGAAATATCAATAACCTCAGATATGCAGATGACAACACCCTTATGGCAGAAAGTGAAGAACTAAAGAGCCTCCTGATGAAAGTGAAAGAGGAGAGTTAAAAAGCTGGCTTAAACCTCAACATTCAAAAAATGAAGATCATGGCATGCGGTCCCATCACTTCATGGCAAATAGATGGGGAAACAATGACAGACTTTACTTTTGGGGACTCCAAAATCACTGCAGATGGTGACTGCAGCCATGAAATTAAAAGACACTTGCTCCTTGGAAGAAAAGCTATGACCAACCTAGACAGCATATTAAAAAGCAGAGACATTTCTTTGCCAACAAAGGTCCTTCTAGTCAAAACTATGGTTTTTCCAGTAGTCATGTATGCATATGAGTGTTGGACTATAAAGAAAGCTGAGCACCAAAGAATTGATGCTTTTGAACTTTGGTGTTGGAGAAGACTTTTGAGAGTCCCTTGGACTGCAAGCAGATCCAACAAGTCCATCCTAAAGGAAATCAGTCCCGACTATACATTGGAAGAACTAATGCTGAAGCTGAAACTCCAATACTTTGGCCACCTCATGTGAAGAACTGACTCACTGGAAAAGACCCTGAAGCTGGGAAAGATTGAAGGCAGGAGGAGGAGGGGACAACAGAGGATGAGATGGTTAAATGGCATTACCGACTCAATGGGCATGAGTTTGAGCATCTCCAGGAGTTGGTGATGGACAGGGGAGCCTGGTGTGCTGCAGTCCATGGGGTCGCAAAGAGTCGGACTTGTCTGAGTGACTGAACTGAACTGAACTCCTATTAATGACATCACTTGGATTGAAGCCACTTGCCAAGTCATAGAGCCAACAAGTGTGATCTGGCTTGAGCCTGCCCTGGTAAGAAGTATATTTATAGTTAGAAAAATATGTTTTGAATGAACTTTTTTCCTTCGGTCTCTACCTTCTGCCCCTCTCCACCCTGCAACACCACCAAATTTCAACTCATTGTCTATTTCCTTTAGAAACACTTATCTCAGCCAGGTGTTAAGGAGAAAAGCAATCTGATTAAGAAATTTTGCACAGATTTGTAAATTAGCAATTGCAATCCTGAAGTAATTGTATCTTAAAAAAGATTGTTGTTAACATAAGTGAATCCCTAATTAATGGAATTGCCGCTGCTATGACTGAGAGAGCCTACTAGTGACAGTGTCTGAAGAGCCAGAGGAGTGTTTTGGGAAAAAGGATTTTCTCCATATTCCTTAAAGCACAAAGGCTGTCTTATGCACAAAGTCGCCCTTTGTCTCTTAAACCTATCCTCCTTACTATACAGGTTTGGTTCAGAGCACCAATAATCCCCACCTTGAGGCCTGAATATATCCTCAATTATACCGTTTTGGTGCTTCAGAGGCCATTAAAATCCAGTCTGAGAACCAAAGGTCTCAGGTGTGCCCAAGGGCGATCTAGTTGAAATGTTCAGCTTAGCCTGGCAAGAGCACCACAGTGCAACAAATCCATAACTGAAGCAATAGGTGTGCTTATATTATGGCATTTATTTTAGTTGTGTGTAACTTTCACCAAAAAAACACTTTCCAGGATATGTGTCTGGTCTAACCTCTTTTCCATCTCTCATATTTCGGAAGGTGAGCTTTATGGCTGAGATTTTTACTTGTACTATGTTGCATAATGATGATTTTATTTTTTTGTTGTTGGAGTTTAGTTGCTTTACAATGCTCTGTTAGTTTCTGCTGTACTACAAAGTGAATCAGTTGTATGTATACATATATCCCCTCCCTCCCTCTTGGACCTCCCTCCCTGCCACCCACCCCCACCCCACTCCATCCCACCCATCTAGGTCATCACAGAGCACAAGCTGACCTTCCTATCCTGTACAGCAACTTCTCACTAGCTATCTATTTTACACACTCTTAGAAGTGAAAAAGGAGAAATTACAACTGACACCACATGCCGGGGTCCAGCCCCGGTGGATCCAGGGAATTAGAAGGGTGGACGGAGTTGGTGAGGAAAACTTATTTGTTTATTAATATAGAAATATAAGATTAGAATAGGGAGAAATAGTGTAGTGGGAAAATTAAGTGGAGAAAGAAGGCTGAATAACTTGGCTTACGGGCAAGGCCAATAAAGTTCCAGACAAGGAGCTTGCACCATCTACCTTGGGCCACCGGCGCCCACTTAAATATTGAAGGGTGCCCTGCCTTAGGCTCCCTTTCACGCGGGCCTTAAAAGCCAGGACAAGTAAGCAGACTTGGTGAGCTGCCCCTCTCCAGATGGGAATTCAGCCTGAAATTAGAGTAAAGAGGAGACACAGGGGAAACCAGTCCAGCGACTGGCCCCAACCTCTATTGTCTAGAAAGGCGTTTTATACCTTTTTGATTGTACATAGAGATCAATGGGTAATACAAAATTATGCAGTGTTAGCATAGGAAGGTTTTCTTATCTCTCCTTGCTATTCTTTGGAACTCTGCATTCAGATGGGTATATCTTTCCTCTTCTCCTTTGCCTTTCACTTCTTTTCTTTTCTCAGCTATTTGTAAGGCCTACTCAGACAACCCTTTTGCCTTTTTGCATTTCTTTTTCTTAGGAATGATTCTGATCATTGTCTCCTATGCAATGTTATGAACCTCTGTCCCTTTAATCTGTTTGTCACTTCCACTGTATAGGGGCTTCCCTAGCGGCTCAAATGGTAGAGCATCTGCCTGCAATGCTGGAGACCCGGGTTTGATCCCTGGGTTGGAATGATCCCCTGGAGAAGGAAATGGCAACTCACTCCAGTACCCTTGCCTGGAAAATCCCATGGATGGAGGAGCTTGGTAGGCTACAGTCCATGGGGTTGCAAAGAGTTGGACATGACAGAGCGATTTCACTTTCTTTCTACTGTATAATCATAAGGCATTTGATTTAGATCATACCTGAATGGCCTAGTGGTTTTCCATACATATTTAAGTCTGAATTTTGCAATAAGGAGTTCATGATTTGAGCAACAGTCAGCTTCCGGTCTTGTTTTTACTGACTGTATAGAGCTTTTCCACCTTTGTCTGCAAAGAATATAATCAATCTTATTTTGGTATTGACCATCTGATGATGTCCATGTGTACTGTGTTGTTGGAAGAGGGTGTTTGCTATGACCATGCTTTCTCTTGGCAAAATTCTGTTAGCCTTTGCCTTACTTCATTTTGTACTCCAAGGCCAAATTTGCCTGTTACTCCACGTGTTTCTTGACTTCCTATTTTTACATTCCAGTTCCCTATGATGAAAAGGACATCTTTTAGGGGTATTAGTTCTAGCAGATCTTATAGGTCTTCATAGAACCATTCAACTTCAATTTCTTTAGGATTGCTGGTTGGGGCATAGACTTGGATTACTGTGATATTGAATGATTTGCCTTGGAAACGAACTGAGATCATTCTGTCATTTTTGAGATTGCACCCAGTTACCGCATTTCTGACTCTTTTGTTGACTAATAGTCCTTCTCAAATTATTCCAAAAAACTGCAAGGGGGAGGGGGAATCACTCCAAAATTCATTCAAGAGGCTACCATCACCCTGATACCAAGATCAAACAAAGATATTACAGAAAAAGAAAATTACAGACCAATGTTACTGACAAACATAGGCACAAAAATCCTGAGCAAAATACTGGGAATCATAATCCAGCAACACATTAAAAGGAACAAAGAGATTTTGAATCAAGGATTCTGTTTGATATTTGCTACCTTAAAAGAATCCTTGAGATTCCTATGACATATTCTCTCTGCATTTTTAGGAATCTGAAAGTCTGTCAAATATTGATCATGGTCAAGTTCCTAAGAGAAATCCAATGAACTGAGTGCACTGGTGTCAATCATAGGACAAGCTGTTTGCTCCTTGAGGAAATGACTGGGGCTGACACAATGCCATAAGGTAATTTCCAGAAGAAAAGTGTTTAATGAAAAGGATCAAAAGTGATGCAAAGGAGTCTAATTCAGTAGAAGGATACCGAGTAAGACCTTTATGAATGGATGGGTGGATAGATGGATCATCAATGGGTAGATTTTTAAAAGGACCTTTGAAGAAAACAACGATCACAGAATATAATCTGGGAGTGGAGAAAATGAAATTGTAGAAAAAATGAAATAAGTAGCATTTCTTATTCCCTCTGAAAGTTTTGGAGATAGTTTCATTGTTTTAGTGTACTCACAGAGTTAAGCAAAAAAGCAAGTGCTTTACTATGTCAGTGAGTCTTCTTCAAGGCAGGACTAACCTCAGTGGGAAGAGAAGAATGACCAGAGGAGGCAAAGCCAAGAGAGGATCTCAGTCATTCCAAGTCTCCATATATCCAGTGGAGTCCAGAAGGTGCCAGAAAACCTTTAATGGAGAAGTAAATGTAACCCACAGTCTTAAATAGCCACCAGAGAAAGGAGCACCACTCCAGGTGGGGGGCAGATGAGTGAAGACATTGATTGCACTGAGGTTGCCCAGAAATTTTGCATATCCAATACAGGTTCTCTCCTGGCTTCCTGCTTGAAATTTCCCTTATTCAATGGTTTCTGTTATTTAAAACTTGTAAAGACATTTGCAGTGAGAGTAGCTGTGGCAGAGACATGAGCTATGCATCAAGTATCCTTGGCTCCCCCACATCTCCCACACTTCTGCTGTTAGAAGGGGGCACAGCACTAGGTCTAGACCATAGGCTGCAAGTAGAAGTGGCTTTCATCACTGCCAGGAAGAAGCACTGAAGAGCCATCCTGTGATCCTCTGATGCTCCTCCCTTGACACATGGACCCAAGAGGTCTACAGGTTACAGATGCTACAGATACCAGATGGCAGATTCTCCATCAGCCTTACCTCTTGGGAGATCCCCTGAAGAAGACAATGGCAACCCACTTCTACCCACTCCAATATTCTTGCCTGGAAAATTCTATGGGTAGAGGAGCCTAGTGGGCTACAATCCATGGGGTCATGAAGATTTGGAACCAACTGAGTGACTGACACTGAACAATCTGGGCTCAAATTTCAATTATTTTCCATACAAGCTGGGTGACCTTAGGCATAGGGCTTAACATTTCTGGGCTTCAGCTCCCTCAACTGTAAAATAAATATAATAATAGTACCCACCTCAGTGATTTGTTTAGAGAGAGTAAGCACTCATTAAATGCTGCTGCTGCTAAGTCACTTCAGTCGTGTCCGACTCTGTGTGACCCCATAGATGGCAACCCACCAGGCTCCCCCATCCCTGGGATTCTCCAGGCAAGAACACTAGAGTGGGCTGCCATTTCCTTCTCCAGTGCATGAAAGTGAAAAGTGAAAGGGAAGTCGCTCAGTCCTGTCCGACTCTTCACGACCCCATGGACCGCAGCCTACCAGGCTCCTCTGTCCATGGGATTTTCAGGCAAGAGTACTGGAGTGGGGTGCCATCACCTTCTCCACTACGATTAATAATCTTTACAATAATAAAAAGGCCACATAATACATTCCTTTGATTTCTCTGTCCATATTTTTTTAAAAGAAATGAAGGTAAAGCTGAACATTTAATATATAACTCATAAGTATTATAATTTACACTATCACTTGTGTGTCTTTTGCCTTGTTATGGCTTACACTCTATACTCAGAACCAACCCTCTGCTTAAAAAAAAAAAAAATCTATCACAACCACACTTTAAAAATAGAATTATTTTAACTGGCCTTGGTTTTTCTGTTTTAAAAGGAGTATATCTTTCCAGAAGAAAATGAGAATGAGTGATAGTGATTGACTGTGCCATTTAATGACTATTTCCAGAAGATTACAATATATAAAAGATTTCACTAAGAAGGAAGGAGGCAGTTTCAAATAAGGCTTTGACTCTGAAATGAAACTTCCAAACATTCATAAAATTTGGTTCTCTAACTTAATATCACAACTCGTACATAAAATTTATCAAACATTTTAGTGTGAATAAAGCAATCTGAAGTGAAAAAAATAAGGGTGATACCCAAAGTTATGTATTATCTACATGTTACCCTAAACATTATTTCAATTCTTATTGTCATGGTCATCCCAATGCCTAGGTAACTTTGTTTTCACACACAAAGAGTTTGAAAATTTTGCTTCAATAATTGTAGAAAGTTGAGAAATCAAATCAAGACTGTCTTCTGAGGAAACTCTAAATGTAAAATGAGACCGACGAACCCTGAAGCACCAATTTAAGGTGGGTATAAAGACTCAGCTGTTCCCTCCACCCACAGTGTCTCTCTATTTCCTGCCATCTGGTGAGCCCCCCTCACACCAGCTGAAGTCTTTTGCTTCTTCCTACTTCCCGCTCATGCCCAGAAGGAGGTGGTCACTCCTTTCACTGTGTCCCCTCCATAGGTGTGTTATCACCCTTGCCTCCATGTTTGTCTGCATCTCTCTCTCCCAATCATGAAAATAGGGTTTGTGTCTTCTTCACCCAGGAGTCCCCCAAACCTAGGAAGTCTCTCAAATGATAAAGGAACATTATAGAAATTGTTGTCCAAATAGTCGAATGTCTATATAAGCACTTAGGCTCTATAAGCAATGGTATGGATTCATTTTGTTTAAGCAGATATTTTAATAAAACACTCAGGACCTTCTGTTCTAATGAATTATGTGTGCTGCTCCTCCACTAAATTGTGAGGTGCTAGAGGACAGGAAGTTTGTATCATTTACCCTTGGGAGCCATTGCGTCATCTACAAAAGGCTTTAAAGGCAGTGAGTACTGCTTGCTGAAATTAATTTAAATCCTTACAACAGGCATAAGCGCTGGGTGACTCACTCAGCAACAGAGAAGTTAGGTCCTCATTGCGTCATATGATTCTAATATTTATTACTGATACAGCCAGTATGTTTTCATTAATTGGCCCAGTCCTTCATTACACGATGATTCAAAATCAAGAGGTGTTCAATTAAGCCCAGTTCAGTTCAGCCGTTCAGTTGTGTCTGACTCTTTGCAACCCCATGAACCACAGCACGCCAGGCCTCCCTGTCCATCACCATCTCCCGGAGTCAACCCAAACCCATATCCACTGAGTCAGGGATGTCATCCAACCATTTCATCCTCTGTCATCCCCTTCTCCTCCTGCCTTCAATCTTTCTCAGAATCAGGGTCTTTTCACATGAGTAAGCTCTTCACATCAGGTGGCCAAAGTATTGGAGTTTCAGCTTCAACACCAGTCCTTCCAATGAACACCCAGGACTGATCACCTTTACGATGGACTAGTTGGATCTCCTTACAGTCCAAGGGACTCTCAAGAGTCTTCTCCAACACCACACTTCAAAAGCATCAATTCTTCGGTGCTCAACCTTCTTTATAGTCCAACTCTCACATCCATACATGACTACTAGAAAAACCATAGCCTTGACTAGATGGACCTTCGTTGGCAAAGTAATGTCTCTGCTTTTGAATATGCTATCTAGGTTGGTCATATCTTTCCTTCCAATGAGTAAGCGTCTTTTAATTTCATGGCTGCAGTCACCATCCTCAGTGATTTTGGAGCTGCCAAAAATAAAGTCAGCCACTGTTTCCACTGTTTCCCCTTCCGTTTCCCATGAAGTGATGGGACCGGATGCCATGATCTTCATTTTCTGATTGTTGAGCTTTAAGCCAACTTTTTCACTCTCCTCTTTCACTTTCATCAAGAGGCTCTTTAGTTCTTCTTCACTTTCTGCCATAGGGGTGGTGTCATCTGCATATCTGAGGTTATTGATGTCTTTCCCAGAAATCTTGATTTCAGCTCGTGCTTCATCCAGCCCAGCGTGTCTCATGATGTACTCTGCATATAAGTTAAATAAGCAGGGTGAAAATATACAGCCTTGCTGCTGCTGCTGCTAAGTTGCTTCAGTCGTGTCCAACTCTGTGCGAGCCCATAGACAGCAGCCCACCAGGCTCCTCTGTCCCTGGGATTCTCCAGGCAAGAACACTGGAGTGGGTTGCCATTTCCTTCTCCAATGCATGAAAGTGAAAAGTGAAAGTGAAGTTGCTCAGTCGTGTCCAACTCTTCGAGACCCCACGGATCGCAGCCTACCAGGCTCTTCCATCCATGGGATTTTCTAGGCAAGAGTACTGAGTGGGGTGCCATTGCCTTCTCCAGCCTTGACGTACTCCTTTTCCTATTTGGAACCAGGCTGTTGTTTCATGTCCAGTTCTAAATGTTGCTTCCTGACCTGCATATAGGTTTCTCAAGAGGCAGGTCAGGTGGTCTGCTATTCCCATCTCTTGAAGAATTTTCCAGCGTTTATTGTGATCCACACAGTCAAAGGCTTTGGCATAGTCAATAAAGCAGAAGTAGATGTTTTTCTGGAACTCTCTTGCTTTATCAATGATCCAACAGATGTTGGTAATTTGATCTCTGGTTCCTCTACCTTTTCTAAAACCAGCCTGAATATCTGGAAGTTCATGATTCACATATTGGTGAAGCCTGGCTTGGAGTATTTTAAGCATTACTTTACTAGTGAAAGGTTGTTGTTGATCCACAAAAAGACGCCGAGATTCTTGGCCTCTGGAGGAGAAGAATTCATTCCAGAGCCAAAGACGAGGCTTGATTGCTCAGAGCTTTTGTGTAATAAACTGTTATTAAAGTATAAAGAAGATAGAGAAAGCTTCTGACATAGGCATCAGAAGGGGGCAGAAAGAGCACCCCTCTGCTAGTCTTCAGCTGGATGTTATATAGTTACTAGCCATCTGTTAATGAAAGAAAGGAATATCTCAAAACTCAAAATGGCACCAGGCCCCTCATCCATAAAATGTATCTTGGGATAATCTTGGCACCAGAGGATTCAACCTGGGCCATAAAACGATTGACTTGAATCTTGTAGAAGGGCAGATTACCATACAAATAGTTTTGTTTACATAAATTAGGGGAACAATATCTGAGTATAACATAATGGTTTGTCAAGTAGGTTCTGAGTCATTAGGCGGAACAGACTTGAAGACAGAGTCTGGGGTAAATGCATAATACATTAACATAGTTTAAGACAAACATTTCCATAAGAAAAATGCATTGGTTAACTCAAGGTTTGAGAATAGTTAACTTAAGGTGAAATCAGGTGTCATTATGGCAACAGAGTATTTTAAGAGAAACCTCCTTTTAAATTTGTATAGAGAAGGAAAATATATCGCTAGTTTGTTTCCTCCTGCAGCCTAAGAGAGATAAAAATGTCTGACACTTGCAGCCTATTTCCTCTGTTTGGAGACCCTGGCCTTCCTGCCTGTTACCCTCTCATTCGTGTGTGAGGTGAGTGCAATTGTGCGGTAGTTTGAGCATTCTTTGGCATTGCCTCTCTTTGGGATTGGAATGAAAACAGACCTTTTCCAGTCCTGTGGCCACTGCTGAGTTTTCCAAATTTGCTGGCATATTGAGTGCAGCACTTTCACAGCGTCTTCTTTTAGGATTTGAAATAGCTCAACTGGAATTCCATCATGTCCACTAGCTTTGTTCATAGTGATGCTTCCTAAGGCCGACTTGACTTCACATTCCAGGATGTCTGGCTCTAGGTGAGTGATCACACCATCGTGATTATCTGGGTCATGAAGATCTTTTTTGTACAGTTCTTCTGTGTATTCTTGCCACTTCTTCTTACTATGTTCTGTCTCTCTTAGGTCCCTGCAATTTATGTCCTTTATTGTGCACATCTTTGCATGAAATGTTCCCTTGGTATCTCTGATTTTCTTGAAAAGATCTCTAGTCTTTCCCATTCTACTCTTTTCCTCTATTTCTTTGCATTGATCGCTGAGGAAGACTTTCTTATCTATCCTTGCTATTCTTTGGAACTCTGCATTCAGATGCTTATATCTTTCCTTTTCTCCTTTGCTTTTCACTTCCCGTCTTTTCACAGCTATGTGTAAGGCCTCTTTAGACAGCTATTTTGCTTTTTTGCATTTCTTTTTCTTGGGTTGGTCTTGATTCCTGTCTCCTATACAATGTCATGAACCTCCATCCATAGTTTATCATAGTTCCATCCATAGTTCATCATAGTTCCACCCATAGTTCATCAGGCACTCTATCAGATCTAGTCCCTTAAATCTATTTCTCACTTCCACTGTATCATCATAAGGGATTTGATTTAGGTCATACCTGAATGGTCTAGTGGTTTTCAGTTAAGCCCAACACATCATCAAAGTGTCATCAAAACTGCAACAACTTGTCTAGACAGCCAGTTAACTATAATCCTACAGACTGTGTTGAAACTATATAAATGCCCTGTTTAAATTCCCATTACAAGCACAGTCTTCCTTTTCAAGGAACAGTCTTGACAACTAAACAGCAAAGCAGAAAGATCTTGAGTTATACAAACAGAGGAATGTGGTTCACAATGAACGAAGAAATAGCTTCATGCTTTGAGAAGATATGGGCTTATTCAACTCTTATGAGGCCAGGAATCACATGGTATGGTCTTAGCAGGGCAATGAGGAAATACAGAGCAACAACCTACTGTCATTTCAAAAAGATCTTGAGTACTTTACTTGCATTTACTGAAAGCTTTTAGGGATATGAGTAGACTGAAGTAAAACTGCATTAAAACCCCTCCTTTTTATCCACCCTATCTCCTCCTAACACTTCCTTCACAAACCACAACAGTCCTTGCTTTAAACGCTTTGGAGAATATTTCTTGTTCATCTGAGAATCAACGACTCTAGCTGGAGAAATCCCATAACTATGCTACAGCTCTCTCTCATCACAAAGTTGAAGTCTAAGCATCTGGAAGCACACCCTCCACCCCTACCACCTTCATCACCACCACCATCACTAACACCCTCCAGCATCTGAATCTCTGGGAAGTATCATTTGTCTGCTGCTCCCAAGGTTTCTCTTGTGATCATTGGAATAAACATCTTCCCTGTCATCTGCATTGCTTTAGGGCTGAGAAAAAGGTGGAGACTCCATGTTAATAATTTTTATGTCCTCTCTTTTAAGGCTAGATTTAGTATAGTAAGTTGGAAGTTCCAAATATGTGGTGAGCATAGAAAGCTGGTTTGACATTCAAAGAGGGAAAACAAGACACTGATCTGCAATCTACAATCTACAGTGACCAGGGTTTATTTGATCAAAATGTTCAAATGAGGAAGTTATTAAAAAGTATCCAGACTAAATTAAAATTTTGAAGGAAAAAGAAACATGTATGTGAGCTATGTTCCCTGTATCTCTTGAGCATGGATGTTGAGACCTTGTTTAGATATTCCAGCAGAGGACCAGAGTCATTCAAATATCTTTAAGCAAAGAATTATCTCTCTCTCTCTCCCACTGTCTTTTTGCCTCTCTCTCTTTCTCATAATAAGGATTTCCAAAACATTTGCCATTTTCTAGGCACTATTCTTGGCACATTATGTATATTAAATAATCTAATTTTCACAACAACACTATGAGAAACTACTAGTAACATCCCCATTTTTCCATGACAAAATTGAGGCATCAACAAATAGAGCAACTTATCCAACTAGAACCGCCAGGACTCAAGCCTTAGGCAATCTAGTTCCAGAATTCAAGCTTTTAGGCATTACAATATCCTGCCTCCTAATTAATGGTACAGCTTTGGGAAGGATGCACATGGACCAGGAACATAAATATTTAAGGAGCAGGAAGATGAGGAAAAGGCCAGACTTGCCACAGAAGCCAAAGGAAACATAACATCAAGGAGGAAATTTCAAACTATGTCAATGTCCAGAAAAGTCAAGTCAGTGAAGGCCTGGAAAAGTGTGCATTGGATTTGGTGATCAAGGATTCACTGGTGACCTAAACTAGGCCAGTTCTCGAGGGTAGAGGAGCATTAGCCAGTGTCCACTGTGCTGCAGTGTGGGGAGGTTTTAGCCACATGGGAAAGGAATAAAGGAGAAATTATGTGTCTTTTTGAGATAGAAAGTTGTCGTGGCTAAGACACAACCTCCCTCTTCTTCCTTTTTCCTTCTCTTCTCCATTCTTAATCCATTTCTAAGGAAGAAAAGGGGCTTCCTAGGTGGCTCAGTGCTAAAGAATCCTCCTCCAGTGCAGGAGTGCAGGTTCGATCCCTGGGTAGGGAAAATCTCCCAAAAGATGAGGATGGGCAGATGATGGTGTGGACATGATAAGCCAGACACCAGGAGATAGAACATGAGTGAAATTCTTAGATCACATGACCATACTGTGACCCAGACACTGTTCCAATCTTTTAGGAACCAATGGGACTTGTAAAGATCACCAGCAGGATGTGATACAAGTTCCACTTAACCCAACCAAAACACAGAAATTGAGAAAAGTAATTATCTCTGGGATCATTGTAAATATTAATCTAAGTATGTGTGTGTATGCTAAGTCACTTCAGTGGTAACTGACTCTGCAATCCTATGGACTGTAGCCCACCAGGTTCCTCAGTCCATGGGATTCTCCAGGCAAGAATACTAGAGTGGGTTGCCATGCCATCCTCCAGGGGATCTTCCCAATCCAGGGATTGAACTTGAACTTGTGGTTCTTATGTTACCTGTGTTGGCAGGCAGGTTCTTTACCACTGGCACCACCTGGGAAATCCCAACCCAAGTATGAACTGAGCTAAGTTGCTTCAGTTGTGTCCAACTCTTCGTGACCCTATGGACTATAGCCCACCAGGAGCCCACCAGGCTCCTCTGTCCATGAGGGTACTCCCGGCAAGAATAATAGAGTAGGTTGCCATTTTCTCCTCAGGGGATCTTCCCAAAATAGGGATTGAACCCAGGTCTCATAAGTCTCCTGCATTGGCAGGCAGGTTCTTTACCACTAGCACTACCTGGGATGTCCCTAAGTATAGCAGTGGCCAAAACAGCACCATATTTCCCATTGTACCAACATTGTACTCCCCTAATTCAAAATCAATTTCCATAGTTATGTGGATGTGAGATAAACTCACTATGGAAGCTCTCTACACCAAAGGTGCTCCATAGTTACATGGATATAAGATAAACTCACTTGGCAGAGCCTGACACTGAAGCTGTCAAGAGAGAGGAAAACATCAAGTTCAGCATCTGTGGCCTTCTTTCTGGCTCATCTTTACACAGTTTGGCAGAAAGAAAGCTTAAACTGTTGTATATAATTATTGATCATGTCAGCCTGGAGAACTATAAGCCTAGCAGTTTTATTTAGACCATTATGTGCTACAAATAAACAGTAACAGAAACTTCAAGTAAAAGCATTATTTGTAGCTGTATTATATCTAACAATGTAACATAGGGAAAAGCTTTTTCAATTGCAGAACGTTTAACTGACTCTGCCCTTGAAATAGCAATACACAAAACTCCATCAGCATGCCTCAGATACAGGCAGAGTTCACCAAGAATTACAAAGCAGAAAGAAAAACTGGAGTAGGGGAGAGAGGTCCCTATTCTCTGATTTTACAGGAGCATTGAAAACATTTGAATGGCAACAACACAGAATAAAGAAAATGAAAGGGACCCTTCTACTCCCTGTTTAAATGACCTTTCTAAATTTCTGAGCATTAAAACAAATAAGCTGTTCACCACAGCAAAGTGTTTAAATGTTTACTTTTTCTGTCTTTAAATTTTGAAAGATGTCGAGGCAGAGCTATAAATGAAGTGATGCATTTCAATTAAGCTTGATTTCCCAGATTAACTAGATTTTTTTGTACATAAAGTCATTCTGTGTGATTCAAATGCATAATAATTACTTAGTGTTTGGACTGAGATGCTAACTCTGGATTAGAACCTGAGTTTATAAACCCAACACTAAAAGTTCAAACCTAACACTAAATCCAGTCAGTCTCCCTTTAGCTTCCATCAGCTGATGTGTCCTCAACAAAGAAAGAGAAGTGGGGCCAGACAGTTTAACATGACCAATGCAATTATTCCAAGTGCAATTCAGCGGCTGTTCTCTGTGGTCAGTGGATCAGATACCATGGAGATTTCTGTATATAAAAAGCAGATTAAGGACTTCTCTGGAGGTCCAGTGGCTGAGACTGTGCTCCCAAAGCAGGGGGCCCAGGTTCAATCCGTGGTCAGGGAACTAGATCCCACATTCTGCAGCTAAGAGTACGTATGCCATAACAAAGATCAAAGATCCTGCATGCTGCAATTAAGACCTAGTGCAGCCAAAATAATCAAATAATTAATTATTTTAAAAAGCAGATCATGATAATTTTAAATCGTATTACCCCATATCCAAAATACAGAGCATCCTTACTGATGATGATTATAAATCCAAGCTCTTGAATATCAGTTTCTCAGACTAGAAAATTTTCTCCTTAACAAGAAAAATATCTTTATTTTGATATTTTATGGTATCTTCTCCCCTCACACATATACTTAGTGGCCTATCCTAAAGCATCTTGGAGTGCAAACTTTTGAGGATCCACTCTTATCACAAATGCTATTAATCCACTTATTAGTACATCTATAAGTTCAGTTCCATTCAGTTGCTCAGTCGTATCTGACTCTTCGCAACCCCATGGACAGCAGCACACCAGGCTTCCCTGGCCATCAACAACTCCCAGGTCCCACCCAAACTCATGTCCATTGAGTCAGTAATGCCATCCCATCCTCTCATCGTCTGTCATCCCTTTATCCTCCTGCCTTCAATCTTTCCCAGCATCAGGGTCTTTTCAAGTGAGTCAGTTCTTCACATCAGGTGGCCAAAGTATCGAAGTTTCAGCTTCAGCATCAGTCCTTCCAATGAATATTCAGGACTGATTTCCCTTAGGAGGGACTGGTTGGAGCTCCTTGCAGTCCAAGGGACTCTCAAGAGTCTTCTCTGACACTACAGTTCAAAAGCATCAATTCTTAGGCATTCATCTTTCTTTATACTCCAACTCTCACATCCATACATGACTACTGGAAAAACCAGTTTTGACTAGACAGACCTTTGTCAGCAAAGCATTGTCTCTGCTTTTGAATATGCTATCTAGGTTGGTCATAACTTTTCTTCCAAGGAGCAACCATCTTTTAATTTCATGGCTGCAGTCACCATCTGCAGTGATTTTGGAGCCCAAAAACATAAAGTCTGACACTGTTTCTGCTGTTTCCCCATCTATTTGCTATGAAGTGATGGGACCAGATGCTATGATCTTAGTTTTCTGAATGTTGAGTTTTAAGCCAGCTTTTTCACTCTCCTCTTTCACTTTTATCAATAGACTTTTTAGTTCCTCTTCACTTTCTGCCATAAGGGTGGTGTCATCTACGTATCTAAGGTCATTGATATTTCTCCCTGCTGTCTTGATTCCATCTTGTGTTTCATCCAGCCTGGCATTTTGCATGATGTACTCTGCATATAAGGTAAATAAGGAGGGTGACAATAAACAGGCTTGATGTACTCCTTTCCCGATTTGGAAACAGTCTGTTGTTTCGTGTTCAGTTTTAACTGTTGCTTCTTGACTTGCATACAGCTTTCTCAGGAAGCAGGTAAGGTAGTTGGTATTTCCATCTCTTTAAAAATTTTCCAGTTTGTTGTGATCCACACAGTCAAAGGATTTGGCATAGTCAATAAAGCAGAAGTAGATGCTTTTCTGGAACTCTCTTGCTTTTTCAATGATCCAAGAGATGGCAATTTGATCTCTGGTTCCTCTCCCTTTTCTAAATACAGCTTGAACATCTGGAAATTCATGGTTCAGATACTGTTGAAGCCTCACTTGGAGAATTTTGAGCATAACTTTGCTAGCATGTGAGATTAGTGCAATTGTGCCATAGTTTGAACATTCTTTGGCACTGCTTTTATTTGGGGTTAGAATGAAAACTGACCTCTTCCAGTCCTGTGGCCACTGCTGAGTTTTCCAAATTTGCTGGCATATTGACTGCAGCATTTTCACAGCATCATCTTCTAGGATTTGAAATAGTTCAACTGGAATTCCATCACCTCCACTGGCTTTATTCATAGTGAAGCTTTCTAAGGCTCACTTGACTTCACATTCCAGGATGTCTGGCTCTAGGTGAGTGATCACATCATCATGGTTACCTGTATCATCAAGATCTTTTTGTATAGTTCTATGTATTCTTGCCACCTCTTCTTAATATCTTCTGCTTCTGTTAGGTCCATATCATTTCTGTCCTTTATTGTGCCCATCTTTGCATGAAATGTTCCCTTCAGTTCAGTTCAGTTCTGTTCAGTCGCTCAGTCATGTCCGACTCTTTGCGACCCCATGAATCACAGCACTCCAGGCCTCCCTGTCCATCACCAACTCCCAGAGTTCACTCAAACTCATGTCCATCAAGTCGGCGATGCCATCCAGCCATCTCATCCTCTGTCATCCCCTTCTCCTCCTGTCCCTAACCCCTCCCAGCATCAGGGTCTTTTCCAATGAGTCAACTCTTTGCATGAGGTGGCCAAAGTATTGGAGTTTCAGCCTCAGCATCAGTCCTTCCAATGAACACCCAGGACTGATCTCCTTTAGGATGGACTGGTTGGATCTCCTTGCAGCCCATGGGACTCTCAAGAGTCTTCTCCAACACCACAGTTCAAAAGCATCAATTCTTCAGTACTTAGCTTTCTTCACAGTCCAACTCTCACATCTGTACATGACTACTAGTAAAACTATAGCCTTGACTAGATGGACCTTTGTTGGCAAGGTAATATCTCTGCTTTTCAATATGCTATCTAGGTTGGTCATAACTTTCCTTCCAAGGAGTAAGCGTCTTTTAATTTCATGGCTGCAATCACCATCTGCAGTGATTTTGGAGCCCAAAAAAATAAAGTCTGACACTATTTCCACTGTTTCCCCATCTATTTCCCATGAAGTGATGGGACCAGGTGCCATGATCTTAGTTTTCTGAATGTTGAGCTTTAAGCCAACTTTTTCACACTCCTCTTTCATTTTCATCAAGAGGCTTTTTAGTTCCTCTTCACTTTCTGCCATAAGGGTGGTGTCATCTGCATATCTGAGGTTATTGATATTTCTCCCAGCAATCCTGATTCCAGCTTGTGCTTCTTCCAGCCCAGCGTTTCTCATGATGTACTCTGCATAGAAGTGAAATAAGCAGGGTGACAATATGCAGCCTTGACATACTCCTTTTCCTATTTGGAACCAGTCTGTTGTTCCATGTCCAGTTCTAACTAAGCCATGCTGTGTGGGGCCACCCAAGATGGGAGGGTCATGGTGGAGAGGTCTGACAGAATGTGGTCCACTGGAGAAGGGAATGGCAAACCACTTCAGTATTCTTGCCTTGAGAACCCCATGAACAGTATGAAATGTTCCCTTGGTATCTCTAATTTTCTTAAAAATATCTCTAGTCTTTCCCATTCTATTGTTTTCCTCTATTTCATTATATTGATCACTTAGAAAGACTTTATCTCTCCTTGCTATTCTTTGGAATTTTGCATTCAACTGGTTATCTCTTTCCTTTTCTCCTTTGCCTTTAGCTTCCTTCTCTTCTCAGCTATTTGTAAGGCCTCCTTAGACAAACTTTTTGCATTTCTTTTCCTTGGGGATGGTCTTAATCCCCCTGTACAGTGTTACAAACCTCTGTCCATAGCTCTTCAGCCACTCTGTTTATCAGATCTAATGCCTTGAATCTATTGTCACTTCCACTGTATAATCATAGGGGATTTGATTTACTGAGCCTGGCCTCGCTCATCAGAACAAGCCCCAGTTTCCTCCACAGTCAGTCTATCCCATCAGGAAGCTTCCGTATAAGCCTCTTATCTTTATCTGTCAGAGGGCAGAGAGAATGAAAACCACAATCACAGAAAACTAATCAAACTGATCACATGGACCACAGCCTTGTCTAACTCAATGAAACTATGAGCCATGCTTGTAGGGCCACCCAGTCAGACAGGTCATGGGGGATAGTTCTGACAAAATGTGGTCCACTGGAGAAGGAAATGACAATCTACTTCAGTATTCTTGCCTTGAGAACTCCATGAACAGTATAAAAAGTACATCTATGATACGTGTCTAATAGAGTTTGGTCTTGGGATTGTCAATGGGTTTCTGGGTGGAAGAATGCATATTACCCCACCAAGGCTCATCCATACACAAACAAGGTTCTGGTGAGATATATTTTGATTTAAAACACCTCAGATATGTAAACAATGAATAACTAAGGCAGATCCTTGCCTCACTAAAACCACACTACAAATTCAGTTCAGTTCAGTCGCTCAGTTGTGTCCGACTCTCTGCGACCCCATGAATCGCAGCACACCAGGCCTCCCTGTCCATCACCATCTCCCGGAGTTCACTCAAACTCACGTCCATCGAGTCGGCGATGCCATCCAGCCATCTCATCCTCTATCATCCCCTTTTCCTCCTGTCCCCAATCCCTCCCAGCATCAGAGTCTTTTCCAATGAGTCAACTCTTCACATGAGTTGGCCAAAGTATTGGAGTTTCAGCTTTATCATCATTCCTTCCAAAGAACGCCCAGGGCTGATCTCCTTTAGGATGGACTGGTTGGATCTCCTTGCAGTCCAAGGGACTCTTAAGAATCTTCTCCAACATCACAGTTGAAAAGCATCAATTCTTCAGCGCTCAGCTTTCTTCACAGTACAACTCTCACATCCATACGTGACTACTGGAAAAACTATAGCCTTGACTAGACAGACCTTTTTTGGCAAAGTAATTTCTCTGCTTTTCAATATGCTATCTAGGTTGATCATAACTTTCCTTCCAAGGAGTAAGTGTCTTTTAATTTCATGGCTACAATCACCATCTGCAGTGATTTTGGAGCCCAAAAAAATAAAGTCTGTCACTGTTTCCACTGTTTCCCCATCTATTTCCCATGAAGTGATGGGACCAGATGCCATGATCTTCGTTTTTGAATGTTGAGCTTTAAGCCAACTTTTTCACCCTCCTCTTTCACTTTCATCAAAAGGTTTTTTTTTAAATATAAATTTATTTATTTTAATTGGAGGTTAATTACTTTGCAATATTGTATTGGTTTTGCCATACGTCAACATGAATCTGCCACAGGTATACACGTGTTCCCCATCCTGAAGCCCCCTCCCCCCTCCCTCACTGTACCATCCCTCTGGGTCGTCTCAGTGCACCAGCCCCAAGCATCCAGTATCATGCATCAAACCTGGACTGGCAATTCATTTCATATATGATATATACATGTTTCAATGCCATTCTCCCAAATCATTCCACCTTTGCCCTCTCCCACAGAGTCCAAAAGACTGTTCTATACATCTGTGTCTCTTTTGCTGTCTCACATACAGGGTTATCGTTACCATCTTTCTAAATTCCATATATATGCATTAGTATACTGTATTGGTGTTTTTCTTTCTGGCTTACGTCACTCTGTATAATCGGCTCCAGTTTCATCCACCTCATTAGAACTGATTTTTTTTAATGGCTGAGTAATACTCCATTGTGTATATGTACCACAGCTTTCTTATCCATTCATCTGCTGACGGACTTCTAGGTTGCTTCCATGTCTTGGCTATTACAAATAGTGCTGTGATGAACATTGAGGCACACATGTCTCTTTCAATTCTGGTTTCCTCGGTGTGTATGCCCAGCAGTGGGATTGCTGGGTCATACGGCAGTTCTATTTCCAGTTTTTTAAGGAATCTCCACACTGTTCTCCATATTGGCTGTCCTAGTTTGCATTCCCACCAACAGTGTAAGAGGGTTCCTTTTTCTCCACACTATCCAGCATTTATTGCTTGTAGACTTTTGGATCGCAGCCATTCTGACTGGCGTGAAATGGTACCTCATTGTGGTTTTGATTTGCATTTCTCTGATAATGAGTGATGTTGAGCATCTTTTCATGTTTGTTAGCCATCTGTATGTCTTTGGAGAAATGTCTATTTAGTTCTTTGGCCCACTTTTTGATTGGGTCGTTTATTTTTCTGGAATTGAGCTGCATAAGTTGCTTGTATATTTTTGAGATTAGTTGTTTGTCAGTTGCTTCATTTGCTACTATTGTCTCCCATTCTGAAGGCTTGTTGTGCAGAACCTTTTAAGTTTAATTAGGTCCCATTTGTTTATTTTTGCTTTTATTTCCAATATTCTAGGAGGTGGGTCATAGAGGATCCTGCTGTGATTTATGTCAGAGAGTGTTTTACCTATGTTCTCCTCTAGGAGTTTTATAGTTTCTGGTCTTATGTTTAGATCATTAATCCGTTTTGAGTTTATTTTTGTGCATGGTATTAGAAAGTGTTCTAGTTTCATTCTTTTACAAGTGGTTGACCAGTTTTCCCAGCACCACCTGTTAAAGAGATTGTCTTTACTCCATTGTATATTCTTGCCTCCTTTGTCAAAGATAAGGTGTCCATAAGTGTGTGGATTTATCTCTGGGCTTTCTATTTTGTTCCATTGATCTATATTTCTGTCTTTGTGCTAGTACCATACTGTCTTGATGACGGTGACTTTGTAGTAGAACCTGCAGTCAGGCAGGTTGATTCCTCCAGTTCCATTCTTCTTTCTCAAGATTGCTTTGGCTATTCTAGGTTTTTTTTTATTTCCATACAAATTGTGAAATTATTTGTTCTAGCTCTGTGAAAAATACCGTTGGTAGCTTGACAGGGATTGCATTGAATCTATAGATTGCTTTGGGTAGTATTCTCATTTTCACTATATTGATTCTTCTGATCCATGAACATGGTATATTTCTCCATCTGTTAGTGTCCTCTTTGATTTCTTTCACCAATGTTTTATAGTTTTCTATATATAGGTCTTCAGTTTATTTAGGTAGATATATTCCTAAGTATTTTATTTTTTTCGTTGCAATGGTGAATGGAACTGTTTCCCTAATTTCTCTTTCCATTTTCTCGTTATTCACGTATAGAAATGCAAGGGATTTCTGTGTGTTGATTTTATATCCTGCAACTTTACTATATTCATTGATTAGCTCTAGTAATTTTCTGGTGGAGTCTTTAGGGTTTTCTATGTAGAGGATCATGTCATCTGCAAACAGTGAGAGTTTTACTTCTTCTTTTCCAATTTGGATTCCTTTTCTTTTTCTGCTCTGACTGCTGTGGCCAAAACTTCCAAAACTATGTTGAATAGTAGTGGTGAAAGTGGGCACCCTTGTCTTGCTCCTGACTTTAGGGGAAATGCTTTCAGTTTTTCACCATTGAGGATAATGTTTGCTGTGGGTTTGTCATGTATAGTTTTTTAATTCCTCTTCACTTTCTGCCATAAGGGTGGTGTCATCTGCATATCTGAGGTTATTGATATTTCCCCTGGCACTACAAATTAGATCAGCACAATTTGGGCTAAGTTAAAATAGCCTCTAGTAATTATCTTAAGCATCTCTCTGCCAATATGAAATGTGCCAATGGGTCATCCTATAGACATCCAAGGTATCTGGGTTCTATTTTAAGCTTCAGTGGTATACAACTGAAATTTATTCTAAAAAAGAACATTAGCTAGGTATACATCTGCAATTTTGTCCAAATGTAAAATGATAGGTAAAATTAATTCTATAACCTTATGTGAGTGATACTATTTGTTGCTGTTTTTGTTGTTTAGTCATTAGGTCTTGTTCAACTCTTTTGCAACCCCATGGACTACAGCATGCTAGGCTCCTTTGTCCATGGCATTTCCCTGGTAAGAATACTGGAGTGGGCTGCCATTTCCTCCTCCAAGGGATTTTCCCAACCCAGGGATCGAACCTGAGTCTCCTGCACTGCAGGAAGATTCTTTATGGTTGAGCCATGAGAGAAGCCTGAGTGATACTATCATGGTATCACTATTGTTGTAGAATTTGCACAGCATCCATTATTTAGCTGGTCTCATTCCATATTTTGTTGTAGTTGTTTATTAAAGAATATCATACTAAGTCATTAATTTATCCTGTTACAGTGAGTTTCTGCAAGAATGATGGAGATAAGGTTAACTCTATAAAAACATATTGAAACTGTACAGAACATCTTCCAGCCTTATTAGGACATGATCAGTTATATAAATATATTTAATGATAGTCTCACCAGAAAAAAAAGGTAATCAATCTAAATATACATATTTTGAAAACCAAACCATGTCACTATTTATCTAACCCTGTTCAAGACAGATACAAGCAACCCCAACACTATGAGAAATTTCTCAACAATGAGAAATTCTTCACTGAAGGTCTTTTGCTATTCAGTTACTAAGCTGTGTCCAACTCTTTGTGACCCCATGGACTGCAGTACACCAGGCTTCCCTGTCCTTCACAATCTCCAAGACTTTGCTCAAACTTATGTTCATTGAGTCAGTGATGCCATCCAACCATCTCATCCTCTGTCATTCCCTTCTCTTCCTGCCCTTAATCTTTCCCATCATCATAGTCTTTTTCAGTGAGTTGGCTCTGCATCAGATGCCCAAATATTGGAGCTTCAGCTTCAGCATCAGTTCTTCCAATGAATATTCAGAGTTGATTTCCATTAGGGTTGACTGGTTTGATCTCCTTGCAGTCCAAGGGACTCTCAAGAGTCTTCTCCAGCCCCTGTGGTAACATGTTATGCTTCCTCGGGGCTTAATAGAAACATCTCAGCCATTCATTCCATTATTACTACACGTACCACATCAAGGTTGCTTAGGGACATAAGGAAAAAATACCTCAAACACTACAACTCCAAAATATAGTGATCTGAATAAGACAGAAGTTTCTTACTCTCTCACAGAGCAGGCCGGATGTGACCCATTCAGCTCTGGTGGATCCCCTCCACCATCCTCTACCAGGGCTTCAGTGTTCCCCTATTCCCCAATCAAACCAGTCAATTTTAAAGGAAATCAACCTTGAATATTCATTGGAAGGGCTGATGCTGAAGCTGAAGCTCCAATACTTTGGCAACCTGATGCAAGCATCAGACTCATTGGAAAAGACTGTGATGCTGGGAAAGATTGAAGGCAGGAGGAGAAGGGAGTGACAAAGGATGAGATGGTTGGGTGGCATCAGTGGCTCAATGGACATGAGTTTGCGCAAACTTGGGAGATAGTGAAGGACAGGAAAGACTGACATGCTGCAGCCCATGGGGTTGCAGAGTTGGACACGACTCAGTGACTGAACCACAACAACATTCCCCAATCAGAATCAGGGCAAAAAATATTTCTAGGATGCCGGGGTCCAGCCCCGATGGATCCAGGGTGATTCGAAGGTGGGGACGGAGTCGGCGTCTTTGGAAAAATACATATTTAATCACAGATAGAGAGAGATTAGAAATGGATAGTGTAGTAGGAAGATTAGTGGAGAAAAAGAGGCTGAATAACTTGGATTACGTGGAATAGCATCCATGCTCCAGATGGGAATTCAGCCAGAAAAACGGGAGCAAGAAAGAAGCGACATGGGGGAATCAGTCTTTCCGGAAACTGATCCGATTTCTTTATTTTTGGGTTTGCTTATATACCTTTTGTTACACATAGGGATGAATACAGAGTCACGTGGGGGTCAGCAGTCCTGACCTTTATCAAAATCAGGTGCTTCACATAAATGTATTAAAAAAAAAAGGTCTTAGGAATATTACATCATCTTCTGGCCATGAGTGAGACCTGCTTACATTTTATGATCCTTTCTTTCTGATAACCAAAAAAAACTTATTTCTTCCAAGGGTGTTTTTTCTTAAACCAGGCACCACCCTCCAAATAAAGTTACATTCCTATAGGGTGAGGGTGTAGTGAGTTACAATCAAGAAAGGAATTTATTCAACCCAAGGTTAACATGATTAGTCTTAAAGGTTAATACTTATTTCTCCTATATGCTTAAAGGTTAATACTTATTTCTTCCTATATGCTAGTTATATTCATTATAAGGGTAGGGAACATGGAGATTTAGCAGCAAACATCAACCCAACAAATGAAAATCCTTTCACCAATGCTCCCCTTAAGATCTATTTAGTCTTAAGATATGATAAAGTTACATTCTTACACAGCAAGGACACAGTGATATATAACAAAGTACAGTGATCTATTACAAAAGAGAAAATCCATTAACTCAAAAAGTCTAGTATTGCTAACATCAAAAACTACCATATTTCCTTTGCTATATTCCAAATACATTGATTAATATATTCCCAGGTGCCTAAGGATATGGAGGCCTGGCGGCAATCATTGACTCAACAAGAAGAGAAAGTCCTACGCTAATTAAGACTCTCAAAATACTCCAAAACTCTCTGTGCTGTTTATGGTTGAGAGGTAGTAAACAGTCATGTGCCTAGTGGCGGCAGTAAGGATAATCCTGTCACACAAGCTAGTCTGTCAGCAGAGAGGTTTGACCTGAGACATCCTTGTCCCACCCAGAGCAGGGAATTAGCAGCAATTATTGACACAACAAATGAAGAGACCCTTCACCAATATAATTCCTAACCAACTATACTAATAATTTTAACTCCCCAAAATAATTTGCCTTTAGTAAGTCTAAAACATCTTGTGCCTCTCAGGTTGGGAGGCTGCAAGCAATCACATGTGGCTGGACAAACCTATACAGGTGGGCTAGATAACCTTCAGAGGAGTCCGTAAGCTGAAACACTCCTGTCTCGCCCAAGAATTTTTATTGCCTTGGAGCTGCACGTTTACTCCTTCTCCGAGAGAAACGGTTATGGGGGAGAGCCCCCCGTAAAGTCAGAGGTGTAGGTGAGAGCATAAAACAGACTCTGGTTTTGGGGTTAGATGCTCGGGAACAGGGGGTTTCCTGAGGCTCTATCACGCCTTTGCGTACGCCAAGCCTCCTTCCTCATGACCTTTGCCATGGGCGGAATTCCTCACGCTGGCCCCCGGCACTAGGACATGTGAATTAACCTTGAAGGAGATGACATGGAAATCCTGTATCTCTTTTGCCCATAGCCAACTGGTCAGTAATTTGCTGCAAGGGAGGTAAAGAAGTGTTACTCCTAGCTGGGTGGGAGGGTTTTCTTCCTAAAAAGGACAGAAAGACTACTAGGAAGGAGTTATTAGTTTCTATCATAGACCAACTCTGGCCACCCTAATACTCATACACAGTCTTTCTGTACATATGGAACACATTCACACACTATATTTCCTCCAACTCAAAGTCTTGGGACTCTGAGTGGTACATGTCCTTTCCATCAGGACTTTTCAGGGTCCTGCAAACTAACACATTACTCTCTCTCCCTCCCCTTCTCTCAATTCAACTCACACACACACACCCACGCATGCTTATGGGCTCACAGGCAAAAGTAGAGACAGAACAGGATAGCGGCCATAACATCTATTCGTAAAGGATGGCACGTGCACAGCAATGAATTGTCCTCAGCTATAAACCCTACTGGGAATATTTATGGAGAGCCCAGTGGCACCCCACTCCAGTACTCTTGCCTGGAAAATCCTATGGACGGAGGAGCCTGGTGGGCTGCAGTCCATGGGGTCGCTAGGAGTCGAGCACGACTGAGTGACTTCACTTTCGCTTTTTGCTTTAGTGCATTGGAGAGGGAAATGGCAACCCACTCCAGTGTTCTTACCTGGAGAATCCCGGGGACGGGGGAGCCTGGTGGGCTGCCATCTGTGGGGTCTCACAGAGTCGGACATGACTGAAGCAACTTAGCAGCAGCAGCAGCAGCCTCATCCTGGAAGGACAGGCACTGTCTTGGTTGGAACTTGGTTCTGTTCACCAGGAGGTACCGCTTTGTCAGTCACTCTCTGTGGCCACTGGCACTGTTCTCTAGGTAGTTTTCTCTCATTCACCATCATGGTGGCCCCATAATCAGAGAAGAAGATGTCAGTAAATAGTCCAGCTTTCTGATGTACATGTTTGGGAGGGAGGGATGGGCTGCTTTAGAAACAATAAGCTTTTGTAGGCCAGACCTGTGACTTCTTTGGCAGAACAATTCCCTCAAAATTGTGATAGGCTCTTACGGGCTTGCTCCTGCCAAGTTCCAAGTGCAATAACCATTCCTAAAGTTCTCCTTAGAGCACAGATCTTAAGTGGAGTAACTTTTGTTTTATTTACTGCCCCCTATATTTTCTCAGTTTCATGACTGCTACCCTAAGGCCACTTGAAACAGTCAGCTTGGGAGGGAAAGCGAAGCCTTTAATAAGATCCTTGCCTCTGAGTTGCTTCCTGGTTTGAATGTGGTGTCTTACCAGATTTGTGAGAAAAGTTCTAAAACACAGATTTACCTTTAGAACTTTGCTACAGAAGAGTTGACTTTTCCAACCTGGCAAATCCCCAAATTTAACTTGCACATCATAGGCAGAAGCAGATTTATGTTTCTTCCCAGCTCTGCTTCCAAACTGGGAAAATTTTGTCTACTTTCATCTCTCTTTTGTAAAAACCAGAAGGAAAAAGCCAGGAAACATCAAACACTTGAGTTTTTCCATGTAGTTACCCTATACCAGCAGATTCAGTAAGCATGTCATCTGTCTTTCAAGTTACTAGAGATGAAATTTTACCAAATAATTTTCCACAGCCTACAGTCAGTAGCATGAGAACCTGTACTTTCTGTTGGTCTTCAAACCACTGCCAGACAACTGAGCATCATTTTAGTTATTTTTACCTTGAAGCTCACTTCTGGGTACCATTTTCTGTATTAGCTAGCTACTATAACAGAAAGCCCCCAAACACTGACTTCTAATAAGAATGAAATTCACTACTTTCCCAAAAGGCAGTCTAGAGATTGCAGGGTGGCCCTACATTGGTGACACATGGTTTCATAATTGTTTCAACTGTCACCATTTCCTAGCTAGCAGACCAGGAAGAAGAGACAACTCAAAGCAAACGGGTGGTATATAAGGAGACAACTTCAAAAGTACTCATATATTTGCTCTCATCCGATTGGCTTACACTTATTTACATTGCCATATCTTGATTCACATGTGCTCCTTGAAAACTGGCTGGAGGAGGATACTATTACTAAAAATAACGGAGAGAATGGCTAGTGAAGAGCAATCAGCAGTCTTTGCCACAATGGATTTTAGGATCCTAGCTTAATGTTACTCCATCATTTTGATTCCCCCTTTCAACCTGGGCTCCTAAGAGTCTGCAAAGCATAGTATACTATGTAGCATCTCAACTGCAGACCCAAAGACCCATCTTTGATGAGTTTACATAGATAACAGTCCCCACACACTACACATTCCTAGTTCAGCCTCAAGTTTACCATAATTTTTCACATCCCATAAAAAGGAGAAAAGAAGGAAAGAGACTAGCATACCAGTCTATTGCTCCCATTTTGAAATGTTCATAATTGAAGACTGTCTTTCTTATCTCCTCTTCATGATGAAATTCTTGGAATTCTGTGTCATGCAGCACCCACCCACTAGCTACAGTATGGTCTCCCAATGAATCAGGGTTTCACCAACCTTTTCAGCCCTGATGTTATCCTTCTCAGGTTCCACAAACACCAAATTTATGACTCAGGAAAATATGATTTAATCGAAACAGTCATAGATGGGCTATACACAATATTCTAAGACAAAATGGAAAACAAGTCCCCTATTTATTTACAACACATTTTCCTTTAAGACAAGAGTTCAGTATACCATTTGAGCCTTTTTAATGCTTCTTCAACACACTCTGCTTCTAGTACCATTATTTCATGCTCATCTTCTGATCAGTACTAAGCTCGCTTCCCAGATACTTTGGTACCAGAATTGCATACCATGGGGTAAGTGATTCACAAAATATCTATTATGCAGCATAAACTGGATATAATATTATGTGTGAGATGTATGTGAATGTAATAGTAATGAGCCTGTTATCAAGCGAATCTTATTCCTATAGAATGGGACAAACAATAGAAATGGTGATTCAATCAAGATGTTTTTTCCTAAGAGGCTCCATTTGTAAGTGAATTGTCTCCCAAATGACAACCTCATTGGCCTTCCTTCAAATGCCTTTAAATGAATTTCTAATTCTCATCAGTAGATCTCCTGTAAGCTGTAAATCTAGGGCAATGGTGAGGTGATCTTGCCACTTGTTTTAGAAAACTATTAATGGACACCCCTCCAACACTAATTAAAGAAATATAACTGTTCTCAACTTTTTATTGTGTTTAATGAAGTTCTGTTTAGAGGGAGAAAATACACATATACACACCCCAAGAGCTAGAAAACAAAATCCTGAAACATAATTCTTTTTATCATTTTGGTTGATTGATATATAACATCCCTCACCAATGCCATAATAGATACTTTAAACCCATCACAACAACCTTTCCCACCAATGCCAAAGGTAACACTAGAATCCTACTCTATCCAAAACTCTAGGAAATTGTCATCAATTAGAATTGGTCCTCAGATTGAAACCTATTCAACACCCTGACATCTAATCACACCCCCTCCCCCCACCACACACATACACATGCGTACATTCACTGATGCCTAAGGTGACACAACAAACTAGTGACAGATCTGAGACTAGGGTCCTGGACTCCTATTTCCTGAGACTAAGTTTCCTTTTTCTACAGTGTATTTTGATGGATAGTTGATAAACTAATGATATTTGTAACAATTTGCAATGACTTTATTTGCCAAAGGGAAAATCATCTAAAGAAAAAGAAAAATCAATCCATAGCTCCCTAGATGGCAGTTTAAAAGAACTGCTCTATAAAAAAGAACTTTTAAAAGTCCTTCTAAATGTTAAGAAGGTAAGAAAAAATACTGTTAATTAAATTCAAAAGCTAATGTTTACTATAAATATTTTATCATCATTAGGCTAAACTTACAACAGAGTAGAGTGGTATGCAGGTGTACTTTACGCATTTTATAGTATATTCATGCTCTCTTGTATCATCATATGTGAAATGCTAATGCTATTTCTCCACCTTTTATAAGGAATGTAATAGGCCGTACTCTTACAAATTAGGAGAAATAGAGTATGGGTGTGGGCTAGTCCTGGAATTTTCTGCACCCTAGTTTTCTCTTTGTTGAGTTGAAGGGGTCTTCTTTATGGTCTCTGAAAATACTCAAGCCCTGTTATTCAAAGCATAATTTGGGGGACTTCCCTGATGGTCCAGTGGTTAAGACTCTGCACTGCAAATGCAGGGGATGTGGGTTCAATCCCTGGTCTGGGAACTAAGATCCCACTCACTACACAGCAAAAAAAAAAAAAAAAGCATAATTTTGTTGTTTTAAAATTATTATAGGATATTTCTGGGATTTCTATCTTGTTCCATTGGTCTATATTTCTGTTTTTGTGCCAGTACCATATTGTTTTGATGACTGTAGCTTTGTAGTATAATCTGAAGTTAGGAAGGTTGATTTTTCCAGCTCCATTCTTCTTCCTCAAGACTGTTTTGGAAAAAAAAAAAAAAGACTGTTTTGGCTTGTCTTGAGAAAGCCCAGAAATAAAAAAAAAACCAGAAACAAACCCATGCATACATGGGTACCTTATTTTTGACAAAAGAGGCAAGAATATACAATGGGGCAAAGACAGCCTCTTCAGTAAATGGTGTTGAGAAAACTGGACAGCACTTTCTAACACCATACACAAAGATGAACTCAAAATGGATTAAAGACCTAAATATAAGACCAGAAACTATAAAATTCTTAGAAGAAAACATAGGCTGAACACTCAATGACATGAATCAAAACAAGATCCTTTATGACCCACCTCCTGGAGTAATGGAAATAAAAACAAAAGTAAATAAGTGGGACCTGATTAAACTTAAAAGCTTTTGCATAGCAAAGAATGCTATCAGTTCAGTTCAGTCACTCAGTCGTGTCTCACTCTTTGTGACCTCATGAATTGCAGCACTCCAGGCCTCCCTGTCCATCACCAACTCCCAGATTTCACCCAAAATCACATCCATCGAGTCGGTGATGCCATCCAGCCATCTCATCCTCTCTCGTCCCCTTCTCCTCTTGCCCCAAATCCCTCCTAGCATCAGAGTCTTTTCAAATGAGTCAACTCTTCATATGAGGTGGCCAAAGTACTGGAGTTTCAGCTTTAGCATCATTCCTTCCAAAGAACATCCAGGACTGATCTCCTTCAGAATGAACTGGTTGGATCTCCTTTCAGTCCATGGGACTCTCAAGAGTCTTCTCCAACACCACAGTTCAAAAGCATCAATTCTTCAGCACTCAGCTTTCTTCACAGTCCAACTCTCACATCCATACATAACCACTGGAAAAACCGTAGCCTTGACTAGACGGACCTTTGTTGGCAAAGTAATGTCTCTGCTTTTTAATATGCCATCGAGCTTGGTCATAACTTTCCTTCTAAGGAGTAAGCATCTTTTAATTTCATGGCTGCAATCACCATCTGCAGTGATTTTGGAGTCCAAAAAAATAAAGTCTGACACTGTTTCCACTGTTTCCCCATCTATTTCCCATGAAGTGATGGGACCAGATGCCATGATCTTCATTTTCTGAATGTTGAGCTTTAAGCCAACTTTTTCACTTTCCTCTTTCACTTTCATCAAGAGGCTTTTTAGTTCCTCTTCACTTTCTGCCATAAGGGTGGTGTCATCTGCATATCTGAGGTTACTGATATTTCTCCCGGCAATCTTGATTCCAGCTTATACCTCTTCCAGCCCAGTGTTTCTCATGATGTACTCTGCATATCAGATAAATAAGCAGGGTGACAATATACAGCCTTGAAGTACTACTTTTCCTATTTGAAACTAGTCTGTTGTTCCATGTCCAGTTCTAACTGTTGCTTCCTGACCTGCATATAAGTTTCTCAAGAAGCAGGTCAGGTGGTCTGGTATTCCCATCTCTCTGAGAATTTTCCAGTTTATTGTGATCCATACAGTCAAAGGCTTTGGCATAATCAATAAAGCAGAAATAGATGTTTTTCTGGATCTCTCTTGTTTTTTCCATGATCCAGCAGATGTTGGCAATTTGATCTCTGGTTCTTCTGCCTTTGCTAAAACCAGCTTGACCATCAGGGAGTTCACAGTTCACATATTGCTGAAGCCTCGCTTGGAGAACTTTGAGCATTACTTTACTAGCATGTGAGATGAGTGCAATTGTGTGGTAGTTTGCGCATTCTTTGGCATTGCCTTTCTTTGGAATTGGAATGAAAACTGACCTTTTCCAGTCCTGTGGCTACTGCTGAGTTTTCCAAGTTTGCTGGCATATTGAGTGCAGCACTTTCACAGCATCATCTTTCAGGATTTGAAACAGCTCAACTGGAATTCCAATCACCCCCACTAGCTTTATTCATAGTGATGCTTTCTAAGGCCCACTTGACTTCACATTCCAGGATGTCTGGCTCTAGGTGAGTGATCACACCATCGTGATTATCTGGGTCGTGAAGATCTTTTTTGTACAGTTCTGTGTATTCTTGCCACCTCTTCTTAATATCTTCTGCTTCTGTTAGGTCCATACCATTTCTGTCCTTTATCAAGCCCATCTTTGCATGAAATGTTCCCTTGATATCTCTAACTTTCTTGAAGAGATCTCTAGTGTTTCCCATTCTGTTGTTTTCGTCTATTTCTTTGCATTGATCACTGAGGAAGGCTTTCTTATCTCTCCTTGCTATTCTTTGGAACTCTGCATTCAGATGCTTATATCTTATGGAGGACGGATTCTTTGTGGCGTGCCAGCTCAGTAGTTGCTGCACACAGGCTTAGTTGCTCTATGGCATGTGGGCTCTTAGTTCCCTGAGTAGGGGTCAAACCCTCGTCTCCTGCATTGCAAGGCAGATTCTTAGCCACTGGACCACCAGGGATGTCCATAAACGCTATAAGCAAGGTGAAAAGACAACCCTCAGAATGGGAGAAAATAATAGCAAATGAAACGACTGACAAAGGATTAATTTCCAAAATATACAAGCAGCTCATACAATTCAGAAAAACAACACAATCAAAGAATGGGAAAAAGACCTAAACAGACATTTCTCCAAAGCAGACATACAGATGGCTAACAAACACATGAAAAGATGCTCAACATCTCTCGTTATAAGAGAAATGCAAATCAAAACTACAATATCACCTCACACTGGTCAGAATGACCATCATCAAAAAGTCTACAAACAATAAGTGCTGGAGAGGGGGTGAAGAAAAGGGAATGCTTTTGCACTGTTGGTGGGAATGTAAATTGATACAGCCACTTTGGAAGATGGTATGGAGATACCTTAAGAAACTAGGAATAAAACCACCATATGACACAGCAATCCCACTCCTAGGCATATATCCTGAGGAAACCAAAATTGAAAAAGACACAAGTATCCCATTGTTCATAGAAGCACTATTTACAATAGCTAGAACAGGGAAGCAACCTAGATGTCCATCAACAGATGAATGGCTAAAGAAGTTGTGGTACATATACACATACATATTATTCAGCCATAAAAATGAATGCATTTGAGTCAGTCCTAATGAGGTGGATGAACCTAGAATCTATTATACAGAAGAAGTAAGGCAGAAAGAGAAAGAAAAATATCATATTCTGATGCACATATACGGAATCTAGAAAAATAGTACTGGAGAATTTATTTACAGGGCAGCAATGGGGAAACAAACATAGAGAATAGACTTATGGACATGGGGAGAGGGGAGGAGAGGGTGAGAGGTATGGAAAGAGTAACATGGAAACTTACATTACCATGTGTAAAGTAGATAGCCAACGGGGATTTGCTATATGGCTCAAGAAACTCAAACAGGGGCTCTGAAAAAAAAATTATTATAGGATATTAAACTTGAAGCTTTACTTTCCAATATACATAAAAAATATTCTTAGTCAACTTACTTGACATCACAATTTCAAAAAAACTTATATACCTCCTCAAATCTTAAATTGAATCTAAATTTTAATCTCAAATGTAATAGTTACAAAGATACAATTTCTCATATCTTACATATTATGTGTAAGATTTAAATATTTTAAAATATATGTGGAGTTGCAGATTTAGCCCATTCAATTAACAAAACCTATCTGCAATTAACAAAATCTCTTCAGCAAAGTCGGTCCCAACAGTCAAACCAACTAGTCAAGTCAGACTTTCTTTTTGCCATTAAAAGTCCAATTTTGGAGGTGGTCCTAAGATGGCGGAGGAATAGGATGAGGAGACCACTTTCTTCCCGACAAATTCATCGAAAGATCATTTGAACACTGAGCAAATTCCACAGAACAACTCCTGAAGGCTGGCAGAGGACACCAGGCACCCAGAAAGGCAGCCCATTGTCTTCAAAAGGAGGTAGGACAAAATATAGAAGACAAAAAGAGAGACAAAAGAGTTAGGGATGGAGATCCGTCCTGGGGAGGGAGTTGTGAAAGAGGAGAAGTTCCCAAACACCAGGAAACCCTCTCACCGGCAGGTCTGTGAGGAGTTTTGGAATCTCAGAGGGCAACATAATCGGGAGGAAAAACTAAATAAATAAAACCCACATATTATGCTCCTAACTGCAACTCCCAGCGGAGAAGTAGCCCAGACTCTCGCGTCTGCCACCAGCAAGCAGGGGCTGAACAGGGAGGTGCGGGCTGCATTGCTTAGGGTAAGGACGGGGCCTGAATGGCCTGAGGACAATCTGAGGGAGCTAATGTGAGATAACAACTCAAACTGTGGGATAGCCAAAGAGAAAAAAAAAAAAGAAGAAGAAACAGAGAGAAAGAGAGAACTTTCCCGCAAAAAGCTCTAACCTAAGGCACTGCCAGGCCGCTCACAGAACAAAGGACTGAGTGAATACCAGAGGAGAGCTAGCTGGCTGCAGACCGGCCCATCCCCCACCAGAGGCAGAGAGGCAGGCAGGAGACAGCCAGAGCCGGAGAGAGGAGCATCTTGGCTCCAGAGACAGCATCCTCCACCAAACTGTGAGCAGGCCCCCAGTTGCTAGCCAAGTCTTCCCGGGATCCTGGACGGTTGACATCCACGAGGAGGGTCGAAGTCAGAGATCAGCTCCCCAGAGGAGATACAGGGCACACCTGAGATGGCGCTCCTGCTGAGCACCCAGGAAACCGAGCGGCTGGGACCAGGGAGGTGGAAAGATGCACCGCCCCACCTGGGGAGTGTGCTCGCCAAGCACCTGCTTGCCTGAGCTGCTCAGACCTGGGAAGAGCGCAAAACGCGGGCCCAGCCAAGTCTGTGCCTTTGTGAACTACCCGAGAACCTGAACCTGAGCAGCTTAGACCTGGGAAGTGCACGCAACCCAGGGCCCACTTTAGACAGTTCCCCTGCAGAGCAACCTGGAGCCTGAGCAGTATAGACCGGGAAAGCACACAGGCTGTGAGCAGGGGCAGACGCAGTGTGGCCCAGACATTGCGAGTACTCCCCACACAAGCCAGTGATGTTTGTTTGCAGAGTTCCTCCCTCCCCACAGCACAACTGAACAAGTAAGCCTAAATAAATGATCACCTCTGCCCCCTTGTTTCAGGGCCGAAATTAGACACTAAAGAGACTTGCAAACAGAAGAAGCCTAAATAAACAGAGGGAACCGATTGGGAAGTGACAGATGCAATAGATAAAAACCCTGTAGTTAGCACCAACTACATTGGAAGGGGCCTATAGTCCTTGAGAAGTATAAGCTGGAACAAGGAACTATCTGAAACTGAACTGACCCCACACTGTCCACAATGGCTCCAGAAAAATTCCTAGATATATTTTACTATTATCAATTTTTAAATTAAAAAAAGTTTAAGTCCTTTATTGCTCCTTTAATTTTCATTTTTATAACCTACTATTACCTTGCCAAAATGACCCTATTTTTAAAGCAAATCTCATATATATATTTTTTATAATTTTTGTGATTTTGTTTTTTTTTAATATTGTATTTTTGAGAGTCTAACCTCTACTCTAGATTTTTAATCTTTGCTTTTTGGTATTTGTTGTCAATTTTGTACCTCTAAGAATCCAATCTTCAGGACCCATTTTTATTTAGGAGTGTGATTGCTGGCTTGATTGCCCTCACCCCCTTTGACTCTCCTTTTTCTCCCCCAGGTCACCTCTATCTCCTCCCTCCCGATTCTCTTCTTTACCCAACTCTGTGAATCTCTTTGGGTATTCTGGGCTACGAAGAATACTTAGGAAACTGACTACTGGCTAGATCTGTCTCTCTCCTTTTGACTTCCCATCTTCTCCTCCTGGTCACCTCTGTCTCCTTCCTCCCTCTTCTCTTCTGTTTGTAACTCTGCGAACCTTTCTGGGTGTTCCAGGCTGTGGAGAGCACATAGGGAACTGATTACTGGCTAGATTGCTCTCTTCGCTTTTGATTCCCCCTCTTCTCCTCCTGGTCACTGGATAAGAAAGCTGTGGTACATATACACGATGAAATATGCAAAACATTACTCAGCAATTAAAAAGAATGCATTTAAATTAGTTCTAATGAGGTGGATTAAACTGGTGCCTATTATACAGAGTGAAGTAAGTCAGAAAGAAAAACATCAATACAGTATACTAACGCACATATATGGAATTTAGAAAGATGGTAATGATGACTTTATATGCAAGACAGCAAAAGAGGCACAGATGTAAAGAACGGTCTTTTGGACTCTGTGGGAGAAGGCAAGGATGGGATGATTTGAGAGGGTAGTGTTGAACCGTGTATATTATCATATGTGAAGCAGATCACCGATGCAGATTCGATGCATGAGACAGGGTGCTCAGGGCTGGTGCACTGGTATAACCCTGCAGGATGGGATGGGGAGGGAGGTGGGAGTAGGGTTCTGGATGGGGAACACATGTGTGCCCATGGCTGATTCATGTTGATGTTTGGCAAAAACCACTACAATACTGTAAGGTAATTTGCCTCCAATTAAACTAAATAAATTAATTTTAAAATAAATAAAAATTTAAAAACATAGCCAAAAAAAAGTCCAATTTCATTTTTTGACTTAAATGAAAATGTCATAGATGCTCCTTATAAATGCTTCTACTTCTGAAACCTAATTCTAACATGTACAGACAGAGGCAGGTGGGTACAGAGCCTTTTCATGAGTTTGTGATCTGAACAAAATTGGGCATTGCTCTCTACAATTTTTAAATTTTTTCTTTCTCTTTTTAAAAGCCAAATCCAGGGACTCTCATTCAGGAGCTCTACATTTCAAACATCCTGAGTTTTTTATACCCTGGGAAATGTCTCATAAGATTCGAATCAGTGCACATTTCTCTTGTGAAGTAGGAGAGTCAATTGTGAAAAGGAATGAAAAGAGAACACCTGACTGCAGCAGTGGGTCTCAGACAGATCAGCTTGAACGAACAACACATGGAAGCTGAACAGCTACAAACTGATCTTCTTAAAGCTGTCAAAGCCATGTATCCCTAGAAAGTCCCCCCGAGGGTACTACGCACATCCCATTGAAAGAGATAGGGACTGGGATTCCTCTAAAGTTGAATTTATCTATATACATTCCATTTTGCAGCAACATGCATGGACCTGGAGATTATCATACTATGTGAAGTGAGTCTGAAAGAGAAAGACAAATACCATATGACACCACTTATATGTGGGATCTAAAACACAACACAAATGAACATATCTATAAAACAGAAACAGACTCACAAGAGAACAGATTTGTGGTTGCTAAGGAGGGAGGGTGTAGGGAAAGAAAGGATTTGCTTGGTGCAAACTAGAAGATGCAAATATATAGGATGGGTAAACACAGGGTCCTACTGTATAGCGCAGGAAACTAAATTCAACATCTTAAGATGAATCAGAATGGAAAAGAATACGAAAAAGAATATGTATAACAACTGAGTCACTTTGTTGTACAGCAGAAATTAGCACAGCATGGTAAATCAACCATATTTCAATAAAATTCTTTTTTTAAAAGTCAGCATGATTTATTCAAACTACTTTATTTGAGTGTTGTTTGGCTATCTGAACTTTAATTCCTAGAACTCTGAATGTAGGCACCTTCCAAGGAATACACATCTTTAAAGGAAATATGCATTAGTCTTACTTTATCATATATATGATATCACAAGTAAATATAAACAAATTTTCTCCTTATGAAAATAAAATGCAATATATTTATCAATCAGTTGAGAAAAATGGTATTTATTCATTTTTTATTATATATAGATTGGCTCAGTAAAGAACGCTTGTGCTTTATTAAAGGAACTGAATTGATTTTAGTAGGGCTGGAAAATAAAGTGCAAGGAAATGAGGAGTAAAGAGAAACCCGGACTAATTAGCAGAGGCAATGTGGTAAAGGATCTTGTAAGCAGTAGGATGGAGTCATAAGGCAGAGGAAGCCGTCAGAGTTGTCATCTTCCTACATGATCAGATTTACATTGTAAGAAGCTCCCTCTAGAGGCAGTGCAGGGAACAGACAGATTAAAGGGCAGGAAGAAGCAAGAAGAGGCTTGAGTATTCTTTGTTGTTGTTTGATGGCTAACTTATCAACTGCTAACTTTGCGGCCCTATGGACTGTAGATTGTCAGGCTCCTCTGTCCGTAAGATTTCCAGGCAAGAATACTGGAGTGGCTTGCTATTTCCTCCTCCAGGGGATCTTCCCAACCCAGGGACTGAACCCATGTCTCCTGCATTAGCAGGTGGATTCTTTACCACTGAGCCAACAGGGAAGCCCTTTGAGTATTCATAGGTGACAGATAATGTTGAGTTGAAATACCAGTATTTGTCGTGGGAATAAAGAGAAGTGGAAAGACTCAAGATTGTAAGAGCTGAAATCTCCCAGACTTCATAATTTGTTGGCAGAGGAATGCATGGCAGAATCACAAACTGTGGGATAAAAGAAAAGAACGGGCTTGGAGTAAGAGAAAAAGAGTTCAGATTGGGACACACAGAGACTGAGCCAGTTAGACATATGGGTTTATGGCTCTAAAGAAAGGTCAAGGCCAGAAATCAAAGTGGGAGGATCTCTGGCATAAACACAGTAGTTGAAGCTATGGAAAGAAGTGTAGTGAAAGTGGGGCAACTGCGTAGTGTGGAGGGTGAGAAGGATCTAAGAAAGGAGCACCAGCATCACAGGGATGGTTCAGAAGAAGAAGCTTGCAAAGGAAAGTGAGACAGAGAGTTAAAGGAAGCCTGGAATAGGAAGCGGTCATGGAAAGCAAGGGAAACAAGCACTCCAAAACAAGAAGTTTCAGTGGTATAAAAGACTGTCAGATGGAAAGTGAAAAAGGACTAAGGCACGTGGGCTGAGTGTTAGTCAGTGTTTGTGTCGGTGAGAGGTTTTTTCCTGCCTTGGTAACTTAAGGAAGAGTTCGATGGCTTGAGTAGTGGCGGGACTCGAAATTAGAGAAGAAATTTGAATAGGAAAGGGTGAAGAGACTCCAGTAGCTGGAGAAGAGCATCTCTGTGTTCAAGGGGGGTTGTTGTTGTTTACCATAAGAAAGATTTGAACAATTTTCAAATGATGGGAAAAACCTGCACACAAAAGAAATATTTTAAGAATTTAGGAGAGAGGCAGTGTGCTGGAGTTGAGAAACAATGTGAAGTGGGAGAGGGGCTAAATTTTTAAAAAAAAAAAAAAAGGTGAAAGGGTGGAGGTACTGTGGGTTGAACTATGTCCTGTGCTGTGCTGTGCGTAATTGCTAAGTTGTGTGAGACTCCATGGGCTGCAGTCCGTCAGGATCCTCTGTCCCTGGGGATTCTCCAGGCAAGAATACTGGAGTGGGTTGCCATGTCCTCCTCCAGAGGATCTTCCCAACCCAGGGATCAAACCCAGGTCTCCTGCATTGCAGGCAGATTCTTTACCATCTGAGCCACGAGCGAAGCCCAAACAATGTTACTATCTTTGCATAAATCAGATTTTTAAAATTATAACCCTCACAGAGCTGTAACATGACAAAGATCGTGTATTTCTACTAAAAAAGGAAACATAAAGGGAAAAAAGGGAAAATAAGTATTAACAAAACTCAGCTTCCCAGGGGGAAAAAAAAACTCATAATCTATAGAACACAATTAGCTGTTTCTTAAATTATCTCTGCATATTGGTTCTCAAAATTTATAATTTATACGGCCATGATGACTCATATTTGATAAGCAGATATTTCAGATTAAATTCAATCCTCCAATTCAGTCCATTTTTTGCACTCAAAAACACTATTCAAGGCTCCCCTGGTGCCCTAACAGTTAAGAATCCACATACCATCTGTGTCTCTTTTGCTGTCTTGTATACAGGGTTATCGTTACCATCTTTCTAAATTCCATATATATGTGTTACTATACTGTATTGGTGTTTTTCTTTCTGGCTTACTTCACTCTGCATAATCGGCTTGGACTCTGTGGGAGAGGGAGAGGGTGGGATGATTTGGGAGAATGGCATTGAAACATGTATAATATCACATAAGAAACAAATTGCCAGTCTAGGTTTGATGCAGGAAACAGGATGCTTGGGGCTGGTACACTGGGATGACCCAAAGGGATGGTATGAGGAGGGAGTTGGAGGGGGGTTCAGGATTGGGAACACGTGTACACCCGTGGCAGATTCATGTTAATGTATGGCAAAACCAATACAATATTGTAAAGTAAAAAAATAAAATAAAATCTAAAAAAAAAAAAAGAATCCACCTGCCAATGCTGGGGACATGAGTTCCATCCCTGGTCAGTGAGGATCTCATCGAACCTCAGAGCAACAAAGTTCACTGGCTGGGGGCTTAGTTGAGCCCCTATGCCCAGAGCCTGTGCTCTGCAACAAGACAAGCCACCACAGTGAAAAGTCTGCATACCACAGTGAAAAGTCTGCATACCTCAGTGAAGAGTAACCGCTGCTCACCACAACTAGAGAAGGCCAGTGCATAGCAACGAAGACCCAGCACAGCCAAAATAAATATAAACAATAAATAAATAAATCTTAAAAAAAAACAAACACCATTTAGACTTGAACAATACTGCAGCCTACCAGGCTCCTCCGTCCATGGGATTTTCCAAGCAAGAGTACTGGAGTGGGGTGCCATTGCCTTCTCTGAGAAAACAATTACATACCCCTAAAGGAGAAGGCAATGGCACCCCACTCCAGTACTTTTGCCTGGAAAATCCCATGGATGGAGGAGCCTAGTAGGCTGCAGTCCATGAGGTCGCTTGAGTAGGACACGACTGAGCGACTTCACTTTCACTTTTCACTTTCATGCATTGGAAAAGGAAATGGCAACCCACTCCAGTGTTCTTGCCTGGAAAATCCCAGGGACAGGGAAGCCTGGTGGGCTGCCGTCTATGGGGTCACACTGAGTCAGACATGACTGAAGCGACTTAGCAGCAGCAGCAAAGCAAAGAAAGGGCTTTCCTGGTCAAAATATTTTGCTTGAGATCACTCAGTCCAATAACATTTGTTAGGGAAACAAAACAGACAGAATTTTTAAAATTAAAAAGTCATTATAAATATATATTGTTCATTTATATATAATATATAGTTTATATAATATACAATTTTATTTATAAATTTGTAAATTAATTTTTAATTTAATTTTTAAAATTAGCCATTTATTTTACATATATTTGGACTTCTATTTTTTTCCTTTGTAGACAATTATGAGCAAGAATTGGTGCCAAAAGTAAATTGAGACTTTTGAAGTCCGATAACCTATAACTCCTTTCTCAACACACCACAGTTATGCTAATTCCTTAAAATAACTCTTAAATTTAATTTCCTTAAAATAACTCTTCTGCCTTCTGATATATGGTCATCAGAGTTAAGCTCTTAATGTGGCAGCATCTAGATGGTTGTTAGTCTCTCAATTTTAGCCCATGTTCTGACCAATGGGGATCTCATGGATCACACAATACTTCACAAACCACCAGCCTGTAAAATTACCAAAAAGTAACACAGCAATATTTCTCTGACTCAGTCACCTTCTAGAGAATTCAGATAATTCAGACCTGAGACCCTCTCTTCCAAGAAGAGAAACCCCTCTCTCAACAAAGAAAAAAGACCTGAAAGAAGTCTTTCTCCTCATACCCATGTCTCTCCTGGCTCCTGGGAATGCAATCTTTCTCAACGTATCTGAGAAACAAGATGCTTCCAATGCCTATTAAATCCCAGCTCACTAAGGATGCCAACCTGATTCCAGAATGACAGCTCGGGACTTCTTTAATGTGTGCCTTTCTTTTCTGGTCCGTGTTAGATCTCAAAGCAGCATTTTTATGTGTCCTGTTGTATTTTAAATAAAAGCTCTCATGACACACTTTAACTTATTCCCCTCTCTAGTACATTTCCCTCTTGACACATGTCCAAAGACAACTGAGCTGGAAGCCAGAAGATGATCACATCGTGGTGCAACCATGAGCATATCCTACCCCACTCCCACCTAGGTTATAATTTGTGGAGCATCGTGTCATAAAGGAATGAGCTGTATGAAGAGAAAGCTCCAGAGATCTGCAGAGGGGCCCACTCAAATCTTTGAATGAATTCTTATCTATCCATGAACATAATGAAACTCTATGAGGCTGATAAAAAGCCTCCAGAAAACGAAAGACTGAACAATTACCAGAGCTCACACAAGCCTGGGAATAGTTCATATTACCAGAGTGCAGAGACTTTTTGACTAATAGGCCACTGGGTAACATCCTTGGAAGGGTATTGCCTTAGTAAATTAGCCCCTGAAGGGTATGTTAAATCTGCCCTAACAAATTTTAAAATTAATGCCTGGAAGAATCAGTCTCTTCCAGGACAAATATACTACATCTGATGTACGGACTTAGCCTTTCTTGGGACAGAGAAGGAAGGCTTCAGTGGGAGCAGAAGGCTGGAGGGACAAAAACCATTCACACAAAAAACAATCACACCTACACAAATACAAAACAGGTTTGCTATGAAGGCATTTAATGCTAATAGCCATGCATTCTCAAATGTTTTTAAATTCAGCCTTATCGTTCATCCATCTCACGTATGAAAGGAAACAATTATGTAAGTTCCTTAAGAAAGACATCAGTTCCTATAGAGCTCAGTATCTACCATTCTGTGTCCGCTTCATGCTTAATGAAAGTCAACAAGAATGCTTGATTCAGATCGTCCAGGCATTTGAATTATTGTTCTGCACTGGAAATGAATTCCATTTATGCCAGCACCTGAAGGAACACATGATCAGCACATATAAAAATGCTTGCCACAAAGAGTAAACCTTAGTTTTTCTCTTCCTCTGCAAAAAACAAACAAGCAAACAAATCCCCAAGGTTATTATGAAATGTTACAGAAATTTAATAGGCTAAGTAGATTTTTGCAAAGCTAATGACTTTCAAAGTTCTCAGCAAGATTAATTTACTTAATGAAAAGAGCAGCATTCTCTTCCCTCATATATTGTATTTTCCTTCTAGAGTGTCAGAGTTTAAAAATACAATCTTTGGTATCAGATAATAAGCCTCATTCTTCCTGTCTCTGAGCCACTCCAAAATAATGTTACATGCCCTTTTAGGTCACTGGAGTCTCAAAATCTATGGTGTTTTTAATATGAAGCTTAATACAATAATTCCTTCATTGAGCAAATAAATATGAATACTTTTATCAAACATGATTAATATAAACACTGCAAATAGGAAGCATTGTATAATGTAATAAGATCAGAAATTTCCTCAAATTCCAATAACAATTTGGAATTTTTAAAATATAGAGCATATTATTATAAGTTTTAGTCTGTGGGTCATACTGCTTATAAAACAAAAACCTCAAAAACTGTTAGTAAATAGTTCTCAGAGTTTTCTACCTCAACTCCATTCACATGTGCAACCAATTCATTTTTCCCATCATAGGTATTCATTCAAAAAATTACACTAAATTCCTTCTACAAGCAAAGTGCATACAGGAGTAAATACCACTGACATGGTCCCTATCCTCACAGAGATTAAAGTCTCCTAGTGGTGGAGGTAGTAATCAAGTAATATAAACATAAATAGGAATGACAAAGATTTTAAAATGACATTAAGATATATGAACCCTAATGTTTGCTGCAAAACTATTTTTAATAGCCAAGACATGGAAGCAACCTAAATGTCCATTGACACAAGACTGGATAAAGAAGATGTGCGTGTATGCATATATATATATTGGGCTTCTCTGGTGGTTCAGATAGTAAAGAACCCGCCTGTAATGCGGGAGAACCAGGCTTGATACCTGGGTTGGGAAGATCCCCTGGAGAAGGCAACAGCCACCCTCTCCAGGATTCTGACCTGGAGAATTTCACAGATTTGGGAGCCTGTCAGGTTACAGTCCATGAGGTTACAAAGAGTCAGACACAACTGAGTGACTTTCACTTTCGTGTGTGTGTGTGTGTGTGTGTGTGTGTGTGTTGCAATGGAATATTACTCAGCCATAAAAAAAAGAATGAAATAATGCCATTTGTAGCAACATGGATGAACCTAGAGATTATCATCCTAAGTGAAATGTCAGACAGAGAAAGTCAAATATATAATATCACTCATATGTGGAATCTAAACACACAAATTAATTTCTTTATAAACCATAAATAGGCTCACAAACATAGAAAACAAACTTATGCTTACCAAAGGGGAAAGAGAAGGAGGGAGTGATAAATTGGGAATTTGAGATTAAAATATACATACTTCTATATATAAAATAGAAAAATAACAAAGATTTAATGTACAGCACAGGGAAATATACTCAATATTTTATAATAACTTGTAAGGGAAAAGAATCTGAAAAGGAATGTGTGTGTGTGTGTAACTAAATCACTGTTCTGTACACCTGAAACTGCATGATACTGTAAATAAATTATACTTTAATTAAATTTTTTAATAATGTTTTAAGGACATATGAGATTTGGTACCTAGGTTTATAAGTTATGATATAGGAAACTCTCTCCTCAACAACTGCCTCAGGGAGATGAAAGTTGGTGTCTCTCTCTCATAGTAGTGCCACAGACTCCTTGTCTTATTGGCCCATCATCCCTTAGGGAGTTCCTTTTGACAGTCTAGTCACCATGCATTGTGTCTACAGTCTAACTTCAAAAAGTAGAGGGAAAAAAAGAAATGAGAAGCAAGCAAATTCCTTCTGAGGGACAGAACACAGAAGCTGCCTACATCGTTGCTGCTCAGGTCTTGTCATCCAGGATTTAGTTGTTCAGCCACATCTGTCTTCAAGAGAATCTGTGAAATATAGTTTCAAGCTGGGCAGGCACATGCCAAACTTGGGGTTCTATTATTTTAAAAAGGAGAGAGCAAAGACAGGGGACCTTTCCCAGACTCTGCCTTATCTAGACCATGCTTTAAACAGATGCATTCAAATGAATAAGGTAGTCATTTGTTGTAGAAAATCAGATCACAAGCATATATGGCCTCTCTCATGAATTAATTAAATGATTAACTATTAATTAAAAGGCCTTTTGTTCTTAATTTGTAATTATTTCAAGAAAGTTGGAGATTGTGTCTCCTAACACTGTTTACCAATGTGGAGAAAATATTGAAACTTGGTTGCTAAGTAACCATTCTTATTTGACACATAGTTAAAATGTAATTGAACTAAGTAATCTTCAATAATAGGAGAGAAACCGCTAAAGTAAATTTAAAGTATCCTAAATTCATTCCAAGAAATAATTATAAGTGGTTAACAAACCAGCCATTTAAGAAGTAAAACAACAGTTAATAAATACAAATTAATGAAAGAATAAATAGAAATCAGCTTTTTGCTTGAATATAATTCTGTTCTTATTTCTGCTCATTCTCATAGACTCAGTTATCTTTTATGATAAGCCCCACTAGAAAATAAACATGTGAGAAGCATGGATCCATCAGCCTTTACATTTCAAATTACAACTAAAACAGATGTGAAAGCATAAGAGAATTAGAAGAGCAGATATCTAGATTCTCCATGATCAGGAACAGAGGAATAGCCTTCCTAGCCTTCTGGTCTCATGGAAGAAGTGTACAAAAATGATCTTCATGACCCAGATAATCATGATGATGTGATCACTAATCTAGAGCCAGACATCTTGGAATGTGAAGTCAAATGGGCCTTAGAAAGCATCACTACGAACAAAGCTAGTGGAGGTGATGGAATTCCAGTTGAGCTGTTTCAAATTCTGAAAGATGGTGCTGTGAAAGTGCTGCACTCAATATGCCAGCAAATTTGGAAAACTCAGCAGTGGCCACAGGACTGGAAAAGGTCAGTTTTCATTCCAATCCCAAAGAAAGGCAATGCCAAAGAATGTTCAAACTACCGCACAATTGCACTCATCTCACATGCTAGTAAAGTAATGCTCAAAATTCTCCAAGCCAGGCTTCAGCAATACGTGAACCGTGAACTTCCTGATGTTCAAGCTGGTTTTAGAAAAGGCCGAGGAACCAGAGATCAAATTGCCAACATGTGCTGGATCATGGAGAAAGCAAGAGAGTTCCAGAAAAACATCTATTTCTGCTTTATTGACTATGCCAAAGCCTTGATTGTGTGGATCACAATAAACTGCGGCAAATTCTGAAAGAGATGGGAATACCAGACCACCTGACCTGCCTCTTGAGAAATCTGTATGCAGGCCAGGAAGCAACAGTTAGAACTGGACATGGAACAACAGACTGGTTCCAAATAGGAAAAGGAGTACATCAAGGCTGTATATTGTCACCCTGCTTATGTAACTTATATGCAGAGTACATCATGAGAAACGCTGGGCTGGAAGAAATACAAGCTGAAATCAAGATGGCTAGGAGAAATATCAATTACCTCAGATATGCAGATGACACCACCCTTATGGCAGAAAGTGAAAAGGAGCTAAAAAGCCTCTTGATGAAAGTGAAAGAGGAGTGTGAAAAAGTTGGCTTAAAGCTCAACATTCAGAAAATGAAGATCATAGCATCTGGTCCCATCATTTCATGGGAAATAGATGGGGAAACAGTGGAAACAGTGTCAGACTTTATTTTGGGGGGCTCCAAAATCACTGCAGATGGTGATTGCAGCCATGAAATTAAAAGACGCTTACTCCTTGGAAGAAAAGTTATGACCAAGCTCAATGGCATATTAAAAAGCAGAGACATTACTTTGCCGACTAAGGTCCGTCTAGTCAAGACTATGGTTTTTCCTGTAGTCATGTATGGATGTGAGAGTTGGACTGTGAAGAAGGCTGAGCGCCGAGGAATTGATGCGTTTGAATTGTGGTGTTGGAGAAGACTCTTGAGAGTCCCTTGGACTGCAAGGAGATCCAATCAGTCCATTCTGAAGGAGAACAGCCCTGGGATTTCTTTGGGAGGAATGATGCTAAAGCTGAAGCTCCAGTACTTTGGCCACCTCATGTGAAGAGTTGACTCATTGGAAAAGACTCTGATGCTGGGAGGGATTGGGGTCAGGGGGAGAAGGGGATGAGAGAGGATGAGATGGCTGGATGGCATCACAAACTTGATGGACATGAGTCTGAGTGAACTCCGGAAGATGGTGATGGACAGGGAGGCCTGGTGTGCTGTGATTCATGGGGTCGCAAATAGTCGGACACGACTGAGTGACTGAACTGAACTGAACTGTTAAGAATCTTCCCTGAGTTACATGCTGTGCTAAGTGGCTTCATGAAAGAAAGCGGACATACGTTATGCTGGCAAAATCTCATAGTCAAGAAAAATAAGAACAGTGGCTCCTTCACCTCCATGAACTCAGCATATTTTGAGCCTTCTGCCACAGTTTCCTCATCGTGTTTACTTGCCCCCCACCTCCTGCCACCCCTTGTGTAAGAAATTGTTTATAAGATTGTTTTCTGGGGAATCTGATCAGAGAAACAGAAAAACTTAAAGATACCACTCCCAATTCCCTTATGAAATGGCCCAGACTTTCAAGTCTCCTACAATAAAAGGCATTATTAACATGGCTGCCCACATGCGTGCAGTCTGCAGTCAGATGTAAAGAACTCCTCCTCTAAACGTGAGGAGGCATGGACTTCACTATGGTAGTTAAGACTTTGTCTTCCAATGCAGGGGGTGTGGGTTTGATCACTGATCTGGGAGCTAAGATCCCACATGTCTTGAGGCCAAAAAACCAAAGCATAAAATAGAAGCAATGTTGTAACAAACTCATAAAGACTTTAAAAATGGTCAACATCAAAATAATCTTTAATAAATAGATAAACACGATGAAACATTCCGAGATCATCAGACATCTGAGAGATGTGTGTGTTAAGAGAGTCAGAGAGAATTATCCCATCACAACTGAGGGGACAGAAATATAGGACTTATACTATTTTATAAAATTGTTAACATAGCTCCTGTTTGGAGATCCACTGAGTATATGCTCTACAACAGGGGTCAGCAAATGATGGCCTATGAGTCAAATCAAGCCTACTCACTCACAGTTTTTGTAAATAAAATTTTATAGAGACACATCCACACCCCTCATTCACTAATTGCCTATGGTGGCATTCATACTACAACAGTAAAGTGGAGTGGTCAAGAGGTAGACCATATGGTCCATGGAAGCCTTAATTATCTACTGTTTGTCCTTTCATAGGAAAAGTTTGTAGACCTCTCTTATACAAAACAGATCATTTGAATGATCTCTTCAATCAATCATACAATTTTTTTTAGTGCCAGCTCTATGAAGGGAGAAATAAAGGTGATTAAGACATGGACCCCATTTTCAAGCAACCTAAGATTTAGTAAGAAGAACTAACATTTGTGTGTGTGTGTGTGTGTGTGTGCGTGCATGCACATGTGCATGTGGGCGTGCATGTGTGCACTTAGTTGTTCAGTCGTGTCCAACTCTTTGAAATCCCATGGGCTGTATATCTCTATGTGTGTGTGTGTATATATATATAATCATATTAGCAAGTAGACAGTGAAAAGTGCTGTACAGGGTACAGATAAGATGCTAGGTTGTTAGGAGACACACTAATATTTTTGTAGTACAGAGACTCACAGAAGATCCTAAAGCAGATGATTTTTGAATTGGAACTTAAAGATTAGCTACATCCTTGAAATTTTACCTTCTTTTATATCCTTAAAGTGCTTTACATATTTACTTGAAACCACGGGTTTTTAATTCAGATGTTTAAAAAATAATAATAATCTTTTCCTTTTAAAATATAACTTTCTGTACAAACTGTTATAATTGTATTTAGCTTTGTCTTATTCAATTCTTTTCTTTTTAATTTTTATTTTTATTTTATTTTACTTTACAATACTGTATTGGTTTTGCCATACATTGACATGAATCCACCACGGGTGTACATGCGTTCCCAAACATGAACCCCCCTCCCACCTCCCTCCCCATAACATCTCTCTGGGTCATCCCCATGCACCAGCCCCAAGCATGCTGTATCCTGCATTGGACATGGACTGGTGATTCGATTCTTACATGATAGTATACATGTTTCAATGCCATTCTCCCAAATCATCCCACCCTCTCCCTCTCCCTCTGAATCCAAAAGTCCGCTATACACATCTGTGTCTTTTTTGCTGTCTTGCATACAGGGTCATCATTGCCATCTTTTTAAATTCCATATATATGTGTTAGTATACTGTGTTGGTGTTTTTCTTTCTGGCTTACTTCACTCTGTATAATCGGCCCCAGTTTCATCCATCTCATTAGAACTGATTCAAATGTATTCTTTTTAATGGCTGAGTAATACTCCATTGTGTATATGTACCACAGCTTTCTTATCCATTCATCTGCTGATGGACATCTAGGTTGTTTCCATGTCCTGGCTATTATAAACAGTGCTGCGATGAACATTGGGGTACATGTGTCTCTTTCAATTCTGGTTTCCTCAGTGTGTATGCCCAGCAGATTCAATTCTTATTGTCAAGGATCTTGAAAACTTTGTCTAAAGAAATCAATAGTGAATTCACATAATGTTCTCTACCATACTCTGATTTGGGTAGGAAGCATTTATGAAATTCTGTGCGGCAGAGAAGAAGAAATGGTTAGGTCAAAGTAATTACAGCCAGGCTACTCTCTAATCACAAGGTAACTAGGCTGTTTGGCATGAATCTCATTTCACAAAACATACCATTCATTATTGCTGGTATAAAAGAATGTTTAAAAGAATGTTTTTTCAAAGAACACGACAGTTCTATAACAACAGAAGACCAACTTTTATTTTCAATTGTTCAGTTTTTAAATTGTATTCAAAATAGATATGAACACCTCTTCTGAGCCCCATATACATGAGTAAGCCTACGATGCTCACCCACATCTATCTGGACTGATGGTTTCCTACTTTTCCTTAAAGCATCATTACTGGAAACTTCACAACTGAGGGGAAATCTCTTCTTTGGTGGGGAGGCATCTCTTATCTCAAGAGTCTCCTTTCAGCCTCCTTGCTATCACCTTCTTTGCAATGACGACCGTTAATAACCAACAAGCACAGAAGAGAAAAAGTTCTAAAGCACTTACCAATGTTTTAGTAAAGACTTTGTGGTGAGAAGGCAGTAAAAACAGAATATCACATGAAACTGAATCTATAAGAGCTCATCAGGACTCTGAGTCTCAGTGCTGCCCTCTTGTCCTTCTAGAGAGAAGATGGGGACACCGTTCCCACATTTAATTCCTTGAGCTTTCTCCCACACCTGATTTCTCCCAACCATTTTAAGAGATACAATTATTTCATCATGATCCACAGCAGTTAACTCACTACTATGTTCAAGGTTGATACAAGGAACAATTTTTGAATTAAAATACCATTTGAAGACATTTTTTAACATACAACATGTTAATATTTGTCACTACTGCTGTGGTGTGACCCTGCAAAAGACATTATTAAACAAGCTCAAACTGTAAGTTGTCATCTCAGAAACAAGATCATAATTAGGTGTTCAGTATCCATCATGAAATTAGCATGAAGTTAGTCATAGACATGATCAACTGTATGGAATGGAGAGAAGGTGCTGATGCGAGGTGGTGCCTGCCACATTTCCTTTCTACATCACATGATTGACCCCCTAGGACAGCTTTATCTCCTCTAATGTTTCTCATGGAAATTCAGAACTTAGCCTTGAAACTGTAGGCCATTTCCATTTCTAATAAAAAATTTCAAATGATAAAAAGAAAATATTATTCCCTTTTCCTCTACAGTTATAGAGAAGCAGATTTCATTTTGTGACATAAAACTGAACTTATAACTGTAATTTCTACCACATAAGTCTTGTAAAACATCTGAACTTCAAAGATAATTGCTATGCCCTAGAAAAGTAACATCTAACATCTAATTAAAAAAAACTCTATAATTGTGATTATCTAAAAATCCTGCTTTCCAGGTGTTAATATTTAAACAAACTCTTCCTTATTTGCCCAGGCATTTCCTGGTTTTATGGGCTTCCCTGGTGGCTCAGAGGTTAAAGCGTCTGCCTCCAATGCAGGAGACCCAGGTTCGATCCCTGGGTTGGGAAGATCCCCTGGAGAAGGAAATGGTAACCCACTCCAGTATTCTTGCCTGGACATGGACAGAGGACCCTAGCAGGCTACAGTCCACGGGGTCTCAAAGAGTCGGACGCAACTGAGCGACTTCACTTCTTCACTTCACTTCTTACTGGTTTTAGCACTAAAAAGTCCTTCTTCCCAGGAAAACTCTCAGTCCCAGGTAAACCCAGAGAGTTGGTCAGACTAATTGACATCCTTGTGTTCTGGAAAGTATAAATATATGCAAATTTTCTTTGTAAAGCCAGAAGAGAATGATTGGCATTTAGCTCTTCTCCCCAAAGTAGGAAGATTTTAAAACATGACTGCGATATTCCTTGCCTAAACAAAGGGGTTAAGAATCTGTGTCTCACTTAACAATTCAAGCAACTGCAAACTATGAACTTCCTTGATAACTGTAAATAAGTCAACATGCCCTGAATCCCAGAACATCAGAATATATTTTTTGTGCACACCAAGTACTCACAACAAAAGGAAACACATTTAATAAGTCTATCACATAACAAAATAGGTTTATGATTCATTTCATTTATGATTCATTTCAAATAGCTAATCAGCAGTAATTCTGGTGTTCTCTGAAGAGTTAAATGGACTCAGCACTATTAAAACACTGCCTTAGAATGAGCCCTATGGTCCTGGATTAGAATTAAGGATATATGTTTTAGCTTAATATAAATACAAATGGACAGATATAATAACAATTATAGACACATACACACACACATATATATTATATACATATTATATATATATATAATATATATGGGTTAGTATACATAAATATATTACCTCACTTTTTCAGCAGAGAAGGCCACAATAATGACACCCCAGGGGCTGTTAGCACATTCAGTTCCTGATCTTGGATGCAGAAGCCAACATGAAAGAGCTTCCAGTGGCCAAAACTGGAACAACCTGAGCAGCAAATAAGTAATATAGCATGGGATTGCAATTTAGAATAAAATATAAACATGAGATTCCACTGAAATTTTAAAGGAATAAAAATGACTGAATAAGAAATTAGACATAAGCAAAAATATACTTCAAAAACATTTTCTGGAAAAAGGAAAGTAGTCAGAATGTTCTAATCAATTAATTGAGATGGAGAAAACCATAAACCAAACTGCTCACAGGAGGGATAGGGATGAAAAGAGGGATGATTTCCCTCATCAAATGCTGATGATGGCTCAATCCTTAGAGATGCAAGATACAGAACGGAGGGGTAGAACTGAGAGATAAGTCTAAAACAGAGGCTTTGGGTAAAAGTGTGTATGTGGAACATTCATTTATTCCATTGCTTTCCACACCCTAAATATGAAATCCTGGGAACTAGATGTCCATTCTCTAGAGGGCACCTTCTCTAGGAAAATTGAGAAGTCCAAGAAAAAACATAATCTCTGAGACAGTAGATTATAGACCTAGAGAGTTGACTATACTCAAGAATAGTCAAAAGAAATGGCATCCAAAAGACAGGAATTCAATGTTGGTTCACTCAGTTAACAGGAGTTTCAGAGGTGAAAAAGAACTGGGAAATGTAAATTATCAGAGAAATAATACTAGTGAAATTCCCAGAGGTAACAAGTACAAGTATCCAGATCGCAAATTCCCACTGACTATCCAATATACTGAATTAAAAAAAAAAAATAGACCTGTAACACATAAATTTTGCACACCAAATTTGAATAAAACAAATGAGAAAATATAGTTATCTACCCAAAATAAGAATGATATGGCATTTCTCATTCATAATCCTATATGCTACAGGACATTAGACCAAACCTTCAAAAATATGAGGAAAAATTTATTTTAAGCAATTAATTCTCCACAAAATTATCAGCCAAGTGTGAGATAAAAGATATGTTTGTACATGCATGAATTCAAATAAATTCTCCTTCAGCTCTGTTCAGATCAGTCACTCAGTTATGTCTGACTCTGCAACTCCATGGACTGCAGTATCCCATGACTGTTAGTGACTGTCCATCACCAACTCCCAGAGCTTGCTCAAACTCATGTCCATTTAGTCAGTAATATCATCCAACCATCTCATCCTCTGTCATCCCCTTCTCCTCCTGCCTTCAATCTTTCCCAGCATCGGGACCTTTTCCAATGAGTCAGTTATTTGCATCAGGTGGCCAAAGTATTGGAGTAAATGTATTAATTCAAATAAATTCTCCTTAGGTGCATATTTTCTAAAGATTCTGTTTGGCAAGATGCTCCAACAAAATAAGAGGACTAACCAAGAAAAAGAAATGGAAGAAGGCCCAAAGTGTTGGTTGCAACCTAAAGGAAGTGGTGAATCAGAGTTCCCAAAGGGCAGATCTAGAGAACAACCAGGCCAACAACCAAGAGCAAAGAAGACAGGACACAAAGATGACTCCAAAGCCCTCAAGGAAAAAAGGAGAGGGCAACAAATGGGATACAAATACAGCAGAACATTTAGAAACATTAAACATAACTGAATGGAAATTGGGGAAAAGAAAAAAGAGCACTTTGAAAAAATTTAACTCTACAATAAATGAATACATTCTTACAAGCATTGACTTTTAGTCACTTAGAGTAGGACTATATCCATAGTGGGAATACTGGAGAAGAGGAGGTAGATGTCCTAAAAGATATAAACCCTCATCAATGAAAGCAGGAAGTCAGTAAGTAATCTCTCAACTTGATTAATAACAATATAATAGTATAAGCATATCACTGTAAGTAAAAACAACTACTGAAAATAAAGCAAATAAAGACAGTAAAAGTGATAACTTCCTAAAAGTAATTTTTAAAAATCAGAGAAATAATAGTAGAGAATTTCCTGAAAATGAGTGGTGGACATGTTCATACTGACAACACCCTCAAAGTGTCCAGCACCTGGCAATATATATGTGCCAGCTTATAGCACTGTATAATGTTTCATCATTAAGGATTAAAGAGAAGATGCATGGATACCAAAAAGTGTGTGCTGATTCCAGCTAATTTTCTAACCTACATTTTCTTTTCTTTTACTCAATAGGCAATTTTCTTGAGCATCTAGCAATGCCAGGCATCATTCTAGGTGCTGAGTCTAGAGCAATGAGCAAAAACCAAATTTTTGCTTTGTGGAGCTCATTGCATGTAGAGAGGTCAGACAATATAACTACTAAATATAGAAAGCATCAGGCATGGTGAGTTTCAGTATGAATAAGCATGGGAGCATAGTAATTTCATAGTAAATTTTGAATTGATTATATATTTTTAAGTTTTGTACCTTCATCAACCTGATATTTCCCAAATGTGAGATTCTAGCTATGCTTAAAGCTACTTAAAAGTCAAAAGAAGAGGCCAATAATCACCACCTATATACCCTTTTCCTAAATTCAGTTGTTAAAAACATTATGCATTTGCTTGCTCTTACTTTCTCCAGGGAGGGAAGGAGTGAAAAAGAGAGAGAGACAGAAACAGAAAGATTTACACTATTTAACTTTTTTCTGAGCCATTGGAAACTATGTTATAAGCATCATGATCCCTACTTAATTCAGCATGTATCTCCTAAGAAAAAGAATATTCTCTTATCTAACCACAATACCATTATTTCACCTAAGAAAATCAATGATGTATATTTGTTGCTCCTGGAATGTAACTGCTTCTGAGACATTTTAATGAAGATAGCAAGGAAAATATATACACAATTAGTTTATACCAGTATCTTCAATTCAAATCTACATCCCAGGGTTCTACCTTAACTTTTCCCAACCCATATTTGCAGCTCCCTTCTCCCACAATGAAGATGATTATTTCCCCCCTACATCTATATATTCACTCATTCGCTGTGTCCTACTACACAAAATAGTTTGAAAATTATACCACCAATATCACTAAAAACAAAAAATCTAATAAGAGTTCAAAGGTGTTTTGTAATAGTTTTAGCCTTGAAATACTTTCTTCTAAGTGTACATGATCAAAGTACTGTATTCAAAAATTACTTGATTAATTTCTTCTTTGGTGTATTAGTGAGGATATCAATTTTACACAAAGTAAGGATGCTTGTGTCTATATTTAGTTTCAATGTTAGCTTTTTATTTCATCTGTTTTGTTTGCTTTTTTTGAATATATAAAATATTTACATGAATATTACATCACAAAAGTCAAAACCATTTACAAGTTTATTCAGGGAACTCTAGTTCCCACATTTCTACTTTGCTCAATTCTCACCTGCCTGCTTATATAACCACTTCCATTGGTTTCTAGCTTGTCATTCCTGTATTTTTATTTGAAATACCAAGTTGTGTGTGTGTGTGTGTGTGTGTGTTCTTATTTCTCCTTTATTATGCAAAGATAGTGCACTATATACTCTCTTTTGCACCTTGCTTTCTTAAACAATATATCCTGGAAATGATTCCATATAATTTCATAAAGATCTTCTTTGTCATTTTCATGATGACAAATTATTCCATTTTGTAGCTGTTCAACTACTCTAAGAGTGGATATTTATGCTGTCTGCAACATTTTACTAATACAAATAATTTTGCCATGAGTAGCTTGGGGCATTTTGTATTCTATATTTAAGATGTACCTTCAGAGGCTTAAAAATATTTTGAGAATTTGCCACATAAGATGGTTAAATGCTAGAGATATCGTTAGGACAGTGTGGGAGTTGTCTGTCCAAAATCCATTTTCTTCTCTCTACTTACAGAATCTTGGATGAATTATAGACCTCAGTGTGCCAACTAGAATACTATATTCTCCACACACTCTTAGGCAGACTCAACAGAGAGGAGGTCCTTTGCCCTTCTCTCATTTGTTCTCTTTTTTTTTTTTTTACTTTTTATTTTATATTAGAGTGTAGCTGATTAACAATGTTGTGATAGTTTCAGGTGACCAGCAAAGGGACTCAGTCATACATATATATGCATCCATTCTCCCCCAAACTCCCCTCCCATCCAGACTGCACATAACGTTGAGCAGATTTCCCTGTGCTATACAGTAGGCTCTTGTTGGTTATCCAGTTTAAATATATTAATAGCAGTGTGCACCCTGCACTCTTTTTGGGTAAAATCTGAACAAAATGTCTGGAAGTCCAGATGCCATTTTGGACTATGTACTTAGTCACTCAGTCATGTCTCTTTGCAACCCTTTGGACTGTAGCCCGCCAGGCTCCTCTGTCCACGAATACCTGAGTGGGTTGCTATTTCCTCCTCCAGGGGATCTTCCCAACCCAGGGATCGAACCCGAGTCTCCTGTGTCTCCTGCATTGCAGGCAGATTCTTTACTTGATGATCCATCAGGGAAGTCCCTTTGGATTATGAAGTAACTTCAAAAGCTGCAATCTACATACAAAGGATGGCATAGCAGATAAATAAGAGACTGAGTTTTGGCCCAAAACTGCCTGACTCTAGATTTCCTTACGTGAAAGAACAATAAACTTCTCTATCATTGGAGCTATTCGTTTGGATTTTTCTGATAATAAGCCAAATAAAATAGTAGTGATACAGAAACCGGTACCTGATAGCAGAGTGACTTTAGGAACTTGAGTCAAGGCTTAGCAGAGGTAAGCCAGCTGGAAAGCTGATGATCTTTATAATGGGAGAGCAAAACAGGCAAATGTTTGCCTCTGCTTTGGCAGAATGTCCACATGCTGATGGACTCCACTGTTAGGTGAAATGGTTGGGATATTCATAGCGATCCATGTATTGGCTCTTTCCTGTCACTTTCAGTAAAACCTAATAGGGAGAAATAACTCAGACCAGAGCTATCAAGTCTTCAAACTGAGATTAAAGGAAACCCTGTCTTAGTCAGGGAATTGTTCCCTGCCTGTGTTCTGTAATTTAAGCTTAATTAGAGACCCACAGTTTGAGGCCTCCGAGGTACAGGAGCAACCAGTGCTTCTGTACTTTCAACCCAAAATAGTAATAAGATGTGTCTGTAAAAGTGCAGCCTTAACAAGATTTTAGATGGAAAGTGCATCTGCTGCCAAAGACAAGATCGAGGGTGCACCCTTCCACTGGAGCCATTATTCCAAGTGTCCTCCAGACATCAGCCTTGAAGTTGAAAGACAGCACTGGAGAGAACACCAAAGCCACAACTAAAAGATGAAACTCTCAGGCTTTAGAATTATGTCTATGAGAGAACTAGAGTAGTACATCATTTTGAGAAAGGATATATTGCCACTGCTGCAGCCCAGGACCGTGACCATGAAAACTGTCTCTGCCTCCTTGACTTCTATCTTCCACAGGAAAACCAGCTGCTCTTGATGCTCAAGTGTTTACCCTAAAGCAGTTATATCAGAAATGCTGCAAGGGAGGAAATGTGTTATTGGCTTTCTTCCTCCTCAGACCAGGAGGATATTAGGAGTTCTGACTCCCATCGGATGGACTAATGACAAGTTCACTTAGTCAGGACATTATTCTAGCTGGGTCCTGATGACCACACAATGTCAACTCATAATCCCTGATTCCTTTTGAGCCAAAAGACTTGAATGCTGGTCTTTGACTCTTTCTGAAGGAAGGGGGAAAATATGCAAAAAACTACACCTCTGCCAAGATTAAAGCCTGCTTTGTCTCTTTCAAACAAGTCCCCTAGGTGACATCATCATAAGATAAAACCGAAGAGATATCTCTTACAGATTTCATGAAGAAGCGAAACTTGAAAGATGGGTTGAAATATATTAACTCTGACTTACTTTAAGCAGAATAAGCAGCATGCACAAAGGATTAGGGGAGAGAAGACTCAGGGTCAGTCTAAAGAAGAATAGACTTATTTGGTTGAAGCTTCAGGCACAAGTGAAAAGATACATTTGGATATGGCCTTGAGTGTAAAGCTAAGACACTTAAAAGTTGTCCTGTAGGTAACAAGTGAAATGTTATGTAGGTAACATAGAAAACAATGGGGGATTTTACAAACACTGTTTTTCTGCAAGCTACATAGCAATGCCCACATTTCAAGGAGTCAGCAAGGACCAATAGAAAAACAGCACAAGTTCAACTGAAAGAATGAATAAGCAAAATGAAGTGAATCCACATTAAACCAGCAAGTCCCTTTAGTGGTCCCCAGCACAGGCAGCAATAGCAGAGGGGAAATGAGGTCAACTCTGCATATTTGGAAAAACTATTCCACCTGTATTTCTACAGAATGAGAGTAACCAATTGGGGAACTTCAGTAGCCTATGACACATTATCTTTGCCAATTCAAAGACTGTAAGATTTGTAAGTCTTGCCTTTATTCTCTCCATCATAATTTGATAGTAGATCAGCATTATTTGATAGAGATCAGCATTGTTACTGAAACTAAGAGCATCAAGGGTGAGATTTATAACTCACCCATCTAGATTAAAATCTGTCTAAAGGCATGACCATTTACAAATATGTCAGAACTGCCTAAATAAAAAGACAAGTTCTTCTAGGCTTTCTAAGCAACCTTGATTTTTTTGCATCAGTTTCTATAGTACACTCTCTAGAAGCGTTGACTTAACTTGGATACAGGATACAAAACGTTGTCTTTCTTTGGTATCATTTATTTATTTTTATTAATTTTTTAATTTTTAATATAAATTCACTTATTTTAATTGGAGGTTAATTACTTTACAATATTGTATTGGTTTTGCCATACATCAACATGAATCTGCCACAGGTATACACATGTTCCTCATCTTGAACCCCCCTCCCTCCTCTCTCGCTGTACCATCCCTCTGGGTCGTCTCAGTGCACCAGCCCCAAGCATCCAGGATCATGCATCAACCTGGACTGGCGATTCATTTCATGTATGATATTATACGTTTCAATGCCATTCTCCCAAATCATCCCACCCTCTCCCTCTCCCTTAGAGTCCAAAAGACTGTTCTATACACCTGTGTCTCTTTTGCTGTCTCACATACAGGGTTATCGTTACTATCTTTCTAAATTCCATATATATGTGTTAGTATACTGTATTGGTGTTTTTCTTTCTGGCTTACTTCACTCTGTATAATCGGCTCCAGTTTCATCCATCTCATCAGAACTGATTCAAATGTATTCTCTTTAATGGCTGAGTAATACTCCATTGTGTATATGTACCACTGCTTTCTTATCCATTCATCTGCTGATGGACATCTAGGTTACTTCCATGTCCTGGCTATTATAAACAGTGCTGCGATGAACATTGGGGTACATGTGTCTCTTTCATTTCTGGTTTCCTCGGTATGTATGCCCAGCAGTGGGATTGCTGGGTCATAAGGCAGTTCTATTTCCAGTTTTTTAAGGAATTTCCACACTGTTCTCTGTTGGGAGCCAGCGTGAGGAGCTCCGCCCATGGCAAAGGTCATGAAGAAAGAAGCTTGGCATACGCAAAGGCATGATCAAGCCTCAGGAAACCCCCTGTTCCCAAGCATCAACCCCCAAAATCAGTACTTTACGGGGAGCTCTCCCCCATGACCATTTCTCTCAGAGAAGGAGTTAACTTGCAGCTCCAGTTAATAAAAATTCCTGGGCGTGACAAGAGTGTTTCAACTTACGAACTCGGAAGTTTCTCTGGCCTCCCTGATCAGGTTCGTCCAGCCGCATGTGATTGTTTACAGCCTCCCAACCTTGAGAGGCACGAGATGCTTTAAAACTTTATAAATACAGACTCTCTTGAGAAGTTAGAAAATTATTAGTATAGTGTAGTGGGTTGATTAGGAATTATATTGGTGAAGGGTTTTTTCTTCATTTGTCGTGCCAATAATTACTGCTAATTCCCTGCCCTGGGTGTGACAAGGATGTCTCAGGTCAAACCTCTCTGCTGACAGACTAGCTCGTGTGACAACCTCTCAACCATAAACAGCACAGAGAGTTTGGAGTATTAGCGTAGGGCTTTTTTCATTGATGAGTCAATGATTGCCATCAGGCCTCCGTATCCTTAGGCACCTGGGAATATCATAATCAATGTATTTGGAATATAGAAAAGGAAATATAGTAGTTTTTTGATGTTAGCAACACTAGACTTTTTGAGTTAATGAATCTTCTCTTTTGTAATAGACCACTGTACTTTGTTATAAATCACTGTGTCCTTGCTATGCAAAAATGTAACTTTATCACTATCTTAAGACAAAATAGATCTTAAGAGGAACATTGGTGAAGGGTTTACATTTGTTGAGCCAATATTTGCTGCTAAATCTCCATATTCCTGCCCTTATAATGAATATAACTAGCTTATAGGAGAAATAAGTATTAACCTTTAAGATTAATCATGTTAAACCTTAGGTTAAGTAAATTCCTTTCTTGATTGTAACTCACTACACCCTCACCCTATAGGAATGCAACTTTACTTGGAGAGTGGAGCCTGATTTAAGAAAAAAATCACCCATGGAAAAATAAGTTTTCTGGTTAACTGACCGGTATCAGAAAGGGCCATAAAATGTCAGCAGACCTCATGGCTAAAAGATGATGAACTCATAGGACCTTTGTATAATTTTATATGAAGCATCTGATTGTGACGAAGGGTCAGGTCTGCTGACCCCCCACGTGACTCTGTATTCATCCCTATGTATAACAAAAAGGTTTATAAACAAACCTGAAAAATAAAGAAATCGGATCAGTCTCTGGAAAGACTGATTCCCCCATGTCGTTTCTTTCTCTCTCCCCGTTTTCATGGCTGAATTCCCATCTGAAATGTGGGTACTCACCAAGCCTGCTAATTCTGCCTGGGCTTCTGAGATCAGACCAGGGAGGCCTCAGTGCCTCCTCTCCTTTGGGAGAATAGAAAGACGGCTGTGGCCTACGTAGGTGGTGATTGGTATTCCACGTAAACCAGTTATTCAGCCTCCTTTTCTCCATTAGTTCTCCTACTACACTATCTGTTTCTAATCTCCCTCTATATCTGTAATTAAATAAGTTTTTTCCAGGACGCCGATTCCGTCCCCACCTTCGAATTACTCTGGATCCACCAGGGCTGGACCCCGGCAGTTCTCCATAGTGGCTGTACTAGTTTGCATTCCCACCAACAATGTGAGAGGATTCCCTTTTCTCCACACCCTCTCCAGCACTTATCGCTTGTAGACTTTTGGATCGCAGCCATTCTGACTGGCATGAAATGGTACCTCATTGTGGTTTTGACTTGCACTTCTCTGATAATGAGTGATGTTGAGCATCTTTTCATGTTTGTTAGCCATCTGTATGTCTTCTTTGGAGAAATGTCTATTTAGTTCTTTGGCCCATTTTTTGATTGGGTAGTTTATTTTTCTGGAATTGAGCTGCAGGAGTTGCTTGTATAGTTTTGAGATTAGTTGTTTGTCAGTTGCTTCATTTGTTATTATTTTCTCCCATTCTGAAAGCTGTTTTTTCACCCTGCTTATAGTTTCCTTTGTTGTGCAGAAGCTTTTAAGTTTAATTAGGTCCCATTTGTTTATTTTTGCTCTTATTTTCAATATTCTGGGAGGTGGGTCATAGAGGATCCTGCTGTGATTTTTGTCGGAGAGTGTTTTGTCTATGTTCTCCTCTAGGAGTTTTATAGTTTCTGGTCTTATGTTTAGATCATTAATCCATTTTAAGTTTATTTTTGTGTATGGTGTTAGGAAGTGTTCTAGTTTCATTCTTTTACAAGTGGTTGACCACTTTTCCCAGCACCACCTGTTAAAGAGATTGTCTTTACTCCATTGTATATTCTTGCCTCCTTTGTCAAAGATAAGGTGTCCATAGGTGTGTGGATTTATCTCTGGGCTTTCTATTTTGTTCCATTGATCTATATTTCTGCCTTTGTGCTACTACCATACTGTCTTGATGACTGTGACTTTGTAGTAGAGCCTGCAGTCAGGCAGGTTGATTCCTCCAGTTCCATTCTTCTTTCTCAAGATTGCTTTGGCTATTCGAGGTTTTTTGTATTTCCATACAAATTGTGAAATTATTTGTTCTAGCTCTGTGAAAAATACCATTGGTAGCTTGATAGGGATTGCATTGAATCTGTAGATTGCTTTGGGTAGTATACTCATTTTCACTATATTGATTCTTCCGATCCATGAACATGGTGTATTTCTCCATCTGTTAGTGTCCTCTTTGATTTCTTTCATCAGTGTTTTATAGTTTTCTATATATAGGTCTTTAGTTTCTTTAGGTAGATATATTCCTAAGTATTTTATTTTTTTCGTTGCAATGGTGAATGGAATTGTTTCCTTAATTTCTCTATTTTCTCTTTATTCGTGTATAGGAATGCAAGGGATTTCTGTGTGTTGATTTTATATCCTGCAACTTTACTATATTCATTGATTAGCTCTAGTAGTTTTCTGGTGGAGTCTTTAGGATTTTCTATGGAGAGGATCATGTCATCTGCAAACAGTGAGAGTTTTACTTCTTCTTTTCCAATTTGGATTCCTTTTATATCTTTTTCTGCTCTGACTGCTGTAGCCAAAACTTCCAAAACTATGTTGAACAGTAGCAGTGAAAGTTGGCACCCTTGTCTTGTTCCTGACTTTAGGGGAAATGCTTTCAATTTTTCACCATTGAAGATAATGTTTGCTGTGGGTTTGTCATATATAGCTTTTATTATATTGAGGTATGTTCCTTCTATTCCTGCTTTCTGGAGAGTTTTATCATAAATGGGTGTTGAATTTTGTCAAAGGCCTTCTCTGCATCTATTGAGATAATCATATGGCTTTTATTTTTCAATTTGTTAATGTAGTGAATTACATTGATTGATTTGCAGATATTGAAGAATCCTTGCATCCCTGGGATAAAGCCCACTTGGTCATGGTGTATGATCTTTTTAATGTGTTGTTGGATTCTAATTGCTAGGATTTTGTTAAGGATTTTTGCATCTATGTTCATCAGTGATATTGGCCTGTAGTTTTCTTTTTTTGTGGCATCTTTGTCAGGTTTTGGTATTAGGGTGATGGTGGCCTCATAGAATGAGTTTGCAAGTTTACCTTCCTCTGCAATTTTCTGGAAGAGTTTGAGTAGGATAGGTGTTAGCTCTTCTCTAATTTTTTTGTAGAATTCAGTTGTGAAGCCGTCTGGACCTGGGCTTTTGTTTGCTGGAAGATTTCTGATTACCGTTTCAATTTCCTTGCTTGTGATGGGTCTAAGATTTTCCATTTCTTCCTAGTTCAGTTTTGGAAAGTTGTACTTTTCTAAGAATTTGGTCATTTCTTCCACGTTGTCCATTTTATTGGCATATAATTGCTGATAGTAGTCTCTTATGATCCTTTGTATTTCTGTGTTGTCTGTTGTGCTTGGTCTCATTTATATTCATCAACAGTGTTACCTCCCTCCAGCAGTATCTAAGGATTTCTCTGCATTCTAGACAATGTGGTCCTGAAATGTGGTGTAATCTCAAGTTACTTGGTGAACAACCACTATCTTCACATCACTGCAGTCATCTCAGCCTCTGAACTGTCAGCTCCAGATTATAAATTTGCTCTATCTCCTCATGAAGCTGGCCCTCAGAAAAGAGATCAGGCATTGCTTTGAAAGGGGAATGATTAGCAGCAAAGATGGATTCTACTGTAAAAGAGTATTTTAAAAATTATGAAACCAAAATACATATTATCAATGCCTCTCTATGCAACAAAATAAATTATCCAAACTGAATGCAGCAGGAATATTGCTATTTGAGTTTGCCTTTCTCGCTCTCTCTCATTCTCTCTGTTTATCTTTTACCTCTCTCCTGTTTGGTACAGTACATTCTTTTAAATTACATGTTGCCAAGGGCAAACAGTTTTTGCTGGTACTTTCCTATCTCTGGAGGGAAACAAGGGTGAGTGTCATTTGAAGGTAGACAGCATCTTATTTGTACTGTTGGAAATCTTGCATCCTGCAGGCTTGATAAAAGCTCAAAAAATAAGAATCCTACTTCTACTTTCAGTGGTACCATCAAGATCAGTGTCCTTGGTTATAATGAGAGTAAAAATTTTAACTCCATAAGTGCAGAATTTGTAATCTCATAAACAACAAAATTCCTTCTGTACTCAGGCACTTGACTAGCTAGATGTAAGCTTATAAAGTGACAGCTCTGATGATCTTTTTCTCTCCATAAAATCATACTTTCTCCTCCTAAAATGAATCCATACCCATCAATCAGAAGTTAATTACATATTTTCTTGCTAAAGTTTTTCTTTTAATTAATAACATTCTCTAAATTATGGAATTTTCCTCAGTGGACTAACATACTGTGGAATGTGGAGATAAAGACCATTGTCTGTCACAGAAACCTAAAGCTCTTACTGGGTTACCAGATAATGTGGGTTGATTTGTGTCCCCCCAAAAGATACATTGAAGTCCCAGTCCCTTGTTCCTGTGAATGTGATTTCATTCAATAGAAACATTTGTTTAAGATATAATTCAGTTAAGATGAGGTTATTATGGTGGGCTCTAGTCTAAAATGACTGGAATCCTTACAAGAAGAGCAAAGCGTCATGTGGAGACAGATACACAGGGGTGACACCATGTGACGACATAGGCAGAGACTACAGTGATGCCGGTACAAGCCAAGGAATGTGAGGGATCGTTGGCCACCATCAGGAATGAGGAAAAGGCAAGGAAAAATTCTACCCAAAGGTTCAGAGGAAGCAATACTCTGCTAACCCCTTGATTTTTGAACTTTAACCTCAAGAACTGTGAGGGATACATTTCTACTGTTCTAAGTCATCTAGTTTGTGGTACTTTGTTACAATATTATAGGAAACTCATACTCGGGGCAATGAGCTAGTTGGGAGCAATGACATCCCCTTTTCCCAGCTGGAGGGACAGCACCTGAACTTGACATCTCAGAGGACAGAAACACCATATGGCTTGTAGGTGCTGGGCAGTTGACATTTCCCAACATGCATTAAACAGGTGCTTGTCTCCTGTTTTACCAAGTGCTCTTACTCTCCCCCTCATTAAAAGGTTGAGCAAAGGGAGGAGGAGTTCTGCTGCTGGAGCACAGTCCCATGATGAGTGTCACTGTGCCCAGGTCAAGCACAGAATGCTGAAGACACAGGAGCCACCTCTGCCACTGACCTGCTCATGAGTGCCAGTCTGCACCAAGTGATACAGCTGGAACTTGCCCCAGGCCCTTTGCAGGACACATTATGAATTCAAAACAATTTGATGTTCCATTTACATATCAAGTAATAAATGGAGAGCGTAGAAATTTAAAACCCATATCCTGGAGTCACGGTACTTGGCTTTGGAATCGACTCCTTTCTACTAGCATTGTAGCCTTGGGCAATGTATTAACCCCCTTGGCCATAATCTCCTTAGCTATGACATGAAGATAGGAAGAATTTCTTCTGGGTGTCCCTGAAAAGAGTAAATGAAAACAAAATCCATGTAAAGTGGTGAACACAATTAGATGCAAGTGTTCATTGCAGTGGTTGATAATTCTTTTACCTGCCCTGAGCACTAAGTGACTGAGAATTTATTTCTCATGATTGATGATGCATCTCCAGCCTCCCACTGTGCCAACCCTCTGTCTTCCTGCAAGTATCACACTGACAAATTTCACTGGCTCAGCATTTTTCCTTGCATGCAGTTGTTCTGGGGCTTCATGTCCTTAAGGACAGCCATGTTAACTGTTTCCATTATTTTTCCAAAATCAGTAAGTAAAACATTTACTTAAATTTTTGTACTGAAAAACAGCACAGTCTGAAGGACTCTGAGCTCCCTTGAATGAATGATGATTGTGAGTATCAGGTAAGTACTGTCACCACCAGTCATTCAGTTGCCTTCTCACTCAACTGAGAACAAAGAGCCACCATACCCCAAGATGTGCTTGCTTTTAATCATATATGTAAATTGTGCTTGCTTTTAATTGTATACATAACTTGCATTTTTCTAACCAAATTCCCATCAAAATGTCTACGGCAAAAACTGTTTAAAAACTAAAATATCATGATATTAGATCATTTTGGTTCCTTGTTTATTGGGAATGATGAGTCCCACCAGCACTGGGTTATTCACAGAGAAAAGGATTGCATATAACACCCTGTATCCTACAACTGTGCTATAATTGCTCACTTATGCCTGGAGGATTTTTTTCTTTTCTCTTTTTTTGACTGATTGTTTTGGATTTTCTATATAGACAGTTGCATTATTTACAAAGACAGTTTTATTTCTTCCTTCCCAAATAATATATCCTTTATTTTCTTTCCTTGTCTTATTGCATTAGGAAAGACTTCGGGTACAACTTTGAAAAGGAGTGGAGAGAGGAGATATCTTTGTGTTGTTTCTGATCTGAATGGAAAAACTTCTCCACAGGTACAATGGGAGGGACTTCCCAGGAGGCGCTAGTGGTAAAGAACCCTCCTGCCAATTCAGGAGTCCTAAGAGACAGGGGTTTGATCCCTGGGTCGGGAAGATCCCCTGAAGGAGGGCATGGTAATCTACTCCAGTATTCTTGCCTGGAGAATCCCATGGACAGAGGAGCCTGGCGGGCTATAGCTCATAGGGTTACAAAGAGTCAGACACAACTGAAGCAATTTAGCACAGTGGGAGGAGAAGGGCTTCAGTTTAGTTCCTCTGATTCACTTCAAACGGCCAGTCATTTTCTTCAACCCACCTGTTTTTTAAATTCTTACTCTTCTCCCCTTCCTTCACTTCCTCTTTGCTTCCCAATGGCACCCAAGCCAAATCTGTTTCTTTTTCTTGCCAAATTTCAAAGTAGGTCATGCCCATCTGGTTTCTCTTACAGATCTCTAGATGTGGCTGGAGGTAGGGGGCATGAAGTGAGGGGAAAGGCCCCATTAGAGTCAGGCTGGGTTATCTACAAGACAAACTGAACTTCCACATAGCCAAAACAGACCGTTTTTTTTACATACCCTCTGTTTTACTATTGTGTTTGTTACAAAACAAATTAAAGCCTCTGTCTCTTTTCTGGCACCTTTTAAGATGCTTTCCAAGGCCGTTCTTAGTTATTTGTACTTTGGTATATTTCAAGCCTGAGAAATGGCAGGAGGTAAGAGAAGGGAGAACACAACCCTGCTATATGTATGTTATGTTTATTATCCCTAAAATTAAATTCATAAGAATCTTAATTATATGTTAACTAAAAAATTTTTACTTGAATTATAAAATAATTACTTTAATCACTGAACAAATTATAAATGTGTATTATTCCAAGGAAGTGTTTGAAGAATTAAAATAATGGGACTATATATTCTGCTATTCTGGACATGAGGACTACTCTGATATGTCCTATCAAATAACTGATTGTATCACTTTGACACTTTCTAAAGAACTTTATTCCTTGATGTCACTGATTTTTTTCTGCTTTGCAATTGAAAAGGTGAAAAAGGAAACAATGTGCTAAAGAACTGTAGTGAGAGGAAGCTAGAAAACTCTATACCTGTGTGTCCCTACTATCACTGTTTTGACAACGAGACTGGCTTTGTGTGCCACTGCAATGGGCCAAACTGTGTCCCACTAAAATTCATATGTTAAAGCCCTAACCCCTCACGTGACTGTACTGGAGAAAGAGCCTCTAAGAAGACATATAAGGCTAAAGGAAATCATAAGGGGAAGCCCTGATCCCAAAGAACTGGTATCCTTATAAAAGGGGAGAGACACCAGAGATCTCTCTCTCTCTCCACCATGTATGGACACAAAGAAGCATGGCTGTCTGCAAGCCAGGACAAAAGCTCTCACCTGAAATGAAACCCTGCTAGAACACTGATCTTGGACTTCCCAGAGCTGTGAGACATAATTCTTTTGTTTGTTTAAGCCACCCAGTCTATGTTATTTTGTTATGGCAGCCTGAGACAACTTAGACAATCACTGAATAGTTGCCAGGAAAAGGAGGGTTACATAGTATGAACAGCTTGAGAAAACCTGTTCTAAGACAAAATTACCTTCATGAAAATATATTGTATCTGAGTCTCCAGCAGTATTTAGGTTTTCTTTTTAACACATTAAGGAATTATCTGGAGAAGTTTCAAAACACAGATTCTTCAGCCACAGCCTCCAAGATTTTGATTCAGTAGATCCAGACACTTAACACACATGGAATTCTCATGCTGCCTCAGCCACCTGTGAATTCAAGAATTCACTGGACCTAGAGTAGGTCTGAGGCCCTGTCAGACATGCATGCTTTGTGACACAAACTTAAAGAAAAACAATTATGTCTCCTTCAGCTTTTATTTCCCTTTCAGAATCCCCCTCTTCAATACAAGGTTATTTGTCTTCTATCTCTGAGGATCCTAAATTCCACCACATCTGGCTTTGTACTGATCTTTAAGGAAGAGGCTAATGACAAAAGGACCAATTCTGGGTTTAGGAGAACTGGGATCTAATCCAGGGCCTGCCTCTGACCAGATGTGTGACTTTGGAGGTCATATACAACTTTCTTTTCTCAGTCATGTCATCATCCATACAAAAAGAGGTATGCTACATATTAATGTCTAAGGTATCCAATTTTGTCAAAAATTCTCTGGGATCTAGTAAACAAATTTATAACAAACATGCCTGTACCTGGAAGAAGAGAAATACATCCATTTATTAGCAACGGCCTTCAGTAAGTCAACTCATCTAACTTCTCTAGGCCTCACTGTGCTGTGCTTAGTAATTCAGTCATGTCTGACTCTTTGCAGCTCCATGAGCTGTAGCCTGCCAGGCTCCTCTGTCCATGGGGATCCTCCAGGCAAGAACACTGGAGTGGGTTGCCATGCTCTCCTCCAGGGGATCTCCCTGACCTAGGGACTGAACCCAGGTCTCCTGCATTGCAGGCAGATTCTTTACTGTCTAAGCCACCAGGGAAGCCCTATCAGGCCTCATTACTGATGTCAAATTGTCTGATTTTAAACCCCAGTTTTGCCACCTACTGGCTACAGAGATTTGGGAATATTACTTAACCTCTTTGAACCAGTTAACCAACCTAAAAGATGAGGATAATAATGGCTCTTTCACCATAGTTCAGTTCAGTTCAGTCACTCAGTTGTGTCTGACTCTTTGCGACCGCCTGAATTGCAGCACGCCAGGCCTCCCTGTCCATCACCAACTCCCAGAGTTCACTCAGACTCATGTTCATCAAGTCAGTGATGCCATCCAGCCATCTCATTCTCTGTCGTCCCCTTCTCCTCCTGCCCCCAATCCCTCCCAGCATCAGAGACTTTTCCAATGAGTCAACTCTTCGCATGAGGTGGCCAAAGTACTGGAGTTTCAGCTTTAGCATCATTCCTTCCAAAGAAATCCCAGGGTTGATCTCCTTCAGAATGGACTGGTTGGATCTCCTTGCAGTCCAAGGGACTCTCAAGTCTTTTCCAACACCACAGTTCAAAAGCATCAATTATTTGGGGCTCAGTCTTCTTCATAGTCCAACTCTCACATCCATACATAAGTACAGGAAAAACCATAGTCTTGACTAGATGGACCTTAGTCAGCAAAGTAATGTCTCTGCTTTTGAATATACAATCTAGGTTGGTCATAACTTTTCTTCCAAGGAGTAAGTGTCTTTTAATTTCATGGCTACAGTCACCATCTGCAGTGATTTTGGAGCCCAGAAAAATAAAGCCTGACACTGTTTCCACTGTTTCCCCATCTATTTCCCATGGAGTGATGGGACCAGATGGCCATGATCTTCGTTTTCTGAATGTTGAGCTTTAAGCCAACTTTTTCGCTTTCCTCTTTCACTTTCATCCAGAGGCTTTTTAGTTCCTCTTCACTTTCTGCCATAAGGGTGGTGTCATCTGCATATCTGAGGTGATTGATATTTCTCCCAGCAATCTTGATTCCAGCTTGTATTTCTTCCAGCCCAGCATTTATCATGATGTACTCTGCATATAAGTTAAATAAGCAGGATGACAATATACAGCCTTGATGTACTCCTTTTCCTATTTGGAACCAGTCTGTTGTTCCACATCCAGTTCTAACTGTTGCTTCCTGACCTGTATACAGATTTCTCAAGAGGCAGGTCAGGTGGTCTGGTATGCCCATCTCTTTCAGAATTGTCCACAGTTTATTGTGATCCACACAGTCAAGGCTTTGGCATAGTCAATAAAGCAGAAATAGATGTTTTTCTGGAACTTTCTTACTTTTTCCGTGATCCAGTGGATGCTGGCAATTTGATCTCTGGTTCCTCGGCCTTTTCTAAAATCAGCTTGACCATCAGGGAGTTCACAGTTCACATATTGCTGAAGCCTCGCTTGGAGAACTTTGAGCATTACTTTACTAGTATGTGAGATGAGTGCAATTGTGTGGTAGTTTGAGCATTCTTTGGCATTGTCTTTCTTTGGGATTGGAATGAAAACTGACTTTTCCAGTCCTGTGGCCACTGCTGAGTTTTCCAAATTTGCTGACATATTGAGTGCAGCACTTTCACAGCATCATCTTTCAGGATTTGAAACAGCTCAACTGGAATTCCATCACCTCCACTAGCTTTGTTTGTAGTGATGCTTTCTAAGGCCCATTTGACTTCACATTCCAAGATGTCTGGCTTTAGATTAGTGATCACATCATAATGATTATCTGGGTTGTGAAGATCTTTTTTGTACAGTTCTTCTGTGTATTCTTGCCACCTCTTCTTAATATCTTCTGCTTTTTGTTAGGTCCAGACCATTTCTGTCTTTTATCGAGCCCATCTTTGCATGAAATGTTCCCTTGGTATCTCTAATTTTCTTGAAGAGATCTCTAGTCTTTCCCATTCTGTTGTTTTCATCCTTTTCTTTGCATTGATCGCTGAGGAAGGCTTTCTTATCTCTCCTTGTTATTCTTTGGAACTCTGCATTCAGATGCTTATATCTTTCCTTTTCTCCTTTGCTTTTTGCCTCTCTTCTTTTCACAGCTATTTGTGAGGCCTCCCCAGACAGCCATTTTGCTTTTTTGCATTTCTTTTCCATGGGGATGGTCTTGATCCCTGTCTCCTGTACAATGTCACAAACCTCATTCCATAGTTCATCAGGCACTATATCTATCAGATCTAGGCCCTTAAATCTATTTCTCACTTCCACTGTATAATCATAAGGGATTTGATTTAGGTCGTACCTGAATGGTCTAGTGGTTTTCCCTACTTTCTTCCATTTAAGTCTGAATTTGGTAATAAGGAGCTCATGATCTGAGCCACAGTCAGCTCCTGGTCTTGTTTTTGTTGACTGTATAGAGCTTCTCCATCTTTGGCTGTAAAGAATATAATCAATCTGATTTTGGTGTTGACCATCTAGTGATGTCCATGTGTAGAGTCTTCTCTTGTGTTGTTGGAAGAGGGTCTTTGCTATGACCAGTGTATTTTCTTGGCAAAACTCTGTTAGTCTTTGCCCTGCTTCATTCCACATTCCAAGGCCAAATTTGCCTGTTACTCCAGGTGTTTCTTGACTTCCTACTTTTGCATTCCAGTCCCCTATAATGAAAAGGACATCTTTTTTGGGTGTTAGTTCTAAAAGGTTTTGTAGGTCTTCATAAAACCATTCAACTTCAGCTTCTTCAGCATTACTGGTTGGGGCATAGAGTTGGATAACTGCATAAGGCCATTGCAAAGATTAAATGAGATAATTTACTTAGCATGTTTAGAGAAGTGCTGCAAATAGTAAGAGCACAATCAATGTCAGCTATTATTATCATCCTTGTCATAATAAAATGAGAATAACCTCCTGCTGCTGGGGTCCAGCCCCGGTGGATCCAGGGAATTCGAAGCAGGGACGGCGTTGGTGAGGAAAGACTTATTTATTTATTAATATAAGATTAGATCAGGAAGAAATAGTGTAGTAGGAAAATTTAGTGGAGAAAAGAGGCTGATTAGCTTGGCTTACGTGGAAAACCAATAAAGTTCCGGACAAGGAACTTGCACAGTCTACATTAGGCCGCTGGCGCCTGTTTGAATATCGGAGAGTGCCCCACCTTGGGCTCTCTCTGTTATGGATCTTAGAAGCCTGGACAAGTAAGTAGACACAGTGAGCCTCCACGTTACAAGGGATCAGCCTCCACGTTACAAGAAAAGGAGAGGGAGGGAGCAAGAGAAAGAATCGACACGGGGGAGGCTAGGCTTGTGCAAAAACCCCCTCCAACTTCATTATTTAAAAGGTGTTTATATACCCTAAATTTTACATAATGGAAGATACAGAGTTACGCAGGGGCAGCAGGCCTGACTCTTTCTGTATATCTTTTTGGTATACAAAAGGTCTCAGGTGATTTACATTATCTTCTGGCCAGAAGGCTTGCTAACATTTTTTTGGCTCTCTTTCTTAATGAATGTTAATCTTGTTTCCCCTGAAGTGTTTTTCTTCAGTGCAGTGGGTTATAACAAAGAAGGTACTTAACTCAAAGATCTAATGTTGCTAATACCAGGTCTACTACTTGTTTTTCTATATACCAACTATATCTAAAAATAAAGGATATGAAAATTTGGCAGCAAGTTCTGGCTCAACAAATGAAACTTTTAATCAGTCCTATTCTAATGATTTTGACTCCTCGAAAGCCCCTACATTCCTAGGATGTTTTAAGCTTCCTGTGCCTCCTGCAGTCAGGAGGCCTCAAACAATCACATGCGCAGCTGTATGAGTCCTGCAGGCAGGCTAGAAAGCCATCAGAGGGGTTTTTGGACTCTTTCAAATGCAGAAAACTAAAGCCCTGAATTGACTTTTTCCAGAGAATGTCAGAAGAGTGGAAAAGCAGGCAGATTCTTATTTTGGGGGGTACATGCTCAGGAAATGCCAGGGGGAAAACCTGAGATCTCACTCGACCCTGCCCATCAGATCTCTGCCGCATGACCTTGTCATGGGTGGAATTCCTCACACTGGCTTCTGGCAACTTGCTTTGATTTCTTGCCATGATTCACAAGGACCCATTGAGGTATTATATATCCAAGTGATTTTCAAATTTAAAAGTGCTATTTAAAGTGAAGCAATGATCCAAATGTTCAGTTACTGGTTACTGAATTTTTAAGATATGTGCCATATACAATAACTATGGGTAACACTATGGAGGTTCCTTAAAAAAATAAAAATAGAACTACCATAAGATCCAGCAGTCCCAATCCTGGGCATATATCCAGAGAAAACCGTAATTCAAAAAGAAGTGTGCACCCCAATTTTCACTGCAGCACTATTTACAACTGTCAAGACATAGAAACAGTTTAAATGTCTATCAACAGATGAATGGATAAAGAAGATGTGGTACATATATACAAAAGAATACTACTTAGCCATAAAAAATTAAATAATGCCATTTGCAGCAATATGGATGGAGCTAGAGATTACCATACTAAATGAAGTAAGGCAGAGAAAGACACATCATATGATATTATACGTGGAATTTAAAAAAAATGATACAAGTGAACTTATTCATAAAACAGAAACAGACACACAGCTTTCAAAAACAATCTTGTGGTAACCAAAGGGGAAACATGAAGAGAAGGCATAAATTAGGAGGTTGGGATTAACATACATACACTATTATATGTAAAACAGATCATCAACAAGGACCTACTTATAGCACAGGGAACTCGACTCAATATTCTCTCAATGATTGATATACAACTCAATCATATTTCTGTACACCTGAAACTAACGCAACACTAAATCAACTATACTCCAATATAAAGTAAAAAATTAAATTTAAGATAGATATGTGCCATATTCATATGGAAAATAATTCAGTAACTGAAAGGAACTAGTGGGGATGACAGAGGATGAGATGGCTGGATGGCATCATTGACTCGATGGACGTGAGTTTCAGTGAACTCCGGGAGCTGGTGATGGACAGGGAGGCCTGATGTGCTGCGATTCATGGGATCGCAAACAGTCGGACACAACTGAGCGACTGAACTGAACTGAACTGAGTGTTACATATATACTGATGAAACCAAAGACATTTTGCCAAGTAAAAGAAGACAAACACAAAATATTGCATATTTATTCTATGTACTGATCTGCAAATTTATAGAGGCAAAGCAGATCAGTGGCTAGGATAGGTGTGGGAGGAGGGAAATTGACTGTAAACAGGCATGCAGGAAGTTTGAGAGTCACTGGAGATGTTCTACAACTGGACTGTGGTGATGGCTGCACAACTCTATTAAGCTACTAAAACCATTGAATTGTATGTTCACAGTGATTGAAAGCTATGTTGTATAAATTATACCTCAATCAAGCTATTAAACTAATAAATACAAAGTGAAGGCATTACTGCCACTTAATATGTTATATTGTAAACCCTGTTTCTTTCTTAAAATTGATTTGACATTGCTCAGTTTTGAAGAAAAAGTGTTTTGAAAGCTGTCTTCTCTACACAAAGTAATAATGTTACTCATAAAAATAAAAATAATGAAAAACATTTTAAGGCACTCTGTTATGGCCCATCCCCCACACACCCATTCCCACAGTCAAATACTCCCACAGGAGTCCCTGTTTCATGAGCCCGAGTTCCACAGTCCACTCACTCCCATAACTAAGCTTTCCTCAGAACTCCATCAGCCCATCTTGGGATCACACTCCAATAGAATGAAAAAAAAAAAAAAAAAACAAGCTTTAGAGTTAGTCATGGGTTCAAATCTCAGTTCAGCACATACCACTTGTATGACCCTAGGCAAAGTATTTACCCCAAGTACCTCCTTTTCCCAAGGGCAGGAAGACAGGAACCAAAGTAGAGAGATCAGTCCTACACTGAGAAAGCCCACTCATTCTCTGCACATCTTTCCAAATTCAGCTGAGTCCTAACTCCTCCATGTGCGCTTCTCTGCTCCTTCAGCTCTTCTATGAAGTCATCCATGGAAGTTCCTTCACCAACCTTAACTCTGAGCTCCTTGAGGATAGGGACCAGGTCCTCTATATATGTTTCAAACTTTTAGGTGGGAGATGTGCAAGATATATTCATTAAAAATCAACTATGGTATTTCTGCTCATCACTGAGTGAGCTGCTTCTTATGATCATTTTTGATAAGAAGGGGACTGACCATGAGTCCCTGTCGATATCTCTGGAGCCTGAGGTTTTATCCTTGTTAGGTTTGCCCTAACCCACCTAGTCTGCCTTTATTATTTCTTCATGGGAACAGATATTAAGATGTGCCAACATGTTAAAAATCAGAGACGTCACTTTGCTGACAAAGGTCCATACAGTCAAAGCTTTGGTTTTCCCAGTAGTCATGTATGGATGTGAGAGTTGGACCATAAAGAAGGCTGAGTGCTGAAGAATTGATACTTTCAAACTGTGGTGCTGGAGAAGACTTTTGAGAGTACCTTGGACTGTCAGGAGATCAAACCAGGCAATCCTAAAAGAAATCAACCCTGTATATTCATTGGAAGAACTGATGCTGAAGCTGAAGCTCCAATACTTTGGCCATTTGATGTGAAGAGCCGCCTCTTTGGAAAAGACTCTGATGCTGGGAAAGATTGAAGGCAGGAGAAGGGAACGACAGAGGATGAGACAGTTGGATGGCATCACCAACTCAATGGACATGAGTTTGAGCAAACTCTGAGAGCTGGTGAAGGACAGGGAAGCCTGGCATGCTGCAATCCATGAAGTCGCAGAGTCAGCTACAACTTAGCAACTGAACAACAACAACACATGGAGAAAGAGCCAGTATGTTGCCAGAGAATGGAGCTTTTTCATAGTGCAAGGACAACTGCTCCTATGAAGTCTGGATTCTGATGACAGAGTCTAATCAGTTAAGTTAATCAACCTAGATTTACTATTTTGCTCCCTGATCCTAAGTTTGGTGAACATCATCAGCCAATAGACTCAATAAACAAAGATTTTTAAAGAGAAAAGCATTCAAAAGCACTGCTGGAGACTTGTCGGTTGAATACTTTGTTGACAATATTTGTCACTCAGGCTCATTTACAGAGGCTTTCCCTGGAATCCCTCCCACTAGGAGGAAGTCAGTTGACATCAGACTCAGCCACGTGATTTGCTTTAGCAAATGGAATGTGAGCAGAAATGATTAACCTTCTAAGTAAGCAAAAGCTTTAAGAACCATTGTGATGTTCTGCCATTACCCTTCCCTCTGCCTAATAATACTCTGGCTCCATCAGTCTGTGTCTCAGGACAAACATGTGGAGTGGATCCACTGCTGTTGCTGCTGCTGCTGCTGCTAAGTCACTTCAGTCGTGTCCAACTCTTTCTGACTCCATGAACTGTATGTAGCCTGCCAGGCTCCTCCGTCCCTGGGATTCTCCAGGCAAGGACACTGGAGTGGGTTGCCATTTCCTTCTCCAATGCATGAAAGTGAAAAGTGAAAGTGAAGTCGCTCAGTTGTGTCCGACCCTTAGCATGGACTGCAGCCTACCACTAGTCCACAGTTTATATGTACTGTGGGCAAGATACAATCCTTTGTTGTAATAAGCCACTGAAATTTCAAAGTTATGCTTTGTTCACAGTGGAACTTCCTGAGAATTGACTAACACAGAAAGCTAACTGTACACATCTCATACTCTCTCTGTGATTTTTGTCACACCATAAATCTAGAAAGAGTCAGATGGTTGAATAGCATCACCAATTCAATGGACATGAGTTTGAGCAAACTCCAGGAGATAGTGAAGATCAGGGAAGCCTGACATGCTGCCATCTATGGGGTTGTGAAGAGCTGGACATGACTTAGCAACTAAAAAACAACAACAAATCTTGAAGGAAATGAAAGCTCATTTTTTTAAGTCAACAGCAAAAGAGAGAACTATGCAATATAGCTCTTGGAATTGTTTGGTGGGCTAACATATGGAAATCATCTAGGATTCTGTGAGCTCAGTTAATGTACCTCCCCACCACAACTGTTCCCTTCTCACTTCATTCCTATTTCCACAGTGGAGGCAGGAAATTACAGATAAATGTCTACTAGAGTCTTAACTGTTCTCTGTACTGGTGAGATGAACAAGTCATACACAGTCCCTACCTTAAGAAGCTTCTAGGCTAGCTTCTAGTAGGAAAATGTTCATACTTGCTTCCTCAGATATGAAAGTAAGGTTTCAGCATCCATGTGGAAAGCTAATAAATGTGACTGGGATGTGTCTAGGAGTCAACGCATTGTTCGTCATTCTTCCCACTCCCCACTGCTTCAACCACCTTCCTCCTATACACGCACAGCTACCACTCCACCTCCAGCTATCACTCAAGCTGGATTAGATTCCCCTCTGAATTCCCACAGATCCCTGGGCTTCCCTATTTGCCCAACTATTACTAAGGACTGGATTTACTTGTTTGTGAACCAGTGAATGAAACTACATTCTTTACTGTATCCCCAGAAGTTGGCTCAGGGAGTACAATGCTTGGAACAAGGTACTCATTCATTAACATTTTTGAATGAATAAATTTGATCATTATGAAGTTAATTCCTTCCTAATGACTTTTGAGCTATCCCTACAGGTTGATCAATTTATTATCCCATGGGCTTAGGACTCCAACTCAATCCTCATAGATACTTTTTAAACTTAACTTACAAGGAGTTCTGTATGTGAAATCAGTACGTGATTCACATACACCTACAATGTTAAAGCACTCACAGAGCCTCGTGGAAATTCAAATGGGCAATCCACAAATTGAATTATCAGCTCCTAATTAGGCAGATGTTAACTTTCATTAAAACTGGTAAAATATATTCCAGAAGTTAATTAATAGCTTTGAAAATAACCATGAGCTTCACAAAGCTGAAATCTGCCAAAGCAGGGGTGTTCTGAGGTATGTTCAGCAGAGTTTCCAAGCATATGATATGTTCCCATATTTGCCTACACTGTAATAATCAAAGAATAGATAAATTAATTTATCTAAAAAATTAAAAAATGGAATGAACTCAAATTGCCTTTATCTCCTGAAAGGCCTCCAGAATTGCCAGAGTAAGAAAGACCATGCCCTTACTTACTCCAGGGGTATCTAAAAAACCTTGCTTCTATGAGTTCCTTTTTATAGATGAGGAATGATTCTTATTCCGTTTATTTTTACGGAACACCTCTACCATCAACCATATTTCAAAATGATGATTTAGATTCCCTGCAGCCACTGTGGAAAACAGCATGGAGGTTTCTCAGAAAACTTAAACAGACCTACCATATGACCCAGCAGTTCCACTCCTGGATATATATCCAAACAAAAACAAAACAGCTAGAGCAGGACACCCTGGAGTACAAAGTCAAATGGACCTTAGGAAGCATGACTACAAACAGAGCTAGTGGAGGTGATAGAATTCCCGCAAGCTATTTCAAATCCTAAAAGATGATGCTGTGAAAGTGCTACACTCAATATGTCAGCAAATTTGGAAAACTCAGCAGTGGCCACAGGACTGGAAAAGGTCAGTTTTCATTCCAAACCAAAGAAAGCCAGTGCCAAAGAATGCTCAAACTACTGCACAGTGACATGCATCTCACATGCTAGCAAAGTAATGCTCAAAATTCTCCAACCTAGGCTTCAACAGTACAAGAACTGAGAACTTCCAGATGTTCAAGCTGGATTCAGAAAAGGCAGAGGAATCAGAGATCAAATTGCCAACATCTGCTGGATCACAAAAAAAGCAAGAGGACTCCCAAAAAATATCTACTACTGTATCATTGACTACACTAAAGCCTTTGACTGTGTGGATCACAACAAACTGTGGAAAATTCTTAAAGAGATGGGAATACCAGACCACCTGAACTGCCTCCTGAGAAATTTGTTGCAGGTCAAGAAGCAACAGTTAGACTTGAACACAGAACAACAGAGTGGTTCCAAATTGGGGAAAGAGTATGTTAAAGCTATGTATTGTCATCCTGCTTATTTAATTTATATGCAGAGTTCACTTCAATACTGTTCAGCCACTCAGTGATGTCCAGCTCTTTGCAACCCCATGGACTACAGCACGTCAGGCTTCCCTGTCCATCACCAACTCCCAGAGCTTGCTCAAACTCATGTCCATAAAGTCGGTGATGGACTCAGTGATGATGCAGTTGGTGACGATGCATCCAACCATCTCATCCTCTATCATCCCCTTCTTCTCCTGCCTTCAGTCTTTCCCAGCATCAGATATATCATGTGAAATGCTAGGCTGGATGATGCACAAACTGGAATCAAGATTGCTGGGATAAATATCAATAACCTCGGATATGCAGATGACACCATCTGTATGGCAGAAAGTGAAGAGGAACTAAAGAGCCTCTTGATGAACGTGAAAGAGGAGAGTTAAAAAGCTGGCTTAAATCTCAACACTCAAAAAACGAAGATGATGGCATCCAGACCCATCACTTTATGTCAAATAGATGGGGAAACAGTGGAAAAAGTGACAGACTTCATTTTCTTGGGCTCCAAAATCATTGCAGATGGTGACTGCAGCCATGAAATAAGAAGACACATGCTCCTTGGAAGAAAAGCTATGACCAACCTAGACAGCATATTAAGAAGCAGAAACATTACTTTGCCAACAAAGTAATGTCCATATAGTCAAAGTTATGGTTTTTCCAGTAGTCATGTGTGGATGTGAGAGTTGGACTATAAAGAAAGCTGAGCACCAAAGAACTGATGCTTTTGAACTGTGGTGTTGGAGAAGACTCTTGAGAGTCCCTTGGACAACAAGGAGATCAAACCAGTCAATCCTAAAGGAAATCAGTCCTGAATATTCATTGGAAGGACTGATGATGAAGCTGAACTTCAATACTTTGGCCACCTGATGCGAAGAACTGACTCATTGGAAAAGACCCTGATGCTGGGAAAGACTGAAGGCAAAGGGGATAATAGAGGATGAAATGGTTGGATGGTATTACCAACTCAATGCACATGAGTTTGACCAAGATCCAGGATTTGGTCACGGACAGGGAAGCCTGGCATGCTACAGTTCATGGGATTGAAAAGAGTCGGATATGACTGAGCACCTGAACTAAACTGAATTGCACTGAATTTAGAAAGATACATACACTCTAATGTTTACAGTAGCATTACTTATAACTTCCCAGTTATGACAGCAACAGATGAATGGATAAAAAAAGATGTGGCACACATGTACAATGGAACACTACCCAGCCATGAAATGCAATGGAATTTGCCACTTGCAGCAGCATGGATGGACTTGGAGGACGTTGTGCTGAGTGAAGTAAGTCAGACAGAGAAAGACAAAGACTGTATATATATCACTGATATGTGGAATCTATAAAATACAACAAACCAGTGAATAATACAGAAAGAGGCAAACTCACAGATAAAGAGAACTATTGGTTACCAGTGAGGGAAGGTTACCAGTGGGGAGGGACCTTACAGCAGAGGGGGGGAGGGGAAGAGTTATTATGGGACTATATAAAATCATGTGTGTGAAATTTTTGAAAATTGTAAAGCAGTACAGAATTTAAAGAATCTTTCTAATACTGTATGATATCACTTTTATGTGGAATCTAAAAAATACAACAAACTGGTGAATACAACAGCAACAAAAAAGAAGCAGGCTCACAGGAGTAGACAACAAACTAGTGGTTGGGGGAAGAGGGGGCAGTGGCAATGTAGGGCTGGGGGAGTGGGAAGCACAAACTACTGGGTATAACATAGGCTCAGGGATATAGTGTACAACATGGGAAATATTGCCAATAATTTGTAATAACTGCAAATGGAAAGCAACCTATAAGAATTAAATAATTTTAAAATTTTAATAATACAAAATATAAATAAAATCAAATTTTGATTTTTTTTTAATTTTAAAATCTTTAATTCTTACATGCGTTCCCAAACATGACCCCCCCTCCCACCTCCCTCCCCACAACATCTCTCTGGGTCATCCCCATGCACCAGCCCCAAGCATGCTGCACCCTACGTCAGACATGGACTGGCGATTCAATTCTTACATGATAGTATGCATGTTAGAATTCCCATTCTCCCAAATCATCCCACCCTCTCCCTCTCCCTCTGAGTCCAAAATTTCGTTATACACATCTGTGTCTTTTTTCCTGTCTTGCATACAGGGTCGTCATTGCCATCTTCCTAAGTTCCTAAATTTTTAAAAAGAATCTTTCATTCAATTAAAAAAGAAAAATGAAAAAAAATTTTTTTAATGATAACTTATAAATACCATCTTCTTTGGCAGAAAAAAAAAAAAAACACTTCCATCCAATCCTCCTATTAGGCTTTAGTCCACTTAAGCCCTTTCTCTTAGTTTAACAGGATTGACAAAAGCAAATCACAATTCAAGACTTCAGTTTACCAACTTTCCTTTGCCCTGTTCAGTGAAATTCTCCTACCTATCCATCACCCAATCCCTGCTGATCCTGAGAGGCACTCCAGAAGGCAGGAAGAAGGGTACATATGCTTGCTTTCTGAATTGAAGAAGAGGATTTCATTTGTTTTAGAAATGCCAAGCTATTAGGGGGAAAAAAATCACCTTCTCCGTTTAGCCATGAGGCTACACACAAGAAAGATAAGCAGTAAGGCATGTATTTCGGGAAACACAAGGGATGTCTGCAGAAGTTCCAATATCCTTTCAACGTGAAGATTATAGCAAGCTGTCCACAAATCATATTCTCTATGTAAAATTGTCTCTTTCATTTCGATGCTTCCTTGTCTCCTCTGCGAGGGTTGTGGTTCAAATAATTTGATTTTACCCCTGAAATATGGAATCAACTTATATAAAGCCTCATGGGTTCAGAGCCACCCAGGCTCCAGACAGGAGATAACCAACTAGCCCTGGGGAAGCTTCCTTCAGCAGCAGCACCAGGATTCCATAAAGTCCCTCCCAAGTACATTTCTCTGGCCTTGCGGCAGGTGGGTACTCCTGGAACATTATGAAGATCACGAAAGCTCCTGCCAACCCGAAAAGTCAGCTCCAACCCACTCCCTTCTCCTTTTCTTCTCTGCCTTCCCCCATCTCTCTGCCCCTTCCACTTTTCCCCATCCCAGTCTGCCTCCACTGCTTCCCCACCCTCTTCTTCCCATCCTTCTTAAAGCATTCCGTAGACGTTGGCCGGAATTTTCTCCTTGAGGACATCTGAGTAATAATTCACCTCCAGAGGGTTTGCCTGGAGGAACCGCAGAGAGACAATGTCCGAATCTTCCAACCCCTTTCTTTTCCTCTGTCTCCCAGCCCAGTCTGGCCACGGGAGGGGAGAAGGGGTCTGCTTCTCCTGGAACCCACTAGCCGCCGCCAGCAAAGGGCTTAAGAGGCCGGACCCTCGTCCAGTTCCCCCAACCCCATAGGTCAAGTTTATAGTGTGGCCAGCGCTGCCCTCTAGCGTTGGCAAGTGGGAGCCCTGGGGCGCCATCAGCTCCAGAATTTCTCTTTTACAGCCTAAGCAAGACCTGAAGCACCTCGGAGCTCCGAGCCCCTGGTTCTCCTCCACCACGACTCTCCGCATTGCACCCCGGCCCACCTTTTCATCCCACCCACCCCGTTCTCGGTTCAAGGGTGTCCTGGAGGGCTGTAACCTACCGGTTCGATTTAACAGACTGCCCCCTGTTCCTGCTCCTCCTCCTGGTCCTCCCCGCTCTCGCTCTCGCTCTCGCCGCCTCTCCCAGTCCCGGCACCCAGACCTGGCGGAGCGCAGCTCCTGCCGCCCTGCGCGCCGCGCTCGCGACCGGGTCTGCCGCAGCCCGGGGACACCGCGCGGGCAAAGGGCGCCCGAGGGGCCAGCGCACCGGCTCGGCGCGCCCGGGAGCCGGGTGCGGTGAGAAGCGGCGCTTTGGTAACGCTCGGGAGCGGAAGGCGCGGCTGGGAGTGAGACTTCTGGAACCAGAGGACGCCCAGGTTCGCCCAGGGCGCGGCGGCTGCGCGCTCCGTCCACAAGGTGAGGGGCGCACGCCTTCCGAAACGCCCTCGGCTTCCCCTTGACCCCGTCCCCGGGCAGGGGCTCCGTCGCGGGCTGGCGGATTTCTGCCTGGTCTTTGGTTCAGAGGCGGCGGGGGTTGGGAGGGCAACGACCGGGGTCGCCCGGGCACCGTGCCTGCCTCCAGAATTCTTTGCACGGGACACGGTTCTCGGTCAAACAATCCCCCAAATGTGTGAAACCTGAGTGTCGACGTTGTGTAGAACTGTGCTTGGAGAATTTTATCCTACTTCCTTGCAAAAGGATTTGAGCAGCTTAAAATTTAAATAAATTGTGGGAAAGGGGTGCTTGGAGGAAAAAACTTGTATGGAAATTCCGCGGAGAGGGCTGTGCTGCGGGGACCGCGACACCACGAGGGAGGTGCAGAGCCCACGCTGATGGGAAAACCTTTAATGAGAAAGGACTGCACGGTTGCTCCAGCGGTCATAAAATTATGCTGTGCTCTGTCCGGAGAAAGAAAATACCCGTGTGGGGAGGTGATGGGGCTGACTCATTTACTTAAATTACCAAATACATCTTGGAAGCGGGGACTGGGAAGTTTAGTCTTGAGCTACTTCCACCCAGTTCTGCAAGGTGAGAGGCTGGCCCTCTACGTAGTGAAAACGAAAGGGAATTGAGGCTAAATGGAAGGGGCTCCTGCTCCTACCTCAAGATCAAACATGGTTTTGCATTGTTAAAATATCATATACTTTTTTTATGTGTTTCCATCTGCGTCCAGTTTGGGGTAGGACCTTGTATTCAACCTAAGCCTGCTTGTCCTTGGCTTAGAAGGATGAGGTAGAGGGTGTCAGCCTCCCAGGGTGCTTCTTCCTAACCTTTCTTGTTGTCCTTCCATACTTCCTGCATCAAATCTCTGAGTCTGGGAGGGAATAATAGATGGTCAAGTGGATTGGGGGAGGGGTGTTTTCCCAAATAGTTCAGGGTCCCCTTACCATTCTTATTTTACTCCCAGCTCCACAGTAGTATATGTTCAGTTCTGAACTTGGCATTGCTCCACAATATGTACTTACCATAGTTTCTACACTCAGATGCAAAGTGCTTAACCTTAAACACCCAAGGTGGACTTATCCAGGGCTTCCCTGAGTTAACCCTGTTCCAGGGGCAGGAAGCAAGGGCCTGGGTCTGGCTCCCTGTGCAGTATCTTCCATGGGAAACATATTTGAAATACAGAGGAGATTATGAGCCAGTCTTTCTTTTCTTACTGGTGTACTTGTTTTCTTGCTGAATTAAATGAGGTGACCCTGTCTTCAACAAATAAATGAATGGAGGTGTCTGAGGCCAGCTTAGCAAATGCAGAAAATATATCTGCCTGTCTTTTTCCTCCATTCAGAACTTCAGCCCCCAGACCACAGAAATGTGAAAATGAAGCAGGCCTCCTAAATGGGAGGCCTAAAACTTCAGTATTTTGCTAGTATTGTGGTATTGCTAATATTGCTAAGTACAGCTAGAATTGCTAAGTATTTTGCTTATTTCTAAAATTGCACAGCACCTCCGCAGCTAACCATTTTTCTGCATAAAAGTGGGAGAAGTACTTCTGCCCATGTATTTCATCACTAGAGAGCTACACAGAGAAGTTCATTCAGATCCTGATTCATTGTTGTTGATCGAAGTTAACTATTATATCATCATCACCTGATGTGGGCTGTTGAAGCCCAAGGGTTGCTGCAGACCTCTGTATAGATTGAGACATCATGAAAGAGCTGAAATGGAGCTTAAAAATAATGCAGTCAGGGCTCAGATCCACAAGGTCTTGGCATAGATGCATGCCCAAACATTCCTTTAGGTGGTCATTGTTCCTTTTGGGAAGATTTCGAGGGATGAAGACTTCACAGATTATTTGCATACTAAAAAATATTCAGAAACTGGCCATTTATGTCAACCAGCTGACAGATTTAAAATTCCATGTAAATCAACATAGAAAACTCAACTTTCCTTCTCTTCTCTTTTCCTGCCCATGGAAACTTTACACGGGGTGTATTCCCAAACCAGTGCTCTTGGCACTTTGTTCTCTTGGACATATGTTGAAACCTGAACCACAGCTTCCTTTGCAACTGGCCCTGATGTCACTTTTGTTAACATTTCTGGTATCTGTTCAGAATGTCTGCTCACCATTTCTTCTTACTGATGCCTGGTCAGCATCAATCATGTAAATACTGTTATATCCCTTTGAGGAAAATAACCAAGTCAGGACAAGTCAGAGATTCTCAGTGATGGTACCTAGGAAGAGACAAAAATCCAGGATACATGTCTAGCCCAGGCGACATTGCACTGCTTCCATTTCCTGCTATTTGATGAGATACAGTGAAGTGAGCTATATCACTAATAGCACCTTGTCCCCATCTGTCTCAAGCACCTCCTCACTGACATTTTAACAGCCCCCTCCATCACCACCAAGCTCTCCCAAGGCTCAGATAGAAAGTAGAAAACCTCAGGCCCTGACTTGCTGGGTTGATGTTGTTTAGTCGCTAAGTCATGTCCAACTCTTTTGTGATCCCCTGGACTGTAGCGTGCCAGGCTCCTCTGTCCATGGGATTTCCCAGGCAAGAATACTGGAACGGATTGCCATTTCCTTCTCCAGGGGAATCTCCCCAACCCAGGAATTGAACCTGGGTCTCCTGAATTGGCAGGCAGATTCCTTACCACTGAGCCACCAGGGAAGCCTCTGACCTGCTGGGTTATCTTGGTACTAACTAGGCATCTGATTTCACCTTTACACATGGGTTGTTTTTTCACTTTTCTGTAGTCTTTCTTGGAATTTTGTTTCTACACTATCCTTTAAAAGTACAAGATTATAGTCTAATATTTTTATAGAGAGGGGACGTCTCTATTTCTGGAGGCTTATTTACATGAGAAAACAAGCTTGAGGCTACTCGAGACGTGAATTTCAACCAAATAAGAATTTACTGCTCATACCACATGTTTTCAAAGTCATCAAGATAAAGATGAATCTGAGCCTCTTATGCTTTATGTTCCTTTCTGCTCCACCTCCCACATTTTTATGTGTGGGAAATTATATGAACATGAATTGCAGGGAAACACTGAAGATGAGAATACTATAAGGGTAGGGAGGGGTGTAGATGACTGGACAGGGAAGAGAAAAGAAGGGATGGGCAGTGGCTCTTTAGAGCATCTGACTTCGCCCCTGAGTTATTTTCTAAAAGTACTGGGGATCCTGAAACGTGGGACCAGTCATCCTTCCAAAGTCTTGTCTCCCTAGGAATGAAAATACTTTCATCAACATATCGCATCACCTTGTCATAGTTTGGGTTCATCTCCCCATTTTGTGGATTAGGAAACTGAGAACCAGAATTTATACAGCTCATTCAGTCAATTACCACATCCTAGATCACAATAAATTGGAAAAAAAATCTTTGGAAATTCTAAGCCAGTTTGATTCTGATTTTATTTTTCATTTTTAATTTATTTTTTGTTTGTTTGTTTCATCTACTGGTTCGCTATGGTCCTTGTACTAATAGATTTTAGTGCTTTTAGTTCTGAAAAAATGCACATCAGCAGAGGAATACTTGTAATAGATTTGTTGTTAAAGCTGTCTCTTGGTGACCAGTTCTCAACACATGCAGCTGTAGGATTAGGAAGACAAAATCCTTTGGAAGAAGCTGTGAAATCCAGTCCTTCTACACATGGATCATTTTATGTTGTAAGAGGAATGAGCATCTCAAGATTCAAGTTATCAGTATAGACCAGTGGAAAGTCTTTTATGAAGTCTGGCTTGAGAAGGAAAGCATTTTTATAGTGAGAAGGTAATATTTTGAAAAATAGCAACCAATAACAGCAGCAGCTGTTTGAAAGCTCTCAGAGCCTTCTAACAACCCCATCTACCTAAAGTGACCAGGTAAAGTAAAACCAGACCCTGAAAAATGTCTCTCCTTATCTGCAGCCATTTTTTATCCCTTGGGCATATGGTGATGTTTCCAAAGAAAGGATCTGACTTAAACATGAAAGAATGGGTTTGGTTGGGACAGCTTGCCCAAGAATGTCAAATTTGTGTCAAGATCTGTATTCTTGGGAATCAAAGACAAGCCAGAGTACCCTTTTGGAGTAAAGTCCACTGAATGGATAATGAGATTCATAGGCAATACCTTCCAGAAAATGACTTCAGTGACGATATTCTAATAATGTGCAGAGTTTTCATAAGCCCATTCATAGATGGTAGAAGGGAGAGGAGGAAGGAACTATCGCAAGTATCTGCTCTGCTTCAGGAACTGTGCTATGAACTGCACTTATAATTCTTTTATTCAGTGCTAACAAAGGCACTGCAGTGTCAGCATTATCAACCCCACAATTCATTCATTCATCTAAAAACTACATTTGTCATCCAACTGCCAGACATACTGTCCTTATCAGGAAGCTGCAAAAATCCAGAGTGAGTAAAGCGAACACACACAAGGGGAACCGCTAGAGAGAAGGCCTGAAAACTGTGCTGGCCATGGAGAGGATCCAATGAATTTGGACTTGACTCTGTAGGCCTGGGGCGGGGGGGAGGGGAGGTCATTACAGGATTTTTTAATGAATTTATTATGAATAATATACATACAAAAAGTGTGCGAATCGTAAGTGTTAAGCTCAGTGACCTTTCTCAAAGTAAACATACCTAGGTAACCAACCACTACCAAGATAAGAAACAGAACATCCCCATTACACAAATCCCCCTTCTGCCCCCACCCTGTCACTCCATCCTCCTCCCTAAATGAAGCCACTACCTGCCTTCCAGCATCATAGATTATTTTCAGCTTTATAGATGCACAAATCCCACAGAATGACTTCGTTTGCGATTTGGCTCAGTCTTACGTTTGTGAGATTCATTCTTGTGGATGGTGATAGCAGTAGCTTGGTTACTTGTGGTTGAAATTGCGTTGTATTATATGAATACCCTGATGCTGGGAAAGACTGAAGGCAAAAGGAGAAGAGGGCAGTGGAGGATAAGATGGTTAGATAGCATCACCAACTCAGTGGACGTGAGTCTGAGCAAACTCCAAGAGATGTTGAAGGACAGGGAAGGACTGCGTGCTACGGTCCATGGGGTCACAGAGTCAAACACGACTGAGTGACTGAACAACAATAACCACAGTTTAATTAATTATTCTACTGTTGATGAGCATTTGAGTTGCTTCCAGCTTTCTAAACCTGGTGAATAGTGTTTCCTTTCGCCAAGGCTGAGAACACAGGAGAATGAGTAAGAGCGCATTTGTTGGCTCTCAGAAGATGAAAAGAATTGCCCAAACCTGTGCCGCTGCCACTGGAGAAGGCAATGGCACTCCACTCCAATACTCTTGCCTGACAAATCCCATGGACGGAGGAGCCTAGTAGGCTGCAGTCCATGGGGTCGCTAGGAGTCCGACACAACTGAGCAACTTCACTTTCACTTTTGACTTTCATGCATTGGAGAAGGAAATGGCAACGCACTCCAGTGTTCTTGCCTGGAGAATCCCAGGGATGGGGGAGCCTGGTGGGCTGCCATCTATGGGGTCGATCAGTCGGACACGATTGAAACGACTTAGCAGCAGCAGTGCCGCTACCACAAATACTTTTTCCTCTAGCTCACCCATGTCCCTTCCTCCCATCCCAGCACCCCTCACACCCCGAACTGTAATGAGTAGTCACCTAAAAGGGAACATGAACTACTTCACATTTCCTGAACTGGTGACCTATGAATCATATGCTTTTTCCCTTTAATTTTACCTCCTTTCAGCAGCACAGTTACAAAAAAAGGAAGGAGATGATGATGAATCAGCTAAAACTTTCTTTTACCTTTTACATTGCAAGACAGAATTCAGGGCAAGAGAATGGAAATAAAGGAAACAGAATGCAGAGGGCCTAGTTTTGTTCTGGTAGGTTTAGGGAGACCGACCCAGTTAACAAAATGCAGAGAGATGCCAATACTTTCTAAAAGCCTAACACTATCTGACAATGCAGTTGGGCCACGGATGGAGTGTGTGCTGTACTCTGCTTTGCTAGGGGCATGTCCTAGGCTGGGTTCTCCAAAAAACACACCCTGAGATGGGGTTTATGGTATAGGATATGTATTAGGGAATGCCTGGGGGGAAACACACCAAAGGGAGGGCAGGAAGCAGGATTAGGCAAGAGGAGAAGCTGAACTGCGGTGTGGACCCCTGGGTGGGGTGAGGGTGGGGGGTGTCTGAGCATTCTAGAATAATGTACTAGAATTGTCCCAAGCTGGGCCATAGGAGTCAGGCTTCCTAACTCTTCTTCCAGCAGTAACCAAGAGTGGCTGCCCTGAGAAGGGCCCAACTCAGCAGTCTGCAGCTGAGATCATTCCTGAAAGGCTGACCACTCAAGGCTGTCCTGACGCAAACCCAGCATCCAGGTCACAAGCCCTTTCTTTTTTTAATTTTTAAAATCTTTTTTTAATTGGAGTATAGTTGATTTGCAATGTTGTGTTGGTTTCAGGTGTACAGCAAAGTGAATCAGTTATACATATACATACATCCACTCTTTCTTAGATTCTTTTCCCATTTAGGTCATTACAGAGCATTGAGTAGAGTTCCTTGTGTGTGTGTGCTAAGTCACTGCAGTCGTGTCCAACTCTTTCTGACTCCATGAACTGTAGCCCGCCAGGCTCCTCTGTCCATGGGATTCTCCAGGCAAGAATACTGGAGTGGGTTGCCATTTCCTTCTCCAGAGGATCTTCCTGACCCAGGGACCAAACCCGCGTCTCTTATGTCTCCTGCATTGGCAGAAGGGTTCTTTACGACTAGCACCAGTTATCTATTTTATATATAGTAGTGTATACCTGTGGAGAAGAAGATGGCAACCCCACTCCAGTGTTCTTGCCTGGGGAACCCCAGGGACGGGAGCCTGGTGGGCTGCCGCCTGTGGTCGCACAGAGTCAGACACAACTGGAGCGACTTAGCAGCAGTAGCAGCAGCAGCAGTGTATACCTGTCAATCCCAGTCTCCCAATTTATCACCCCGCCCCAACCCCGGCTGCTTACTCCCTAGTAACCATAAATTTGTTTTCTACATCTGTAACTTTGTTTTGTAGATAAGTTCATTTGTAACCTTTTTAGATTCCACATGTAAACAGTATCACATGGTATTTCTCATTCTCAGTCTGACTTGACTTCACTCAGTAGGACAATCTCCAGGTCCATCCATGTTGCTGAAGATGTACAAGTCCTTTCTCAAAGGGGGTATCTGAACAGTGTGGGTCTGTATCCATTTCAGGATATTTTTGATATGGACTCTATCGATAGAGGGGTAAACGAGATAACTTTCCAGGCCCCTTCTAACTGTGAGTTCTGCACTGACTTTTTTCATTATACTCAGGTTTCTAAGCCACTGAAGAACTTCCAAAGTGTTGTAACTAATTTGCCATTTTGCCTCTCAGTTCTCCTCCCCACCATTTTGGCAAGTAAATACATCACTTAAACCACTCAAGGCAAATGGGTGGCCAGACTCTTATAATATAGAATTCTCCCCTTGATGCAGAAAGAAGGTGGGGAGTGTGTACTGCCAACTGTCTTCAGGAGTAACCTTTTAGATGATCATAAAGGAACTCTGCATGTGCATAATGGTGATACCTGTATGTAACGCTTGAGAAAGATGTTGCTATAACTACTCCTTTGTAGCTGGACCTGCATGATGACAAATACAATGGAAAAATCACCCATGAAAACCTCTCCTTACTGTCTCTGCCTGTTCAACTCAGTAACATGCTATGCTGCAAAGGGGTGTTGACTGTACATTGTTGAGAAGGCGCTGGCTAATATTTGTCAGCTTGAACAACCTCTCAGAGCAGATTTTGCTGGGGAAACCCTGCTCCCACACCAGACGCAGCAGCCCCTGAATTGGACACTCTGCCTCTGACCTCGTGATGTGTTCCATCTTTTCCTTTAATGTCAAGACTGCTGCTCTCCATTTTCCCACAGCTGTATTTAGTGAATTCCTAGCAAGAGCCTCCCCACAGCACTTTTCTGATCCAGAAAGGGCAGAATTACAGTCTGCATCCATCCAAGCTCCTTTCCTGGGTGCTATTTGCTTTTATTCCCTCAGGTTGGTTTCCTTTCAAAAATAGTTTTAGTGCCTACAAAAGCATCATTATAAAAGAAACTGTCTGTTAAGAAAATGTCAATAGTTTTGATGGACTCTGTTGCATTCGCTTTCTCTAACACTCTTACTGCAGTTCTCCAGTTTGCTTTTCTCGATGGCAATCTGATGCCTCCTCCTCCCTTATTACCTTCAATCATTTCTTGGACTACTTTGGACTTCGTCTGTCCTGTCGCTAACATGAGAATGACAATTCCTGCCTCAGAGACCTATTGCGGGGAGTAAAGAAAGGGCAGTGTAACATAGGCTGTGAAGAAATGGAGGTATTATTACAATTAATGTTTTCATTATTATTCCTGTAGGGGTGTTGTGGAAATAACCTTGACCTAAATTTGGGGAAAATTGTGGCGTGGGCCTTGTAGAAAGTAAAGAGAGGTGGATTTCCGACTGAATTCCGCTGCACAGAACCCTGTGGGCAAGAATATTTCCTCTCGGGAATAGCATTGAAACATGTATATTACTATATGTGAAACAGACCACCAGTCCAAGTTCGATGCATGCAACAGGGCATTCAAAGACGGTGCACTGGGACAGCCCAGAGGGATGGGATGGGGAGGGAGATGGGAGGGGGGTTTGGGATGGGGGACACATGTACACCCGTGGCTGATTCATGTCAATGTATGGCAAAAACCACCACAATACTGTAAAGTAATTAGCCTCCAATTAAAATAAACACATTAATTTTTTTTAGTATTTCCTCTCTGGACTTCACAAATGGTCCACTGAGGCAGGAATTATCATTCTCATGTTAGATCCCACGTATAAGTGATATCATACAATGTTTCTCCTTCTCTGACTTATCCCACTTAGTGTAATGCCCTCCAAGACCATCTATGCGTGCATGCTAAGTCGCTTTAATTATGTCTGACTCTTTGGGACCCCATGGACTGTAGCCCACCAGGCGCCTCTGTCCATGGGATTCTCCAGGATAGAATACTGGAGTGGGTGGCCATGCCCTCCTCCAGGGGATCTTTCTGACCCAGGGATCAAACTCGTGTCTCCTGCAGTTTCTACATTGCAGGTGGATTCTTCACTGCTGAGCCACCAGGGAAGCCCCAAAGTCCATCCATGTTGCTGCAAATGGCAAAAAGATTTTACTGACTGACTGCTACATTGTATATAAATATACCACATCTTTATCCAGTCATCTGTTTATGGACACTTAGGTCGTTTCTATATCTCGGCAATTGTAAATAATGCTGCTATGAACATTGGGGTGCATGTATCTTTTTTCACTTTTTTCAGATATATAGTCAGAAGTAGAATTGCTGGGTCATATGGTAATTCTATTTTTGATTTTTTTGAGAAACCTTCATACTGTTTTACACAGTGGCTACACTGATTTAAATTCCTACTTGCAGTGTATAAGGGTTCCCTTTTCTTCACATCCTCACCAATATTTGTTTTTTGAGTTCTTTTTGATAAGTTGCTTGCATCTTAAAAGTTTATTTCAGGGTGCAGATTTTAATGTTGAACTCTGCCCTCCTCAAGGAAAGTGTTATCACCTGACATGAGAATTGCACATTTTGTACTCTGTAAATGCTCACCTACCATATAGTCCAGCATAATTTACATAAACATTCAAGGAAAGAAGCAGGGTTTCCTGTTTCATTGTTTTCATTTGAACTGTTTTAACTTTCAGATCAGTCTGTTGCTCTGAACCTAATTCAGTTCCTTACAAAGATGCTCTAAAAAAAATCAAGTATTAAATATGGCATTTAATTAGCTATTAGCAAATAAATTCACACATGCATTTATATTGGCAAGCATGTTTTATTTCATAGATTCTAAATTGATAGAGTCATGTAATCTCCTCACCCTTTCTGTGACATGATAAGCCTGTTTCTAAGGCCGCCTGAGGCCTTACCTGATGTCCAAGGCACTGGAAGACCAAAATGTGCTGAGCCCAGGGTTTGGTGGCTTAAATATAAATGAAGTGTTTTACCAAGAAGGCATGAAAAATGACTCTAGAGGAAACAGAAGTCTCAAAGCTCCTGAGATGTGGTCAGTTTTTCAGCTGAGTAGCAGAGGCAGTGCCCCTGGTGTGCCGATGGAGCAGTTTTCTCCAGCACATCCATGGCAATTTGTTGTTGTTGTTCAATCGCTCAGTCATGTCCAACTCTTTGCAACCCCATGGACCGCAGCACACCAGGCTCCTCTGTCCTCCACTATCTCCCGAAGTTTGCTCCAGTTCATGTCCATTGAGTTGGTGATGCCATCCAACCATCTCATCCTCTGTTGCGGGCTTCTTCTCCTGCCCTCAGTCTTTTCCAGCTTCAGGGCCTTTGCCTATGAGTCCCCTCTTCACATTAGACAGCCAGAGTCTTGGAGCTTCAGCATGAGTCTTTGTAGTGAATATTCAGGATTGATTTCCTTTGAGATTGACTGGTTTGATCTTCTTGCTGTCCAAGGGACTCTCAAGAGTCTTTTCTAACACCACAATTAAAAAGCATCAGTTCTTTGGTGCTCAGCCTTCTTTGTGGTCCAACTCTCACATCCATACATGACTACTGGAGAAACCATAGCTTTGACTATACAGACTTCTGTCAGCAAAAGTGATGTCTTTGCTCTTTAATATGCTGTCTCAGTTTGTCAGAGCTTTTCTTCCAAGGAACAAGTGTCTTTTAATCTCATGACTACAGTCACTGTTAATGTCCACAATGATTTTGGAGCCCAATAAAATAAAATCTGTCACTGTTTCCACTTTTCCCACATCTATTTGCCGTGAAGTGATGGGACCAGATGCCATGATCTTAGTTTTTTAGTGTTGACTTTTAAACCAGCTTTTTCTCTCTTCCTCTTTCACTTTCATCAAGAGGCTCTTTAGGTTGTCTTCACTTTCTGCCATTGGAGTGGTAACATCTGCGTATCAGAGGCTGTCGATATTTCTCCCAGCAAACATTGGCATGTATTTAATGAATCATTTATGATTCACAGTATTATATTTTATAAATATAAATATTATATTTATATAATATATTACTATATTTAATATATTAATTATATTAATTAATTAGAATTAGAGTTAATTATAGTAATTATTAATATAATCAATTAATATATAACATATTATTATATTTTATTTACTTTAATGAATAGTTTATGGTTCACAGTTTTTTATTATTATTGCATATTACTGTTAGTAATATAAATTAAAATATGTGGTATTTGTAGCATATAGTTTGCCAGTGTAATAAAAATTAGCATGAATCTAAGGGCGAGGATGCATGGAGCAAAGACAGAGAACCTGGATTAATGCCTCAGCCTTCTGGCTTCTAAGCTTCATGGTTTATCATCATTGCTGGTGGTGGTAGTTTAGTCACTAAGTCGTGTCCAACTCTTTGCAACCCCATAAACTGTAGCCCACCAGTCTCCTCTGTCCATGGGATTATCCAGGCAAGAATACTGGAGTGAGTTGCTATGTCCTCCTCCAGAGGATCTTCCCGACCCAGGGTTCAAACCTGCATCTCCCCACATCTCCTGCACTACAGGTGGATTCTTTACCACTGAGCCACCGGGGAAGCCCATGTCATCAGTACCGTAGGACAATAATACCCTGCCAACTTAGCCTTTTTTAGACAAGTTTCTCAGATCTGATGTGCTGTAGGAATTCATCCTCTCCATGATCACCTGTGTTGAGTCAAACTGCATCTTATCTTCCTCCTAGGGGATAATTCAGCATGGAACTCAAGCTCTGGGGTTCAGCAAGCCAGGTTCAGGTCCCAGCTCAGCCACTTATTAACTGTTTGCTTTGGGGGAAATTACTTACCTCTTTAAATCTTAATGTCCTCATTTGTTAAGGCTGGCATAATAAACCTACCTCATAGGACTACTATGGGAATTTAAAATATGTATTAATTATTCACTGCTGCATAGCAAATTACCCCAAACCTAATGGCTTAAAACAACAGAACTTTCATTTATGTCAGGTTTTATGTGAATGAGGAATCTGGGCATGGCTTAGCTGGGTCTTCTGGCTCAGGTTTCTCAGAAGGCTGCAATCAAAGTGTCAATCAGGACTATGGACATCTCCCAGCACAACTGAAGGAAGATCACTCATGTAACTATTGGCAAGCCTCAGATCCTGTCTGGCTGGAGACAGGTTCATGATTACATGGACCTCTCTATAGGGCTGTTACCAGCACAGCTTACTTCTCCCACATGTTGCAGCTCGCTTTCCCCAGAGTGAGGGCTGAGAGTGAAAGATTCCAAGATGGAAGTCATACTCTTTATAACCTAATTCAGAAGTGTCATTTATAACCTAATTTCAGAAGGGTCATTCCATCACTTTGGCTGCATTCTGTTCATTACAGACAAGACACTAGCTCCAGCCCATATCAGGGGAAGGAGTTACACAGGGGCATGAGTGTCAGGAGGCACAGACCACTGGGCCCTCTTAGGTTGCCTACCACAATATGATGATATATGCAAAGTTGTTTGATAAGGACTCAGGTCAGTATAAACTGCTGTTAAAACCACACAATGCTGTTCTTGTAACTCAGTTGGTAAAGAATCCTCCTGCAATGCAGGAGACCTGGGTTCAATCCCTGGGGTGGGAAGATCCCCTGGAGAAGGGATAGGCTACCCACTCCAGTATTCTTGGACTTCCTTGGTGGTTCAGATGGTAAAGAATCTGCTTGCAATGCAGGAGACCTGGGTTCAGTCCCTAGGTTGGGAAGATCCCCTGGAGGAGGGCATGGCAACTCACTCCAGTATTCTTGCCTGGAGAATCCCCATGGACAGAGGAGCCTGAAAGGCTACAGTCCATGGAGTTGCAAAGAGTCGGACACAACCAAGTGACTAAGCACAGCACAGTATTGTTCTTAGACTGAACTTAGAATCAGTGTAATCTATTATAATATATGTAAAAGAAATTTGTAAAATGTAAATATCAATGTAAAATCAAGGTTTGATTAGCTTTATAATGTTGAAAATCTAGTTCCAGATTATAGATGGTGATATAAAAACAGCAAATCAAGGAGTAAGTGATCTGAATTCTACACCTTTCTGGGTGAATGACCTTGGAATAACAATTGATTTATTTCATGCCTTAGTTCTCTTATAAGAGCAATACTAATAATAGTCTTGCCAGGACCAAATGTGATAGTATATATATTGATAAAGTTATGCTCAAACCTAAAGAAAATAAGACAATGATGATAATGCTGATGTGATGATAATGATGACAACAAATATAAAGATGATGATATCGTTCAGCTGCTGCTTCTTGGTACTTTGTTGACAGTTCAACTGAACAGATGTGACTTTTATCAGTTATGTTTTAAGTGTATGTATAAAATCCAGCTGCTCCCAATTTTTACAGTAATTTTATATGGCTTAATCTTATCCTGCTTTGCTTACTAGATATGCTGCACTGAAAAGTGGATGCAAATAGAGTTTTTGGAATCTGACCTGCAATTCAAATGCACAGAAAGGGTCTCCATATATCTAGGGAACATTTCATGCAAAGATGGGCACAATGAAAGACAGAAATGGTATGGACCTAACAGAAGCAGAAGATATTAAGAAGAGGTGGCAAGAATACAGAGAACTATACAAAAATGATCTTCGTGACCCAGATAACCACAATGGTGTTATCACTCACCTAGAGCCAGACATTCTGGAATGCAAAGTCAAGTGAGCCTTAGGAAGCATCACTATGAATAAAGCTAGTGGAGGTGAATTCCAGTTGAACTATATCAAATCCTAAAAGATGATGCTGTGAAAGTGCTGCGCTCAACATGCCAGCAAATTTGGAAAACTCAACAGTGGCCGCAGGACTGGAAAAGATCAGTTTTCATTCCAATCTCAAAAGAAAGGCATGCCAAAGAATGCTCAAACTACTGCACGATTACACTCGTCTCACACACTAGCCAAGTAATGCTCAAAATTCTCCAATTCAGGCTTCAACAGTACATGAACTGTGAACTTCCAGATGTTCAAGCTGGATTTAAAAAAGGCAGAGGAACCAGAGATCAAATTGCCAATATCTGTTAGATCATTGAAAAAGCAAGAGAATTCCAGAAAAACATCTACTTCTGCTTTATTGACTATGCCAAAGCCTTTTACTGTGTAGGTCACAACAAACTGTGGAAAACTCTTCAAGAGATGGGAATACCAGACCACCTTACCTGCCTCCTGAGAAATCTGTCTGCAGGTCAAGAAGCAACAGTTAGAACTGGACATGGAACAACAGAGTGGTTCCAAATCAGGAAAGGAGTACGTCAAGTCTGTATATTGTCACCCTGCTTATTTAACTTATATGCAGAGTACATCATGTGAAATGCTGGGCTGGATGAAGCACAAGCTGGAATCAAAATTGCTGGGAGAAATATCAATAACCTCAGATATGCAGATGACACCACCCTTATGGCAGAAAGTGAAGAAGAACTAAAGAGCCTCTTGATGAAAGTGAAAGAGGAGAGTGGAAAAAGTTGGTTTAAAACACAACATTCATAAAACTAAGATCATTTGGAAAATGATTCCATCACTTCATGGAAAATAGATGGGGAAACAATGGAAACAGTGACAAGATTATTTTGGGGGCTCCAAAATCACTGCAGAAGGTGACTGCAGCCATGAAAATAAAAGATGCTTGCTCGTTGGAAGAAAAATTATGACCAACCTAGACAGCATATTAAAAAGCAGAGGCATTATTTGCCAACAAAGGTCCATCTAGTCAGCTATAGTTTTTCCAGTAGTCATGAATGGATGGGAGAGTTGGACTGTAAAGAAAGCTGAGCACTGAAGAATTGATGCTTTTGGAGAAGACTCTTGAGAGTCCTTTGGACTGCAAAGAGATCCAGTTAGTCCATCCTAAAGGAAATCAGTCCTGAATGTTCATTGGAAGGACTGATGCTGAAGCTGAAACTCCAATACTTTGGCCACCTGATGCAAAGAACTGACTCATTGGAAAAGACCCTGATGCTGGGGAAGATTGAAGGCAGGAAGAGAAGAGGACGACAGAGCATGAGATGGTTGGATGGCATCACCGACTCAATGGACATGAGTTTAAGTAAGCTCTGGGAGTTGGTGATAGACAGGGAAGCCTGACATGCTGCAATCCATGGGGTCACAAAGAGTTGGACAAGAATGAGCTACTGAACTTAACTCAATGAAATGTTTACAATGCAAGTGTAATGCAGTTAGTATTTTCACAATAGAAAGGATTATATTTCTCTAATTAGCTTATTTTCTGACATTGTCAAGTGCTAGAGATTGGGCACATCTGGAAAAATACTGTGTTTTTTGTCTCCATCAACTTTTCCAATTAACATTATATCTTTAATATCAATAGTTTCACTTATAATTAAATATGTTTTAACACATCCCTTCTAATAAGTATATAATATATTGTACGGATATTATTGTAACATTTAACCAATCATTACTACTGGGTTTTTAGATTGTCACTTTTTAATACTATAAAATTGTAGTGTGAATTTATATAAATATAATACTATAACATAGTGTGAAATTTTTTACTTAAATCGTTGCCTTTTATTATTCTGGTAATTTTAGTAAGCGATCTGTAGCAGAGGAGTTCTTGCAATCACTACGTAGAAAATGAGACTGGGTAATTTCATTATGGATAGGACTGTCATACATAGCATAGCCTTTTCTTTCCCTTCATCCCCTCCTTTGGCAGAAATTTGTAGCCTTTTAGTGCTGGAAATTGCCAAAGCAACAGTCTAATTGGAGTGGCATCTGCCTTTTTATCCCTCCCCAGCATCCATCCTCCTCATCCTGTAATAGTGGCCTGATTTTTCTTGAAGAACCACTTCTCTTTACTCTCCATTTATATGACCTGCTCAGATCAAACTGAATGTACCCTTGGCTCCAAGAGTCACACATAACCCAGACCAATCACAACATCTTGCACTTCTAGCCACTGTGATTGGTTCAGGAATGCCCTGTGGGCCGCCAAAACACTTGTATCCACTGTGCAGATTTGAGGATTTATAACTGGAACTGCATTAACTGCTGGGACGTGATATAAAGGTGAAGACCCCTAAAGATAACATCTTACATGGTTGAAAGAAGAGATGAAGAAAGATTCTTGATTTACTTTTTGACTTCTTTGATACAGCTGTGCGTGGATCTACCTTGGACATTAAAATCTCCCAAGCAGTTTCCCCCTGCCCTACCTTTTCTTTCTTTTTTTTTTTTCTGCATAAACCAGTTAAAGAGGATTTGTCTCATGTGTGTTTGAAAGGATTCTCACTAATCCAGGGATCTTACACTCTCAACTGATAGAGAGGTGTTGTGATTAAGATAGGATAAATTCATACTTTATAAATTTTTGAGTTGTGGTAAGAAGATTTTGGAGCTTAATTGTACATCCATCTGGGGAAAGGTCGTTAACACAACCTTCCCTGTCACCTCAGCTTCAATAAGAATGAAGAGTTAAATATATTAATATGTGAAAAGTGCTTAAAACTATGCCTGGCACCTCCTAAGTGCTATGTAACTCTGCCCCTGCTGCAGCTTTTGTTATTTTGAAAGCAGAAAGTGAAGCACAGGGGAGTTAAGTGACCTGTTTTACTCAGAGCTTTGTTGGTCAACCTAAAATTCAAACGTAGGTCTTCTCGTTTCTCTACTCGGTTTACCATGTCATCATCTTTACGAGAGAGATTTAAGCATTAAGCTTTCAGAGGGTATTTGTGTACGTATTTTAATATTTCTGCCAAAGCTTTGGAGGGAAATCTAAGACCCACAAAATAGCTTCATGTTACTAGCAGTGACCAGACCCTACCATTAGGACTGTAGGTTTTAATCCATAACTGAATATCTTTTATTAAAATAAATGTAGTTAAATGCATTTAATTGTAAATATATTTCTAATTATGGTTTTATATTTGATAAATGTATTTGTAATTATATATAATTATTATTTAGTTATAAATATATTTAATTAAAATTAGAATGCATTTTATTGTAATTTCTGTTACAAGTGACTGAAAAGGGAATCCTTGCTCCCTTTCCCAACTTTTTATTTAAGTAAAATATGTGTGTGCGTGTGCTTAGTTGTGTCTGACTCTTTGCAACCCCATGGACAATGTATAGCCCAACAGGCTCCTCTGTCCTTGGAATTTTCCAGGCAAGAATACTAGAGTGGATTGCCATTACCTCCTGGAGGGGATCTTCCCAACCCAGGGATGGAACCTGGATCTCTTGAGTCCCCTGTTGATAGGCAGATTCTTTACCACTGTGCCACCTGGGAAGCCCCTAAGTAGAATATACTTTCCCACTAAACCAGTTGCTCCTGCAGAATGCTCTCAGTTAGTAGGCTCCCATTATTATTGAGCACTGGGGGAGTGTGTTTCCTGGGAAGGCAGCTAGTCTCTCCCAAATGTAAATCAGATTTCATCATGTCTGGCTCAGAGAGAATGTGGCATATAGCAAACAAATACACAGCTGCCTGGTGAATTTTTCCACTGAGAATTAGTCTAATACCTAAATGCACAATGAATAAAACATTTCCTAAATAAGAGTATTACATTCAAATTCCTTGTCACCGTTAAATATTAAGAGTCAGGTCACTCCCTTGAATTATGATAAAATCCCACTCTCCTCCTTGAACAAAGTCCATATTACCTAGCATTTATTGTCACACTATTCAAATATGAGCTGCCTTTTAAATTTTATTATTAAATTTTTTTCAGACAGCTACATTGCCTGTTATTAACATATAAATTCTCCTTTGAGTGGAGAACTTCTCTGTAAAGGCCTCACAAAGTTCTTTCTTTAATTATTTTTTAAACACCTCTCTTTATTTATTTGGCCACACTTCAAGACATGTGGGGCTTCCCTGGTGGCTCAGTGGTAAAAATTTTAAAAAGTCCACCTGCAATGCAGCAGATGCAAGGATACAGGTTTAATTTCTGGATTGGGAAGATCCTCAGGAGTAGGAAATGGCAACCTGCTCCAGTGTTCTTGCCTGGAAAAACCTGTGGACAGAGGAATCTGGTGGGCTACAACCCATGGGGTCACAAAGAGTCCAACACCTCTAAGCACACACATGTGCACGCGTGCACACACACACACAATGCTCTTAGCACAGTACAGGCTGTAGATAGCCCTCAGAAACAATGCGAGCTGCTTTGTTATTGATTCCAAAACTTACAAAATTATCTTTGTAACCATGGGAAAATTATTAAACCTTCCTGGGCCTCACTTTTGTCATCTTTACAAGTAAATTGGACCAGATTCAATAGAAAATGCCTTTCAGGTTTCAAATGCTATGACAGTGCCCAGAGGGATGGGGTAAATCCCAAATCTCTAACAGTATGAGTGTTGGGGGAACTTTTTCAAATCTGTTCTTTCACAGTGAAATCAAGCTTCACTCATTCTCAACAAGGTTCATCATGAATTTTTCCTCATCCAGTGCTCAGATTTTTTAGCACTTGTTTGGGAAAGAGAATGACTCACTCATTGCAGAACTTTCCTCTTTATGACAACTTTAATAATATTATCAACTTTCAAATCCCATAATGAGTTTTTTTCTTTTTTTAAGATTATCTTATTATTCTTATTGTTATTTATGTTTATTTTTTGACCATGCTGTGCGGCATGTGGAATCTTAGTTCCCCAACCAGGGATCAAACCTGTGCCTCCTGCATTGAAAAATGCAGAGTCTTAATCAATGGACCTCCAGGGAAGTCCCTAAAATTCCATAATGAATCTTTATTATAATCAAAGGGCTGCATGATGTAGGTAGCACAGATAAAACTAACAGGTTCAAGGGTTAGCTTGGTTAATGAGGATCACTGATACAGATTATTCCCTCTGAGTTGTTTTGGTGGGGTGGGTGTTAAGCACACTATCTAGTCATCTTCACTGATTAAGCTAACCTGAAAATCTCCTTATCAGCCCTTGACTTTGCACTTCACCAACACAGCCTTTGAAGTGTTTTTTTCCTTCTCATGAATAGCTTTTAAGTTTTTTCTTTTTTTTTTCGCCTAAGCTCCAAATTAAGAAATTAAATAGCATTACTTTCAAAGTCGACTTATGAGACCATTCATACATCATCATTAAATCTAAATTGATAAGTATTTTTTCTCTAAATGATGCTACTTGTAGAACTAGTGGTATTTCCTATATGAATTACTATAGCTATATTGATTTATGAACTCCAGAAAGAATTACCACTAGGAGAAAAGACAAGCTAGAAGAGCATTACCTGTTAAGTAGATATAACATTTTAAACTGTGTTTACATTCACAGCATGTGTTTATGTGTTAGTTGATATTTATGCTCATTTTCCAAAAATGAATTGTAGATTGATGAAAGATATACTCACAACTCGATTTACTGGAAGAAAAACAACAATAGATATAAATACACCCTGTGAGATTAAAAAATGTTTTTCTTCCAATAATATAAATGGGCAATAATGCGGATAAGAATGTCACCTGGGTTTTAAGTGGCACACACAGTATTTTTGGATCCCAGATTGACTACTGGCATAAATTGTTGTTTAGTCACTGAGTCGTGTCCAACTCTTTTGCAACCCCATGGAGTGGAGCCCGTTGGGCTCCTTTGTCCATGGGATTTTCCAGGCAAGAATACTGGAGTGGGTTGACATTTCCATCTCCAACTGGCGTTAAGTACCAGAAAATAAAATAGAAACTAGATACAGCTAGGCACTGGCAAATATCCTTTCATGTTATTATTAAGAGATTAAAATAACTGCCTCTTTATTGGTGTGAATTTTCCTTATTTGAGGCTTTTTTTGATACAAATAACAGATTCCCACTTCAAATTAGCTTAATCATGAAGGGAATTTATTAGAAGATGCTAGACTATAATATGGTGAAACCCCAGATCCAGAACTAGCTGTTAGGAGGTTATCTGACACCTGGAATGCAATGTATGTATGTCTCTCTTTCTCTCCCTCCTCAACCCCTTCCCTCCTCTCCTCTCTCCAGACTGGTTGTTAATGCTTCTGCGTGCACATAGGGAAATGGAGCTCTGCAGCTCCCTAGCTTAACTGTCCAGATTCAGACAACTCAGGGAGAAAACCAATACACCTCTCTCACTCACAGGCTCAGATTTTTAGAAGAAACTGATTGGCCCAGCTTTAGTTAAGTGTGTTGTTGTTGTTTAGTTGCTAAGTCATGTCTGAATCTTGCCACCCCATGGACTGTAGCCTACCAGGCTCCTCTGTCCATGGGATTTACCAGGCAAGAATACTGGAGTGAGTCACCATTTTCTTCTCCAAGGGATCTTCCCGACCTAGGGATCAAACCCGCATCTCTCACGTCTCTTGCATTGGCAGGTAGATTCTTCACCACTGAGCCACCAGGGAAGCCCAGTTAAGTGTATACCCTTGGCCTAATCAACAATGGCCAGGGAGTGAGGTTCTGGAAATGCAAACATGGTTACTGGGAATCTAGTCCTGGCAGGAGGAGAACAAACAGTATGCACAAAAAAAGAGGATATGGGTTGTATAGGGATACTCCCCCCAAGAGTTGTCTATTCCTCCTTTTGACTGGCATGCATACACACACACACACGCACACACACACACACAACTCTCTCTTCCTGATTATGCAATACATGATTTAAAACATCTTACATGGGACTAACCCACTCTCTTCCTGAAGGGAGATTATCCAATCAGTCATCTCTAGCAACTGAAACCAAAAATGTCATCAATGGGCCCCTCTCCTCAAAGTGAATGATTTTCAGATCAGCCCATCTTCCCTTTAGACCACACTCCATTTTGTTCAGACTATGCTCTTTTCCATCCTGCAATTCAGCAGTTAGATGAAAAAGTTAGAAAGCAGTCAGAACCACATACCACCACCACTTAGAAAAAGGTACAGGACGCAAAAGTCTTCAAGGCAACACCATCCATTGGTTACCAGGTCACAGAATATATTGCATCTCATAGGGAAAAGATTGTTAAAGGGAAGGCTAAAAATACTATGGCATCCATTAGTGTTGTGGTAGGTTCCTTGCTTAGTTAGCTGCTTTGCTGCTGGTGCTGCTGCTAAGTCACTTCAGTCATGTCTGACTCTGTGCGACCCCAAAGATGGCAGCTCACCAGGCTCTCCTGTCCCTGGGATTCTCCAGGAAAGAACACTGAAGTGGGTTGCCATTTCCTTCTCCAATGTGTGAAAGTGAAAAGTGAAAGTGAAATCGCTCAGTCGTGTCCCACTCTGTGCGACCCCATGGACTATAGCCCACCAGGCTCCTCCCTCCATGGGATTTTCCAGGCAAGAGTACTGGAGTGGGGTGTTAGTTGCTTTAGTAAAACATAATTACAAATGAGGGATTTCTTTCTGCATACTACCCTGAGTGACTCAGCCAATCAGTTCTTCAGTCTCTCTGTAGCCTCTTCTATTGATACAATTTCTCTCTTACTCAAGATTCTTTGGGTTGAAGGTGAAAACATACACAGACACAAAAACACACAGCTTAGGGGGAAAATGTTAGAAATTTATTGGAAGGATAAAGGATGTATCAGGCAGCTTTTCAGTTCAGTTCAGTGCAGTTCAGTCACTCAGCTGTGTCCGACTCTTTGCGACCCCATGAATCGCAGCACGTCAGGCCTCCCTGTCCATCACCAACTCCCAGAGTTCACTCAGACTCGCGTCCATCGAGTCAGTGATGCCATCCAGCCATCTCATCCTCTGTCGTCCCCTTCTCCTCCTACCCACAATCCCTCCCAGCATCAGTCTTTTCCTATGAGTCAACTCTTCACATGAGGTGACCAAAGTACTGGAGTTTCAGCTTTAGCATCATTCCTTCCAAAGAAATCCCAGGGCTGATCTCCTTCAGAATGGACTGGTTGGATCTCCTTGCAGTCCAAGGGACTCTCAAGAGTCTTCTCCAACACCACAGTTCAAAGACATCAATTCTTTGGCGCTCAGCCTTCTTCACAGTCCAGCTCTCACATCCATACATGACCACAGGAAAAGCCATAGCCTTGACTAAACAGACCTTAGTCAACCCCAAAACTTAAAGACATAAAACCACACCCTTGAGGATTTCCTTGATGGTCCAGTGGTTAAAAATCCATCTTCCTATGCAAGGGACCCAGGTTTTGATCCCCAGTCAGGGAACTAAGATCCCACATGCCTCGGGGCATCTAAGCCCATGCACCATGACTAGAGAGCCGTGTGCTGCAACTAACAGCTGATGCAGCCAAACAAATGAATAATTTTTTTAAGCACCCTTTATTTAACTCAGTTTTGGAGACTGCTGGGTAGTTTCTCTCATGTGGAACAACGCAGCTGGTCTCTGCTGAGATTCCTTGTGCATCTGCACACAACTAAGAGGTGAGTTAGAAGCCTGATCTAGTGTGTTCATGCATTTATGGGGATTGGCAGACTGTGTCTGGTGCATCTAAGTGGGTCACTCAGGATGCTGGACAAGGTGCCCATGCCCTCACTTGGTGGGCACAGGGTTCCTAAAAGAGCAGTGGAGGAAGCTGCAAAGCTCTTGAGAGCCAGAGTCAACGCTTAGACAGTTCCATGTCTGCCATATTCTGCTGGTCACAGTCACTCCTGAATTCAGCTGGATTCAAGGAAAAGGGAAAAGATCTACTCCTTGATGGAAGGAGTGCAAAATCTTATTGGTATTTCTGCAGTCTCCAGTAAGTGATATTTCAAGGAGGTCAAAGATCATATGACTAGCCAGACACCACAGTGACTAGATCTGGGAACTGTAATGCTTACAGAGCCTGGGAGATTTCCATTTTTATTCAGGCTGTTGTCTGCCTCTCATCACAGCTAACTCTGCTCTTTAATTTGTGACTTTCTTCTCCCCTTTGGTGTGTGTATACAAGACCAACAGAAGAGCCTCACAGTTCACAAGTGTGCATGTCTTCTGTCCCAGTGACCAGGGGCAGCTGTTGACCCAGCCCATCTACTGTGTCTGGGTGGAGAGCCACAGGATAGACACATGGGAGCTGGGAGCCCACCTGTGGAAGGGAAGGTTTTGGGATCTTTCTCAAAAGATGAGAGACCCAGGAGGCACCTTCTGTCACAGTGTGTAATGACAAAGCCTGTGTGCTATAAAAAAAAAAAAAAAAGACAAATGGAATAAGTACCCGATTACCACATCAGTAGCAGACAAGTGCAACTAAAATTGAAAACAAGCTTGTCATTTTCTTTTATGTTTTCTGAATCTGAAGCTCCTGTAAATACTCTCTGTTCTTTTAAAAGCTTTATAAACGGTATTTAATGGAAGTCAAATTTGGTCTGCAGCATATTTTTTTCATTTTATTTTTTTCTCTTTATATCTTATCTTGGGAACATCCCCTGATGAAAGAAATATTTCAGAGCACCATCATAGTATCCCTTCCATTCATCTGGGAAATGAGCACAGCATAAACCATAGCAAATAGACGATCTGCTTTCTGATCACAAATGTGATTTTTAGGAGTTTCTCTGAGCCCATGTCTTATGATTGCACCGCACTTTCCTATACTTCCTGGGGGTCCCACAGAGAATCAGTTTTCCCTGGTATTCTTGTTGGGACAATGTCTCTTGCTGGCACCACTGCTTATTTTGTAGAAAGTGATTGAGAGGGATATAAACCCCACGCAGATTATTTCCCCACTTGCACTTACTCACAATGTCACTGTCAGCAGGTCCTGGCAACCTTAGATCCACTGGCATGGAGTAGAAAGGTGTATTGTTCACTCAGCTCGGGCTAGGAGCACAGTGAGGCAGCAGCTTCTAGGGCAGATGGCTCTCCCCGCTGCCCGGTGGCACAGCGCCCGTGCACTCCCCATGAGTGTGGGCTAAGCTTCAGCCTTTCTACCTGTCCCAGCAGTTCTCCAAGCAGCCTAGGAGGCTTGTCTTCTACACGTAAGACACCAGGACTGGGATGCCCAGTGAGTGGCTTAAGCACACACACTAAGCCCAATGTGTACGATGCTTTTCTTCCCATCCTACCCAGTTATGTATGCATCTTCCTTACAACCTTGATGATATGGGAGTCCTTCTCCCAGTTTCCAGTTAGTTTTCCATGAGAATTGTCCCACAGGTAGAGGTATATTGATGGGTTCACAGGGGAAGATGAACTCCATATCCTCTTACTCCATCATCTTGATCTCCTCTGGTCTTAGACCTATATCTAAATTTTGAATCAGTATTATAAAGGTTTTTCTCTGGTTTATAAAGGCATAAATCTGTATTTTCTTCTGTTCTTATATTGTATTTTTACTTTTAGAATTGTAATTAATTTGGAATTTTGGTATGGATCTAGTTTTATTTTTTTCAAATTGCAGTCCAGTTGCCCCAACACCATTTATTTACAAGCCATCATTTTCCAGTAATGTTAGAGGAAAGCTACTTTTATCATAATCAAAATTTCCATTTGCATTTGAGTCTACTTGGGGAGTTTCTCTCCCGTCCCATCTATCTGTCTATTCATGCACTAAGCTCCACAATTCCAAGAACTAACATCAAGGTTATGGGAAAAAAACTGACCATGGAACTGAAGATTAACTGCACTTAAAACAATCAAGATGATGCCGGTCAGACCACCACATGACCAATCTCAAGATGACTGTCAGAGCTGACTGTGCTGTTTCTGCACAGAGCCACCTCCTTCTGTCTATAAAAGCTCTTGCCCCCTATTGTCGGGGGGAGAGGGGGGAGTCTGCTTTCAGATAGGAGTCCAACCTCCCCCTCTCTGGTTGTCGGCATCCAAAATAAAGCAAACTTTTCTTTCCACCAAACTTGCCTCTTTATTGGCTTTTGAATGATGGTCAGCCAGACCCCACTTTTGGTTATATGACCAACAGCCAGCAAAAAAACCAACATACCTGAAGCTCTAGAATCTTCCTCTCTCTTTCTCCCTCTCCATTGTGGGTTTATAGAGACAAGCTGCCATGAATCCTACAGCCATAAGAAAATTCATTTTGCCAATAATCTGAGAAAGCTTGAACCTGAATCTTTCTGCGTTCAGGTCTGTGACAAGAACCCAGCCCTGGCGGACTCCTGAGGGCAGAATTATAAGACCTTAAGCCAAAGACTCAGCTTAAGTCACGCTCAGACTTCTGATCCCAGAACCTGATAATAAATAAGTGTGGCTTTAGGCTGCTGAATGTGTGGTAGTTCATTATACAGCAAGGAACAACTAATACAGCGTTCACTCTTCAGTGTAAAATAGCAATTTGAATAATAGAACCCCAAGTATATGTGAGTATCTGTAGGCTTGTGCGAGAGAAAGTGTGTGTGTGAAAAATAAAACACATTTAAAAATTAAATATGTGTTTAAGAATCAGAAAGTGCCAAGATGCTACTTGCTTAGGTAAGCAAGTAAGTAGATAACCTTATATGTATTTTTTTTTGAGTGTGTGTGTGAGAGAGAGAGAGAGAAAATAAGACTACCACTACCAACCTTAGAGTTTTATGAGAGTAAGATGATAAAAGTATATACATATGCTGAGTACATTGTTTGGCCAGGGTAGAAGACTATATAAATATTAGATCTGTGCTTACACATTTGTTTGACTGTTTATTGATGTTCAAGGGGATCCATGGCTGTGTTACATCACATGCCAACTTTGTCACTCAGCGTATAAAACAATCCTTGTTGAAACCATCAGTCTACAGATACCCAACAAAAAGTCTGTCTGAGACTCTGAGACTGCTTAGCAAAGCCTATCCAACAGAACTGAGAAGCCTTGGGAGCAGGTGTTGGGGGGCATTTTAAAAGTTAACACACCAACCCAGGGGTTTTTTGTTCAAATGGAGGTGGCATTGTGGAATTTTTCAAAAACAATAAGCAGAACACCATTGTTCTGGTTATTATTGTTGTTCATTGTTCAAGATGATCATTTCCTGCCTGCTGGGGTAATTATTTGAGCAATGTATTTCAAATAATCCTAATCGAAGAAGAATTTTTCACTTCAACCTTTGAAAAGATTGTTTGAAAACCTTTGAAAATATGTCATCTTCTCTTAATAGTTGTGTGAAAAACCTCTATTTATTAGGATATTTAGAAGTTTCTTTTCATGATCGATACTGGCTAAGACCACCTGTGTTTTTATAAAGCATAGTTAGAATTAAATCCCAGAATTCAAGGTCAGCTTTCCCTCACTGTTACTTTTCCTCCTACTTCTTGACTCCGCAAGGACTGTCCGTGGCTATATCAGCCCCATCTTCTCCATCCTGAGCAAAAGCACAATGGGGTCTGTCTCTCATCAGTCGATCTGAATATTTAGCTCCTTCTGTTTGTTTTACAGTTTTTACAAAATAAATTCTTCTCCCAGTGGGGGAAAAAAGATTTATAGGCATTTGCATGGAAAGATTTCTAAAATGTATGGCTAAGGAAAAAGAAAAAAAAAGACTGTGATGGAACGAAGACTAATATGCAAAGCCAGATCCCACAAGCATGGAAAAGCACAGGCAAAAGTTTGAGGGTGCTTGATGGTTCCACTGCACACCCATGAAAGCGAGTGGAATGGGAAGCAGCCAGGGTGCCTGCTGCCTTTAGTTATGTCTATTTCTATATCATTTACATTTTTTACGGTAAGGCTGTATAGACTCACTGTTTCAGGCTTCCGCAGTGGCTCAGTAATGAAGAACATGCCTGCCAGCACAGGAGACACAGGCAACATGGGTTCAACCCCTGGGTCAAGAAGATCTCCTGGAGGAGGAAATGGCAACCCACTCCAGTATTCCTGCCTGGAGGATGCGTGGACAGAGGAGCCTGGCAGGGTACAGTTCATAGGGTCACACAGACAGAGTCGGACATGACTGAAGAGACTGAGCATGCACACATACACAGATTCACTGTTTCATTTTTTAAACTGTTTTCAATTTAAAAGAATATGCAGGCTTTGATCGATAGAGGCACTTATCATTGATAAGCCTATGTTTAGATGTCGGCTCCTTGAAATCACCTTCTTTGACCATTATGTCTAAAGGACTCTCTCTTCTTTCACTCTGTCCCTGCGTCCCTCATCTCCCTCAAAACACTTGTCACAATCCAAAATTCAATTGTTGGGACTTCTTGGTGGTCCAGTAGTTAAAACTTTGTGCTTCCAATGCAGGGGGCCCAGGTTTGATCCCTAGCCCCTCAGGCTGCACAGCAGGCCCCCCCTCCAAAAGAGAAGAATAAACTAAGAACAAAGTCACATGGACACAACAAATCAATATGTTCTTTTAGGACTCATAGTAGATCTGAAAACCCACGAGTATGTGAATAGCCGAACTTCCTGATTGACTTTCTTCTAATGCCCTTGCAATGGCCAAAAAGAAAAAAAAAGAAAAGGTGATAAAAATAATAGTACCACACTCACATGATTGTTGTAAAGATAAAGTGGAATAAATTATCCATTATAAAAGGAAGAAAATTCAATCGAACCAAGGCTTATTGGCCTCTCCCAGCTAAAATGCAGATTTTGTAATGGCAGAAGTCTCACCAATCTTGTTCGGTTTTCATTCTCCAGTGTCTGGAAGAGAACTGGCCATAGAGTAGTCGGTCAGGAAATATTTGAATGAATGTTGGAATGAATGAGGCAGATGCCCATTTACCCTGCGTTCTCAGCTGCACAGCTTCAGAGGGGCAGGAGCTGCAAGGGAGAGATGCAGCTTGCCCAAGTTCTGTATCTGCTTCCAAATTACCCTTCTCTTCATCGTTAGAGACATTTCAGAGAAAATTGGCCCAGTAGAGGATCCCAGCAGTTGCAGATTTGTGACAAGGAAGTGTCTGCCAACCTGCTGTTGACTTGGCTCCCAAAGAGTATGAGGCAGTGCTTTACTCCAGGTTCTCCAGAGAAGAAGAACCAACAGAGTATGTGTATATCTCTCTCTCACTCATTATACCTTTTTTTTTTTTAACATACATCATAGCTCTGTTCAAAGGGCTTTCTTGGTGGCTCAGATAGTAAAGAATCTGCCTTCAATGCAGGAGGTCTGATTTAATTCCTGGGTTGGGAAGATCCCCTGGAGGAGGACCTGTCAACCCACTCCAGTATTCTTGCCTGGAGAATCCCATGGACAGAGGAGCCTGGTGGGTTGCAGTCCATGGGGTTGCAAAGAGTTGGACATGACTGAGCAACTTGCATATGTATGATGTGTGTGTGTGTGTGTGTGTGTGTGTGTTTATTCTGTAAAAGTGTAAGAAGTGAATGTTTTTTACATGAGGGGAGAGCACAAAAAAATAACTAAAGCACCCTCTTGTGTACAGAGAGATAGTCCCATATAAGATTGTGACTCTCATTACAGATTTTAAGTGAAGCAATGATACTACTCAAAAGAACCCAGAATTGGGCTTAAAGTCTATCACCTGGCCTGAAGTAGTGAGTGAAATGCAATTCTAGAAGAATAGAAGATATTTGATATAGAATGACATGAAGGCAACAAAGTGAAGTAACTCATCACTAGTAATTTTTTTAAGGTAGCATGAATTTAAGCTTGTAGCCATCTTTTGGAGCTTAGGTATGATAAAAGAATGGCAGCACAGGACAGACAGGTCCTAACTATTGGGAGGGGTTAACATGAGCAGCTCTGTAGAACCAAGCTGCTTCCAAAACTGTCACTGTGATATTTCAGGTACCAATTTAAACTTCGGGCACATTTTGAATTAGAGATTGGTCCTTTCTCTTACTCTTTTTTTGTCCTATTCTATAGTTCTGCTGGTTTCAGAAGCATCATTCCACATCCTACCAACAGAGAGAGAGAGAGAATATGAGAGAGGGAGATTGAGTTTAAAGAATTAGCTCACAAAATTTTAGGGGCTGGCAAGTCCAAATCTACAGGGCAGCCCAACAGGCTTGAGACCCAGAGAAGAGTTCATGTTTCAGCTTGAGCCCAAAGTCAGTCTGCTGGCAGATTTCCCTCTTCTTTGAGGGACATCAGTCTTTTTTTCATGAAAGCTCTTCCACTGATTAGATGAGGTCTACCTTCATTATAAAGGGTGACCTGCTTCACTCAAAGTCTGCTGAATTTTAAGTGTTAATCTCATCTTTAAAAATGCCTTCACAGGCCGGGAAAGTCTGCACCCTTTCCCCATACTTTGCCCTGTGTATCTATTCCATCCGGTTATTCCTGAGTAATAGCCGTTTATAATAAATTAGTGATCTTGTAGGTTTCCCAGGTGGCACTGTGGTGAAGAATTCGCCTGCCAATGCAGAAGACACAAGAGACATAGGTTCCATCCCTATGGTTGGGAGGATCCATTAGAGTAGGAAATGTCAACCCACTCCAGTATTCTTGCCTGGAAAACTCCATGGATGGAGGAGCCTGGCGGGTTACAATCCACGGGGTTGCAAAGAGTCAGACATGACTGAGCAACTGAGCACAGACAATGATCTTGCAAGTAAAATGTTTCTCTGAGTTCTGCAAGCCAATTTAGCAAATTAAATAAACCTGGAGAAGGGATCATTACAGTTTCCGATTGATAGCATATAGGTCAGAAGCACAGGTGGCAGTCTGGCCTTGAGACTGGCACCTGAAGTGGGAGGGCAGTCCTGTAGAAGTGACCCCTTAACCTATGGGATCTGATGCTATCTCAGCAAAGACAGGTCAGAACTGAGTTAATCTGTAGTGTCAGAGAATTTCTTCTTGGAATGGGGAACCACCACCCCCCCACTACACACACACACACACACACACACACACACACACACACACACTGGAATTGGTAACCAGAACCTTTAGAGACTCACTCATGTTGTGTGCAGTTGTGGTTTGTTTATTCTCATTGCTAGACAGTATTCCAGTGTATGAATATAAAATAAATTTTAAGAAATACCAAAAAAGCCTTCATAGAAACATTTAGACTAGCATTTGATGAAATATGAGGGCAGCATGTCCTAGCCAAGGTGACACATAAAATTAATCATCCCAGGCAGGATGGCAGAGCTTCAGCTGAGGCAAGTGAGTAGAGAGTCCTATGCTGAAAAACTTAGACACAAGGGCGTGTGTGAGGAAGAAAGAGCAAGTTTTATGTAACTTCCTGACTGATGCTGAACCTCTCTTAACCCTCTGTTTATGTTTTTTAATTGTGGTGTAAGTCACATAATCTAAAACATACTGTCTTAACCATATTTAACTGTACAGTTTAGGACACTAAGTACATTCACATTGCTGTGCAACTCTCACAATCTTTCCTCTCCTGAATTTTTCACCTTCCTAAACTGAGATGCTGTTCCCATTAAACAACTCCTCACTCCCCCTCCCCACTCCCAAAACCCCCAGGCCCTGGCATCTACCAACGTACTTTCTGACTCTATGAATCTGACTATTCTAGGTAACTCATATAAGTAGAGTCAAACAATACTTTTCTGTACCTAACATATATTGGAATGCATGTTTAAGGTCTTAACCCTCTTTTGTGCAGTGACTGGGGGTTCCCAGGTGGCGCTAGTGGCAAAGAACCTGCCTTTTAATTCAGGAGATGTAAGATACACAGATTCAATCTGTGGGTCAGGAAGATCCCCTGGAGAAGGGCATGGCAACCCACACCAGTATTCTTGCCTAGAGATCCCATGGACAGAGGAACCTGGCAGGCTACAGTCCATAGGGTCACACAGAGTCAGACACGACTGAAGCGACTTAGCACATGCAGTGATTAGAAAGAGAATCAGAAGCTGGTGCCACGTCCAGCAGTGGGAGGAGCCCTGGCTTCCAGTTCCATCTCAGCCAAATGTAGAGATGAAGCTTTTGGTGGAAACCAGGCAGCTCTGACCACCCAGCTCTGACTGCGGTGACCTCCTTCCTTAGCATTCGTGGGTACCAGCAAGAAAGCCAACCAGTTCTAGCCAAATTACAGATAAGTAAATTGACAGGCAGACTGTCTAAGCAAGCCGCCTTCAGTGGCACACTGGAACAGTTGTCCAGATAAGTCAGGGTAAGATTTTGTCAGCAAGTGTGAAAAGCTTGTGTTTGGGGGTTCCCATTATTCCAGGGGGTGACTCTCACCAGTGGGATTCTCCTTAGCATTTAACTCAGGCAGTTGTTCTGTTGTCACAGATGTCATCAAGCACTGTGGAGCTGCCAGTGAGGAGAGAAGTGGAACAGGGACAACCCCACCAGGAAACTGGGACTTTATGAAAGGGTGTCCGACGGACTGGATTCTAATCTGCTTCAACACCTCTCTGGCTGATTCAGGACCAATCACTTAACCTCGACCCTCAGTTTCCTCTCTGATTCTCTCCCAGCCCTATAATTTCCTGGGATTTCTAATCTCAGACTGTCTGATGGCCAAAATGGTCTCTGTCCTCTCTCCTAATGCCTAATGCTAACCCCATGTGCCTTCAATATCTGCTACCAATGCTGTTGATATTATTTCTTTTTTTTTTGTCTGTGCTGTGGGACATGTGACATTTTAGTTCCCTAACCAGGATAGAACCTGCACCCCCTTGCACTGGAAGCGTGGAGTCTTAACCACTGGGCTGCCAGGGAAGTTCCATGTTGATTTTACTTCTGCCACTTGAGTCACAGAAAACCCATATTAAAAAACATTTCTTTTTTCCCACACTGGTATGTCAGAATATAGGTTCAGAATTCCTTTATACATATACTATATGTTTCTCTAATTATAATAGATAATAATACTGTGCCAGTGATAAAAACAAAGCAAGGAACAATTAACAGAGCCTGATTGTGTTTCCAAATACCACTATATCCTTTCCTGGTTTGGTTTCCAGTATTTGGGAAGTCGGGTTTTCTTTTTTTAGTCTTCCTGCTGTTCACTTGATTCAGAAAATCTCTTGTTGCTATGGAAGTTGAATTTTTTTTTCATGTTTTCAAATCCTCTCTTCATGCCTTTACAATTAAAACTCAGACCTAATTATAATGCTAAACATTTCAATCTGAGATCACATATGAAGTAAAAGAGAAGGCTTTGTCTGACTCAGTTTATTTTTCTACTTTTAACTCTTTTCCATTCTTTCACATCCAACTTGAATGAGGCTAAGAGGTGATGAAAAGCAATTATATGAGTTTAATTTGTCCAAGCTTGGGATCAAATTTTATTACTCTTTTCCTGAGCATCTGGTTATTCTAATTAATTTTCTCCTCCTTATCAGCAGATTTAATGATTCACTTCCATGCCCTTCTTTTGCCAAGTGCGTCAGAGCGATATGGTTGGCCAAAGGTGTCTCCATGGCTGTTGAGAAGCTCTGACTGTGGGAGAAGAATGAGGAGCAGGATGCTGAGCAAAAGAGGAGGGTTGAGGTCATTTCACTGAGCAGAGACTGTCACCTTCATTTTGCCTGTGGGTTTTGTCATGTCCACTCATGCGTACACACAAATATACATCGTTGAATGGATCCTGATGTCAGAAATGGGTAGCAAGTGAAAATGAGGGCATATTCCACACTTTTTACCCTAGTCTAAATTCAGGTCCTCTGTAGCACTTCTCCTAAGTAAGCTCTTTTAAATCTGAGCCCTTTAATTACTCCAGATCCCCTTAACATATTGCTGTCATAGCAAAGTCACAGGTTGACATGCACAGCAGGGAAGATCAGTAACAAATGTGGGAACCTGTGGCATGAGATCAGGCTCCAGGCATCCATGCTCATGAATGGCATTGAGAGGAGTGTCAGACCTGCTAGAAAGTTAAGAATGTGATGTGAGTTCCTGGAATTAAAAGTAAACACAAATTAAATCAAAAATGGCGTATGTGGCCCTATCCTTGAAAGGTGTGAAAATGGCCCCACTCCACTGTAGCCCTCAGTAGGTTCATTAAGTCCTTCCCAAAAGGAACATGGCTCAGTCCCAGACTCTGAGCGTCTGCAAATACTGAAAAACATACAGGGAAATAAATGCATGAATATGAATACATCCATACGGAAGGGCAACATCACCTCCAAAGACTACAGAGGCTGATGTCAATCACACAGAAAAAACAAATAAACAACCCACGCCTTATGCTTCTGTTTCACCTTTAATTCCTGTGACTAATCTTCTAAGTAAGAACTGCCTTCCTGAGAGCACTTTTTGTCATATACCTTTCACCTGTTCACAAAGAGTAGGCAAAGAAGATAGATCAGGGACACTGTTTGCACGCAAAGGATTTCTTGGGGATGAACAATGGAGCAGCTTATAAAATGTGGTGTGTGGTTTTCAACTGTGGAGCAGGTAAAGAAAAAGAAAAATTTGTCTGAAGTTGCTTGGGTCATAAATGGCAAGGATTGCATATACATTATTTTAACTGGCTGTGAAACTGGTCAGATATAGATATGGAGAGATTAATATCATCATTTGTCCTGTAAACACTTGCCAAGTACCTGCTATACACCAAACACTATGCCCAGCTTTGGAAATACAATAAACCAACTCTCTTTCCAAGGCACTCATAGTCTCAGGAGTGGGACAAGCAGGCAAGCAAAATTTGCTATATAGGTCAGAACATAATTCCAGAAAACTCTAGTAGAGGGTATGCACTGGGTGATTTGGAGTAAAAAGAGAGGTATCTTACTTGGGGCAATGCATGCTAGGGAAGTCTTCCTGATAACCAGCCCTCTAGTTATAAAAACTGAATAATCATGTGATTATAAAAAAAAGTTCATCTGTGGGAATAAAATAATACGCATTGGAATCATTTCTTGCAGGATGGGGTAGGTTATTAACACACAAGATAAAAATCAAATGTATTGACAATTTATTCATAAACTTCCTACACATTGCCCATTAAGTACTATGTACATGAGTTTTTGCAGTTTTATATGTGATAACTATATTCAGTAACAAATATACATAAATGTGTGATCTAAACAATAAGCACAAAGATAACAATCAGCAAGATGCTTTCAACGTGAGAGACACAAGAAAATGGGATATACGTATTTAGTGATAGAGCAGAGCCACTTGCAGTATTTAAATTATTTCTTCCTTCCTCTGCCTTTGTATTTTTTTTTCAAGCATGGGTAGTCAGATATGTCTAAGTTAAACTAGGACATGGTGCAATTGCACCATATTACTTTAACTTCTCCTTACAACAATTATAAATTGCAGTTGGAACAAAAGTCTTTAAAGTATCTTAAATTCTCTTAAAACAGTGATTCACAGAGCTGAGGAATTACATGAAAACTACAGCAAAATAAACCTTTAAAAATAACAAATATTTATTAATTTTAGTATCCTTATTTTTTTAATGTCCTGCGATTAGGAAGAATTATTTCGCTCATAAGAATGATGACTTTTGCATAAAATTACAATTGCTCATTTCAAATTAACAAGTGAAACAATATAGTACCATTAAAAGAAATGAAAACGAACATCATTAGAAACATATTCTCCAAATTTGCTGTGTTCCATCCGCCCATGGACTGTGTTGGCCCAGCTGTTGCTTCAGAAGCAAATCTGCTCAGTTAATATCACCTTCTGCCTCCTTTCCATTGCCTCTATAAGCCAAGTGGAACTGGAAAGCTGCTCAATCGTGTCCAACTCTTTGCAATCCCATGGACTGTAGCCTGCTAGGCTCCTCTGTCCATGGAGTTCTCCAGGCAAGAATACAGGAGTGGGTAGCCAGTTCCCTTCTCTAGGGGATCTTCCCATCCCAGCGATCCAACCCAGGTCTCCCACATTGCAGGTGGATTCTGTACCATCTGAACCACCAGGGAAACCCGTAAGTCAAGTCCCAGATCATTGTTCCCCTCCATGCCCCATATGCAACCTTTCAAACCAATCCTGTATTGAGGGACTCAGCATCCCGGGCTTCTTACCCCTGAAGGGAAGCTGTTCGAGGAGCGCCTAGGTCAATCCTGGGGTATGCGCACTGCTGCTCAGGCCCAAAATGGGACCAGAGTTGATCTCTGATGCAAGGCAGCTCTGAGTCTCCTCGCCCTCCGCTTAAGGCCCCCTGTCTGATCATGATACTCCCATTCTTGTCATGGTATCTGCCCCCACTCTCTCACCTTCTATGAGTCCCACTCCAGGAAGTCTCAATGATACTCAACTGAAAGCATTCAAATTCCTCAGTGCAGAAGTTCTCAAGGTTGACTGCACATTTTATTCTTGGGAAATTCTTTAAAAAAAAAATCATTGTCTGGCCCTACCCCCACAGATTCTGACTTAGAAGTTCTGGAGTAAGTTATAGTTATTAGCATTTTGTATATGTTTCTAATGTGTGTGCAGCCAGGGTTGAGGACCACTGCCCTAGCAAGCGTTATGCGTAATCCCAGGCTCACCCTCCCAAGCAGTGCCAACAGCCAGGCTAGTCCATCTAGGGATTCCTAACATGCACACACACACACACACACACACACACACACACACACAAACACCAGACTAGCTAAAAGTAAATAATGCAAGGAAACATTACCAATAGGAGCAGAAATAAAGTATACCTATCATGCTGTGTCTGAATGCCTGGCCCACAGAATCTAGAAGCATGATGAAGTAGTTGTTATATACATTCTGTTTGGGAGGTTTTGTTACATAGCAGTAGATAATTGGATCAGCAAGTTACATAGCTTTTCTAAGATCTGATTTGGTTATTCTCTAAAGTTCCGAAAGGTTGTGTTGAAAATTAGAGTTAATGTAATCATTTACCAGCACAAAGTAAGTGCTCAATAAATGATACCTGTTCATGACAACAGTTATCATTATTAACTCTTGTCTCTATGAAACCCGGCTGCTTCTGCTTCATAGTTGCCCTTCAGATTTGAAGAGGCATCAGAATGTGAACAAAAAATTTTATATGATGGATGCTCTTTCAAATCTAACTGTGCAGAAGGACCAGTCTCTTGATTTGAAGTGACACCAGTCATTTATCCAACAACTCAATCATAACTTACTTTTTTGATTCATGTTTTTCTGAGCAATTTAACAAGTTTATATGGAACAGTGTGCTATGTTCAATGACACAGAAGATAGAATCTCTGCCCAAAGGGGTTAATAGTCTTAATAATAATTAAGAAAACAAAATCATCAAATAGGGCTGAGAGCTTCTCAAATAGTCCTTCATTTTATTCTAAAGGAAATTGAAATCTGGAAAAGTTCCATCAAGCTGCTCAGGACCGCATATGATTAGCAGCAGAGCTGAGACTAGAACCCAGAACGCCTTACTTCCAACCCTTTATTCATTCCTCCCTTCAAGAAATATTTGGTGAGCACTTTGTATGCTCTGGCCACTGCAGACTCAAAGATGAAAGGGAACCACTCTCGCTGACAAGGAGCTCATAGTCTAATGGGAGGCACAGTCACAAAGATAGATAAGCACAGAGTTCAAGAGAGGAGCTGCAAGGTTGGAAGGTGGTCTGTGAGCAACGAAGGGGCTGCCACCTCTTCTTTATTGGGGAAAGATTCAGAAAGGAGATGACAATTGGGCTGATTTTTAAAGGCTGAATAGGAGTTTCCCAGGCAGGAAAAAGGCATGCCAAGTAAGAATGACTAATTTGGTGATGCCTTAGATATATGCATATGCATTTTTACTACATTAGAGTTTCAGAAACTCAGCTCCATGCACCTATGGAGAATTTTGATCCTTTTAAAGAGTTCATATTTTATTCAAGTTTATTCAACAGACACCAATCCTGAATATTCATTGGAAAGACTGATGCTGAAGCTGAAGCTTCAATACTTTGACCACCTGATGCGAAGAGCTGACTCTTGGAAAAGACCCTGATGCTGGGAAAGACCAGGGGCAGAAGA